>NC_090449.1:961349893-961652923 GCF_031143425.1 Pleurodeles waltl | reverse complement strand
TAACAAAATATACACCACGCATAGTAGTCCAGGTAGTGCTCCAATTAAGTCTGTGGAACACTGGGCCCACACGGTATGGGCGAGGCCCACACAAGATCCCCGACCATGACGGAGAGAACACTGCAGGGGCATCAGAGAGCAAGAAAACAGGCACCTCAGGGGGAGGGAAAGGGGGGGCACCTCAGCCAGTTGAGTGCACAACACCAAATCCACGAGAGGGCCACATGCCCACTGTTCCATCCTGGGGAGTGCAAAGCCACAGTCTCACAAGTCTCTCCAGTGGGTGGTTTGCCCACAGTTCAATCCAGGGGAGTGCAAAGCCACAGTCTCTCAAGTCTCTACAGTGGGTGGTTTGCCCACTGTTCCATCCTGGGGAGTGCAAAGCCACAGTCTCACAAGTCTTTCCAGTGGGTGGTTTGCCCAGTGTTCAATTCTGGGGAGTGCAAAGCCACAGTCTCTCACGTCTCTACAGTGGGTGGGTTGCCCACTGTTCCATCCTGGGGAGTTCAAAGCCACAGTCTCACAAGTCTCTCCAGTGGGTGGTTTGCCTACTGTTCAATCCTGGGGAGTGCAAAGCCACAGTCTCTCAAGTCTCTACAGTGGGTGGTTTGCCCACTGTTCCATCCTGGGGAGTGTGAAGCCACAGTCTGACAAGTCTCTCCAGTGGGTGGTTTGCCCACTGCTCAATCCTGGGGAGTGCAAAGCCACAGTCTCTCAAGTCTCTACAGTGGGTGGTTTGCCCACAAATCCATCCTGAGGAGTGCAAAGCCACAGTCTCTCCAGTGGATAACAGTCTCCACTGGTTCTGGAGGGGGCATTGTGCCCACAGTGCTTCATCCTGCTAAGGAGAGAGGTAGTGGATGGATCTCTCCACTGGTTCTGGAGGGGGCATTGTGGCCAGAGTGCTTCATCCTGCTAATGATAGAGGTAGTGGATGGATCTCTCCACTGGTTCTGGAGGGGGCATTGTGGCCAGAGTGCTTCATCCTGCTAAGGACAGAGGTAGAGGATGGATCTCTCCACTGGTTCTTGAGGGGCATTGTGTCTAGAGTGCTTCATCCTGCTAAGGACAGAAGTAATGGACGGATCTCTCCACTGGTTCTGAAGGGGGCATGGTGCCCAGAGTACTTCATCCTGCTAAGGACAGAGGTAGTGGATGGATCTCTCCATTGGTTCTGGAGGGGGCATGGTGCCCAGAGTGCTTCATTCTGCCCGTGACGGACTCAGTAGCGTCAGTGCCCTTGGCGCTCATGGGCCAGCGGTGCTTGAGGCGGCGGTGCCCTGTTCAGCGGAGCTTGGAACGGCGGTGCCCTGTTTAGCGGTACTTGAGACGGCAGTGCTCTGTTCAGCGTTGGTTGAGACGGCGGTGAACTGTTCAGCGGTGCTTGAGATGGCGGTGACCTGTTCAGCGGTGCTTGAGACGGCGGTGCCCTGTTCAGTGGTGCTTGGAGCGGCGGGCTCCTTTGCAGTGACTCAGCTGCTGGCGGTCCTTCATGGCCCAGCGGGGTTGTGCTCGTGGTCCTCTCTGTCCCAGCGGTGCTTGTGCTGGCGGTCCTCTCTGTCCCAGCGGGGCTTGTGCTTGCGGTCCTCTCTGTCCCAGCGGGGCTGGTGCTGGCGGTCCTCTCTGTCCCAGCAGGGCTTGTGCTGGTGGTCCTCTCTGTCCCAGCGGGGCTTATGCTGGCGGTCCTCACTGTCCCAGCGGGGCTTGTGCTGGTGGTCCTCTCTAGCCCAGCGGGGCTTGTGCTGGCGGTCCTCTCTAGCCCAGCGGGGCTTATGCTGGCGGTCTTCTCTGTGTCAGCGGGGATGAGGGCTGTGGCCTCCTGGTCAGCGGGGATGACGGCTGTGGCCTCCTGGTCAATGGGGATGATGGCTGTGGCCTCCTGGGCAGCAGGGATGATGGCGGTCTCCTCCGCCGAGCTGCTCTTCCCAGACTTTCCTGGTTTCTTGTGGCCCTTCCCCACCTTGGAAGGTGTTGCAGCTGACTCCACACTCCCACCGGAACCCCTGGGAGCGGCTTTGGTGGCTGGAGTCTTCCCCCTCTCCCGCCAGCCACTGGCCAACTTCTGATACTTCACAAGTGGGGGACTGTCTGTACTGTGGATCCGTGCCACACTGACTGCCCTGGTGGCCGGTGCACTCTAGATTCCGGTGACTACAGGCACCACTGGTCCCGGAGACGTTGTGGCTGAGGTGCTAGTTCCTGACCTAGGAGACGGACAGGGTGGGGGAGGTGTGGGAAAGAGGTCAAGGTTGGACAGGAAAAGTTTTTGGGAGACACTGGGACGGGTAGCTGGAGGGGGTTTGGGAGTGGTGGAAGAGGTTGTAGTTGTAGGAGGTGTTCGTTTGCTGACTTTGGGTGATGGTGCATGCGCTGGAGGCTGTCGTGAGGTGGATGGCTATTGGGTGGGTGTGTGCCTGCATTTGTGTATCTTGGGACAGGGCGTCACAGACTCACTGAGAGAGGACACAGGGGACGTGTGAATGGTAGTGGGCATGGTGACTGCACGTGACTGGGGTGTGGTGGTGTGTGTGCTGGTGATGGTAGTAGTGGCTGTAGAGGTAGTGCATGCAGGTGTGAGTGTAGACGAGACTGGGAGGGAGGAAGGAGACGAGGAGGAGGGGGACACAGTGGAGGCAGTGGATGTTGGTGTGTCTGCATATGTATGATGCTTGCGTGAGTGCCTGTGGGATGTGTGATGCTTATGTGTGCCTGAGCTTCCCTTGTGTGTTGACGTGTGAGCATGCTGGTCTAGAGGTGTGCTTCGGAGAGGCTGGGGTACACGGGATTGGGCCTGGGTGGAGGAAGTTGGAGGGGGGAGGCTAGACACAGGGACAATGGCTTCCATCAGTGCTGAGGCCAGAGTCTGAAAAGTTCGCTGAAGGGCCGCCTGACCAGAATGAATGCCCTCCAGGAATGCATTTGTTTGTTGCAACTGCCTTTCTACACCCTGGATGGCATTCAAAATGATAGACTTCCCAACACTGAGGGATCTGAGGAGGTCAATGGCCTCCTCACTGAGGGCAGCAGGGGTGACTGGGGAAGGGCCTTAGGTGCCTGGGGCGAAGGTGAAGCCCTCCCTCTCGGGTGAGCAGTCACGGAGCAAAGGCTGAGGGGCTGCTGGGAGGGCAGTGCTGAAAGGGGGGTGGCGGCTGTAGATGGGGGGCACAAATGTTGCCGCCACCACAAGGGAGCTCCCATCAGAGGACGAGTCCGTGTCGCTGGTCTCAGCTCCTGTCCCCGCCGTGGAGCTCCCCTCGCCCTCGGTCCCACTGGTGAAGTCCGATTCTGTAGTGTGGCCCACCATGGCCATGTGGGATGCAGTCCCCTCGTGCTCTGGTGCCACTGCGCCTCCGCCTGATGATGCTAATGCACACAAGAACAGGGAGACCACAAAAAGGGGGTGACGACAGAAGAAAGACATGTTGAGTGCATGCATTACCGCTACCGTTGGCGGACACAACAGACACACAAGCCCCCTGCACTATGCCGCGCTCTTGGGCTCCACTGTTCACTTCCTGGGAAATGGCCTACTAGGCTATGGATGACATCTGCACACATGGATGACACAGGGGCATGACTAGGTGTACTTGGCACTCTACAGAGGTGCGGTGGGGTGCCACATGGCCTGCCTTACGGAGGGACCTTGCCTACGGAACTCGCCCTGGCCTACGGAAACCCACAGCCCACCTCCCCCACCCAGAGCCCTCCACTGCGCGCAAAATCAGCAGAATGAGAGTGTACTCACCCCCTTGTGGCTGCTGTGATGCCCTCAAGCGCCCATCCAACTTCGGGTATGCCACCGCCAGGATCCTGAACATCAGGGGGGTCATGGTGCGACAGGCACCCCTCCCATGTTGGGAGGCCAACCCCGGCTGAGCCACCGCCGTCTTCTTGCTCCAGCGGCGAATGTCCTCCCATCTTTCCCAGCAGTGGGTGCTCCGTCTGCGGTAGACCCCCAGGGTCCGGACATCCTTGGCGATGGCACGCCAAATATATTTTTTCTGGTGGGCACTGACCTACATGATTTGTACAGGGGGAAGAGAAAATTATTACCAACTGCACCGTCACAGTCATTGGCCCCCATCCCTACCCTTGGCATGTGGCACATGCACTCACCGTCGGTTCAAGCACGCCGCACTCTCCTCCCTTCCTTCTTACATCCACACCTCTCCACACAGGCATAGTCCACACAGCATGCTCCCAGTGTACTTACCTGTTTGTCTGGAGGACCGTAGAGTAGCGTGTACTGGGGGAGGACCCCCTCCACAAATTTCTCCAACTCCTCCGATGTGAAGGCATGGGCCCGTTCCCCAGACACTCGAGCCATTGTCTCTTCCAGACCGAGGTCACAGCAGCACTTGCAGTGTAGGTCCTCTCCTGTCGAAGATCAGGTATCGAGTGATTGAACAGATTGAAAATGGCAGTCACGTCCGTGCGGTGCGTACCATCACCGTCGGCATACATCGCTATTGGCACCTGGGACCCATGGGGTCCAATGTTAAGCAATGCAGCATTGCGCTGCGGTCTTCGACCGCCTACCGCAACGGTGTACAACGCCAGCGCAGTTACCTCACATCCCATTGTCCCAGGTCAGGCAGCCGCCATTTCAGGGGCCCACATGGCTTAATTTTTAACTGCGTCACACATACCTAGGCCTAGACTCAACACACATACAGGCCACCTTTTAGATTATGATTGGTGTTCTGTGTAAGCTGTGGGTAAGTACCTCTGAGTTGTTTGACTCTGTGCTCGCTGTTGTCCTTCATAGGCACCATCCGCTGGGACATGTGAGGAAATTGTGGCATCCTCTGGTGTACCGACCGGTGGTGGACCTGTCGACAATGGAGGAAAGACATGTGATCATCACATACAGGCTTGACCGTGCCACAATCCAGGAACTGTGTACCCAGTTGGAGCCAGACCTGATGTCAGCTATCCGCCATCCCACAGGAATCCCCCCTCAAGTGCAGGTGCTGTCAGTGCTCCATTTCCTAGTAAGTGGGTCATTTCAAACAACAGTGGCCATAGCATCAGGGATGTCCCAGCCTATGTTTTCCAACGTGTTGTCCAGAGTGTTGTCTGCCCTGCTGAAACACATGCGGAGCTACATCGTTTTCCCTCAGGTGGAGGATTTGCCTACAGTGAAAGGTGATTTCTATGCCCTGGGACATATCCCCAACATCATATGTTCCATTGATGGGACACATGTGGCTTTGGTCCCCCCCACAGGAGTGAACAGGTGTACAGAAACCAGAAGAGTTATCATTCTATGAATGTACAGATGGTATGTTTGGCAGACCAGTACATCTCCCATGTGAATGCCAAGTTCCCTGGCTCAGTGCATAACGCCTACATCCTGCGGAATAGCAGCATCCCTTATGTGATGGGTCAACTCCAGAGGCACCGTCTGTGGCTATTAGGTGAGCACCTGGAAGCAAGTCAGTGGGAATGGTTGTGTGGGTCTGGGGATATCCCTACAGGTTAGTGTGTGTCTAACAGTTGTCCCTCGCCATTTACAGGTGACTCTGGTTACCCCAACCTGTCATGGCTACTGACCCCAGTGAGGAATCCCAGGACAAGGGCAGAGGAATGCTACAATGAGGCCCATGGGCGAATTAGGAGGGTGATCGAGCGTACCTTCGGCCTCCTGAAGGCCAGTTTCAGGTGCCTCCATATGACAGGTGGATCCCTATTCTACTCACCAAAGAAGGTGTGCCAGATCATCGTGGCCTGCTGTATGCTTCACAACTTGGCTTTGCAAAGACAGGTGCCTTTTCTGCAGGAGGATGGTCCAGATGGCAGTGTTGTTGCAGCTGTGGAGCCTGTGGACAGTGAAGACGAGGAAGCAGAAGAAGAAGACATGGACAACAGGGACTCAGTGATCCAGCAATATTTCCAGTGAAACACGGGTAAGAATACAAACCTGCCTACTACATGTACTTAAACACAACTACCTCTATACTGTCTGTCGTTTTCACCCAGTGTATGGTCACTGAGTTGTCACTTTCCCTTACGTTTCACAGAGGTGGGTCCCACAACGTGACATCTGCTTTGATTCCTCATGGACCACAGCTGTGTGACATAGGTATGTTGACATTACAAATGAAAGAGCTTTTTGCCACAGTGACTGCTAATACAGTATTCTGAAATCATAGACTGACTCCAGATTGTTTTGTGCTTTAAGGGTGTTTATTTAAGTGCCCAATATTGGAGGGGGTAGCAAAATGGTGAGGGTTGATGGTGTAGGAATGTCCATGGCAGAGTCCGGTCTATTAGTCACACAGGGTCATGTGACCTGTTTGGAATCGCGCTGGAGGGGTCCTTACCAGGTGGTGTTAACAACTATGACAGCTGTGAAGTGTGCAGGACTCCCAAACTGGATACACACAAGTCATACAAAGAGAGTGATATGTCCATCAGATAATGAAGAAACATTGTTGAGAGCACCAACAACAGGGAAACAAGTCGCCGCACCTGAGCCAGAAAAGGAGCCAATAGAGCCTGAAATCGAACCAGAGCTTCTGAAAGATGGTTCCATTACCCCTGTAAGAGACAAAAGTGAGGATTTACAGGAGGATGTGCAGTAACCTATCTCAACGGATACAGCAGGAGAGCCTAGCTCAGCAGAGGTTCTCCCAGAAGCAGACGGTGCTGACAAACAGACAGAGCAAGTGGCAGACAAAGAGGGTGAAAGAGTTGAGACGGATCAAAGTTGAAGTGATCTCACGCATCCTGAGCTTGTTGCAGGTCCATCAAGAGAAAACACCATAGAGAAAGAGATAGAGAAGGGTCCAATCTTGAGGAAAATATTGTCAAAAGGAACAAGAATCGCAGATCGGGAAGAATAAGAAACTGGTCATAAACGAAACAATAGAAGAAGAAGTGGACACTACGAGAAGGGAAGAGTTAAGTGAAGGAGAATTAAGTGGTGACCGAAGGTTGAAAAGAAAGACAATAGCAAGTCAACGTTATGCAGGTCCTGAATGGGCATATGCAACTACCAATGAATGGCAACATGAGTTTATGTCCTTTTGTTTTGATAGAGAAGTTCCGAGTCAGTATTTTGATGTAACCTGAAGGTGATCGAGAAGATGAACTGTTGAGCTAATATGAAAAACTCAAGAAAGAAACAGTTTGAAAATAAAACTGAAAGAGACATTGATAACCTGATTTAAAAATTGCAAACTGGATGTGACAAGCCTCCAATCGACTTGACAAAGGAGAGGGGTTCCTGGATGTGAAACTGATCTGTGCGAGAAGAATTTTCCTCATTTTTGATTTTTTACTGCACTTTATCTAAGAGTTACTTCTGCTTTCTGATTCTTTATGGATCATGGCTGAGTTAAATAATCAAGATAGAAATATTAGGTGCTGTAGGCACATGAGTATTGGATTGGCAATTGTGTGTGGAATAATGTTTATAATAATGAATGTGGGAATGTCTGTTCATGATATGAAAAGCGCTACTATTACTTCTGCCCCTGAAACTACTACACTAACAGCTCTAGAGAGATTTAAGCTAGATGAGAAGTAGTTGCATGACTATACCTGTGCTCAAGGAGAGCTTTCTTCTAACGTTTTCTATCGCTTGTCGAGCGAGTATGTTGAAACAACGGATGCGAGAAATTGTCTTGTGTATACGCAAATTCCTTCATCAGTAGAAGAAGGAGCTTCGTACCATAGTCTTCCATTAACATATGGAATAAGCTGTAGTTTTCTAATAACAAGATTCTGTACCCAAGAGTACATACAGTATTTTTATTCTAACTATGATGTTGTGTTTTCATTTGTTCCTATTATTAGTTAGGATGGCTAGAGAACATGATATAGTACTAGTTAGAGGGTTCTTTGAGCCAACACTAACATTTGGGACTGCCTATGCGCACCGCAATAATCTTACATGCTTGCTTACACCTTTAGAGAAGAGCTTTATAGAGCATACTGATGATAGGAGAAAAGCATTAAAAGAAAAATTAGGAAAGGTTCTAGAGAAAAAAAAATTAAGAATGATTATGCTTACACTGCTATTAAAATGCAAGGGAATTTAGCATTAGATGCATTACACGTAGGAAAGCTTTGTATATATAGGCCAAAATCAAGCATTGACACCTTATTTGTGGGAACGAGTGAATGTAGGCATGAGTTTTTGTTTCAGAGTAAATGGACCTTTATGGTAAATGGTCAGGACCCTGCAATTCCTGCCTGAAATCTACTATATTTGTGGACTTAATGCTTATTACCGTCTTCCTAGAGGACATGTTATTTGGGGATAGTTTTCCCTAACATATACCAGATAGATGACTTAAAGATGTTTCCGAAATTGACTGAGTTACATCATAAGCGACAGAGAAGTGAAACCTCTTCTGCAATTAAGGGAGATATCTTTGGTGCAGTGATTCCTTCAGTGGGAGTCATTTTAAATTCGATCAAGATACAAAAGTTGTCTACTATTGTGGATAACATGCTGACAAATTTTACAGGAACAATACTCCTGTTAGATACTGAATTAGCCGCAGATAGAGCTATGACGCTTCAAAATAGGTTTGCTTTAGACATTCTTTTAGCTAAAGACGGCGGAGTCTGTAGGATGATTAATGCTAGGCATTGTTGTTTGTATATTCCGAACAACGATAGGGACATAAGAGACTTACTTACTAACTTGACTAATTCTAGTAAGGATTTGAAGGAATTGAAAGAACCAGGTGTTTGGGAGAAGGTTGGAAAGGGATTTGCTTTAGTGGGTAATTGGCTTAGTCAAAAATTGAATGGGATATTATTAAAAATCATACAGGGAATATTAATTGTGATTGTTTGCATATTAGGATTATGGGGTTCATCTAAATTATGTCAAAAGATAAAATTGAAAAGATTTAGAAATAATCCGAGGAGGGAAGAATGAAACAGGGAAAGAATTTATAGAGAGGAGAAGGAGGCAAAATACATTTGAGACAGAACTGTGAAATGTAGGTAAGAAAGGTGTGATGACATATTTAGTCATCAGAGGAGGGACTGTTGACACAGATATGCTAATTAGAAATTCTTAATGAATGTTTATGTGTTTTGATTCATGAAAAGTTTGTTGGGAAATTAATCATAGACAAAATAATGTGTACGTTTGAAAATGTGCCCACGGGGTATGTCAGCCACTTATACGAAACGTGTACTAAAAGAACTAAAATTGTGTGAAATAATGCAAATATTTAAGAATAATTTAGTAATATGTCATATTGAGATGAATAACCTATGTTTTGCATTTATTTGTAGAATTAACTTAGCTGAGGTTGGGGCCTAGTCTTTCCAGACCTCGCACAAGAAGCTGAATTTCTAGTGCACTGCAGAGAAGCTGGTGCATGACCCGACCCTGAACCACCCGATGTTAAAGTTACTTAGCTAGAATTTACTGCAAAGTACCGACGGACAGGAGATGATAAAGTCAATTTGATACAATTATGTGTAGAGTAGGCTAAATGTACTTTCCCAGGACTTGAACAATGAGAGCACTGACTGAAGAGGAACATGCAACATTATGGACACCTAAAAAGGCAGATGATGAAGATGTCGTACAGTGGACCAATCCGTGAAATGAGAAAGAAGAAATATTAGAACTCATAGGTTTGAAAAATTAATATTATAGGTTAGAGTCTGATTGACTGACCAATTAGGAATTAGGGGGATGGCCTGAAAAATTCTAAAAAAAACTCATGACAAGAGGCTAAGAATTCAGAATTAGGGGTGGTGTGCTGATGACGTCAGAAGACACGGTTCGAGATTCTGTCATTGGGCTCATACTTTGAGAGCCTGATGCGTTGCTGATCTATTGATAACCTGAAGAGAGAAGACTGACTTTGTTGCTGATCCATTTCGTGGATGGTTAGCTTTGACAATGTGACCAATTAACTTATGCCTTTTCTTCTAGGTACCAACTGTGCTGTTCTATAGTTTCTATTCTAGCTAGATGTTTTTCCAAATTCATATTTTTTCTAAATTATTTTGCATGACGTCCCATATGCTGATACTAATCTGGGATAGGTAGATTTCTAAGGGTGACGATGACAGTGACAAATAATTAACGGACAGATTGCTGAACTCTGCTATTAATGAAGATATATTCATCTTTGTTATCTTATGCTGAAGTTTTTGATCAAATGTTTCTCAAGTTTTGATTGGATTGTGTTATTGGTGGTTGCTAATGAACAAATTCTGTGCTGATTAAATAAAGTTTGAATTAACCGGATGCATTAGAATTGTAATCAATAGGGAAATAAAATGTGTTAAATGCTTTATTGAGTTGTGGTTATTCATGAAATATTGGTTATAATTGTCTATTGACTGATGATTTTCTTAATGGTCATTGATTGATTACATTGATAATTTATGTTCACTGATTACTACATAGCTAGGATACTCCATGCGATCCAAAAGGTTCATCGACCTACGCGTGTCCCCTTGTAGGTTTACATACTAAGGACCAGGCGCGCTAGCATGGCCATAATAGCTGCATAGGCGAGGCAGTGCGAATCCACATTAATTTTACTTGAAAAGCTTAATAAATAAAAAATAAAAAAACAACTGTGTGAATTTCTGGCTGTGAAGTGTGGGGGAAATAAGGATTTGTGACATAGCTTTGCTCATTTACATGGTGTTGTGTGTGAGTAGTCGGACTTAAGGGAAGGCAACCTAAGGGATGAAGCACATGATCAAATCCCAACAACTGATGTGAAACAAGCCTTTGCAAATTAGGAGAAGTGTAATGAAGTCATTTTATGCTTATTGAACCGACAATACTGTTTAAAGGCGTCTCGATTCACTGTGAGGCTACTGGGTTTTATTGTATGAAGTTATCATTTCATTGACAACTAATTTCGGTTTGTGTAAGACAGCACTCATCTTAGTTTGAGATAACCTAATGCATTCTGATTGGCAAGTAACTAATTGATTAAGATATTATGTGCAAGGCGCAGAGTACAATGATGTAATAACGTAATCAAATACGTCGAGGCACCAAGGCTTGGCTTGTTGGCCATTTTTACTCTTATCAGTATTGCAAAAGCATACTCCACCCAGGCTTGCAGTCGCACATTTGTACACTTTCAGGCAGCAGAGGTAGACATACAATGACACCACCCGCTTTCCTTCCGAAACTGAACTTAATTCTTATCATTGATGCAAGTGTGGTTACCGCTGGCACAAGCCAGTTTCACAAGGTACAACCAGGATGGCTTTAAGCCCATGGCTATTACTTGACAAACATATATGTATGTCACGTGGTTTCTTTTAGGTTTGAAGGTGTAAATATAGGGTGGCATAAGAAGCATAACACAAGTAGCAGTTAATTGACTCTGCCTTAATGATTACGTTTACATCAGCGTTTCAGACCCCTTTTTTTTACAGTAAATTATATCTATCTGAGTTAGCTTCTAGGTGGCTACTAGTTTGCAAACCAGAGCCAGGAACTTTTTTCCATTATCATAACGTGAGAAATTTACATTTAAGTTTCTGGTTCAGGTTTGTGCCCAGGGACAACTTTTACTTTCTGTTTTAAAAACTGAGATCTCAGTAAAAACGCTGAGATTAAAAGAGAATTGTAAAACGAAGTGTTAACTTTATGCCAGAAAATCATATTGCTTAGCACTTCACTTTACATTCATCCAATTAAAAAAGTATTTGTGTATGTACTGTTATAAATGTGGTCTACATTAATGGACAGAGCTGACTTAATGGTCAGGGTTAGTTGGATGACCCCTGTGCATGAGCATTCATTGTCATTCAAAATAAAATAAGGCACACCGTAAACTAGGGTTGCCACCTTTCCAAATACCCTCCATTTGTTCTTGTTTTAATAGTCTGCAAAGGCCCGGACATGGAAGAATATTACATGACTTCATTTGTAGCGTAACTTTTCTCCCTTTGTTTACTTTAGTTTAATTATTATCAAGGGATCAGAGCTAGAACACATTTAAAAGTGCTTTCTATTTATATTTGCTGTTTGAAGTATGTACATAAAGGCTCACTAAAAATACTGGCTTTAGGTGATTTAACGTATTTTTGTAGCGTCTTGGACATTAAAATACGGTGGTGCTAGTAAAAAAACGATCAGGTGGAAACCTAAATGAAACCAATGCTAAATACATAAATAAGTATGAGCTTTTCATTCAAATTCAGACTGAATTTTGGAAAGTCGTTTCTCATGTGCATCATATATGTGGCCTAGGTTGTTATCAGTACAAACAGAGCATTGTAGTTGCACAGGAGAGATACTGTACAATGCATACTGTGAACATATGCATTTCAAGTGGCTGTCACGTGTGATATTGAAGAAAGGGGAGGCATTGTGTTGCACTGATAGCACTTGGGGGTGGTCTCGGAAAAAGGCGCGAATTGCTTGGCCTTTAGTAGCTCATGACGATTTTCACTGATCAGAAGTAGCTCTCACTACAGAAAAGTTTGGAGACCCCAGACCTACAGGTTCAACACCAGCATTCAGCATTGGGGAGGCCTACAGCACTACGGGCCAGATGTATCAAGCCTTTTTGCATCCGCAAACGGTGCGAATGCCCGTTAGCGAATGCAAAAATGCCTTTCAGTATTTATGAAAGGCATTTGCAACGCAAATTTAAGGAATCGGCAAAATGGCGATCCCTTAAATTTGCGAGCCTGTTTAGAGAATCGCAAATTGCGATTCTCTAAATAAGAAATCGCAAATAAGGAATCCTTATTTGAGATTTCTAAACCACATGTAACAAGCAATTCCTTAATGCGAATTGGGCATTAAGGAATCGCTATTACTACCAAGGTGAACTTGGTGGTAACCATGTGCAAATTTTAAAAAATGCAGTAAAAAAGCATTTTTTAAATTGACATGTAATGCACACATGCCCCTTTGGCATGTGTGCGCCTTACATGTCCTTAAAAAACTTCTTGGGGTGCAGCAGAGGGTGCTTAGGCCCCCAGCACCCTGGGGTTTGCATTTCGAAAATTTACGAATTCCAGTTAGGAATTCACAATTTGGGAAATGCAAAATATTCGCAAATATGGCCCTACAGGCCCATAGGTGCGAATGGGTCCGGTATCACAATTTTGTATTCGGTAATAGCATCTGCGATTTTTAAGAAATCGCTATTACCGAATCGCAAATATGATACATTGCATTTTCGAATCGCAAATGCCTTTTTTGTTACATCTGGCCCTACGTCTCAGAGGGAAGGGCAATCCCACCTCTTTGACTCTGTTCTGCATTCTCTCATAGTTGACTTGTGTTGATTGCTAATGCAATAATTTGTTCCCACTTTGGCCTGCGCAATGTTCAGTCCTGCAGCCCTCACTTTACCGGTTGCACAATGATATCTTTGATTTTTAATTGGAAGTCATAAACGATAACTGCAGGTTTATTTACTACTGACTTAAATCTGTTTTCTGACGTGACAATTGAAAAGAGTGAAAAAAATGTTCTAAAGCATAATATCATAACACTACAAGCCATGCAGAAGGGAAAAAAAAGCAGTGCTTGAAAAGCTACCATAACATTTCATATTTTCCAGTAAATTAGCACACAATATGCTAAAAAGGTGTAATAATAAACGAATACGTGCAGAAAAACGATTAGGGAACAGCTATTCTTTGTTAAAAGTAAGTCACAGGTTTTTTGTGTCTTTCATTTAGAAAGAACTTGAACTTAGCCGGGAGCAATCGCATGTCACTATTCCTTGATGTAACACAACATATTTACAATTGCTGAACCGTAGTTCATTTTACTAGAAGTACACACAGTGAGCTAATTATCTCCTCAGAATTTGCTATAATCTTAAGGGTTATGCACAAGATGTTAATTAATCACACAGCTCCCAGATATTTGTAACATGCAGTGTGACTGTGAGGCTGAATTTAAATGAAGGCGAGGGATGACTACTGATGTGCTGTTTGCTAATGCTGCACAGCAAGCAAAATGCTACATTAGGCAGTGCCAACATCACAGGCACAATACTTGAAACTCAAACTTCGGTGATAAAATAAATCGTCGTTAGATCTTCAGTAGGAAAACGCCCCTCAGGCATTACTTAAAAAAATCTGATATCAAAATTGAAGCATGAGAACATTAAACTGTGTTAAAAAGGGCGAGAAAATGGTTCTTGCTAAAAAGCTAAAGACCAAGAAAATATAAATTATGCTCAATAAAAACTATTTTTAATTGGTCGAGGATACATTTAGAAAACTCTTAGCCCCACAATAATCCCCTTTGAATTTTATCAAATATGAAAGCTAATCCTTATTTATATTTGCAAGGTGCGTGAATTTCTGTAAATTGCATTTAAGCATCCATAATTCAATGAAATCACAAGTAGCAGATGCATTAAAATGAACATTTTACAAATTCTAAGCAGGTTATATATTTTCCTTCAAACTGTTTTTAGCTTGCCTAATGACTCAGTGAAATGCACGCCTATCATATTTTCACTGTGCTGTCAGTGGTGACTTGTGTGAGGGAAAAGGAGCGGGGATGTAGGGGGTGGGGGATGAATAAAATAAAATAATATTTTTTTAAAAACGTACCTTATTGCTGTGCTGCTCACCTGCTCTGCTCCTCCGGCCCTGAGTGCAGGCAAAGGCTCCAAGCCTGCCCTGCGGCAAATCCTGAGACTGCTCAGAGCAGCATCAGGATTGGCTGGGAGCACCCAGCCAGGGTGCTCCCAGGCAGACTGAGAGCCTGTGCCTGCTCTCTCCAGCCCAGCAACACAGTGCCGGGCTGGAGAGAGCACACCTGAGACAGCCTGAGCACACAGTTTAATACAAAACGATAATTAACACAGTTTACTATCGTTTTGTATTAAAGCGTTTTCAGCTACTGCTGCTGGCGTAGGCGACCCTCTCCTGCCCTAGTGGAGGAGCTGCCCCTGAGTGCTGTGTCACTTACTCTCTCCAAATAAAACAGAAAGCCCCTTAGTCCACATCATGCAACATTGTGCTTTAATTGGATCCATAGCACCATGCAAAGTGGACAGGTTAATCTAGACAATGTCACAGTTCTTTTTTTCTACTTTACGGGCTATCTGTCCATAGTTTTTCCGTCAAAAGAGATCAAGGGCATCATTCAAGAAGAATGTTAAGCAGACATATATGTTGAGAAAACATGTTAGGAATAAATGAGTGGACTAGACAAAATGGTATTTAATATATTGTATCACAATTGAGCACAATTGAGAGGAGCTCTTGGCAAGAAAAACATATGCTATGCTATGCTAGGGAATTTATAAAGTTCATGGCGAACCGTAGGCATCCCAGCACTAGTTTAGTTGAGAACAAAAGGCTCTTAAAAAGGCAGGTCTTGATGAATGTTTAAAAGAATGGCTCATTATCGAAGGACTGGATGGCCAAAGAGAGATTGGCCGCATTAAGGTTAAAATATTGTCCTCCAATTCTGGCTCTTCTAAAAGTGGGGGTGGTGGCCAGACGTTGGTTGGTGGATCTAAGTCACCTTTTGGGGATGTAAGGGATGACAAGCTGGTGTAAGTTTGGAGGACCAGGCACATGTTGGGCTCTATGTGCAGAGTACAGAGCTTTGCATTCTATTCTTTGGGCAACTGTTGGCCAATGAAGATCCACAAAACCTGGTCAGACCGACTCCTTCCTAGCATTATCCACAACTTGTAATTTTCAAGTGGCTTTCTTGGGAACACCTAGGTCGAGCGAGTTGTTCTAGTCCAGGTGGAAAAATACAATGTCTGGACTACCAGACTCCTTGAGGACAAATGGACTGGGGGAGCCTATGTAGTCTAGTTTGCACACTTTTGTTTAATACATCAAATGAACCCCAAGTAGCGTTCATATTTTCTCTCAATGTTCATATAATTTTCTGATCCATAAATATTTCACATTTAATTGTGAACTCTACAACAATCAACTTCAATAGTCTAAGCATTCACTCAATGTCAAAAGATGAGGATCTACTTAGATGCTGAACTGCTTGAGGAAGTCAATTATTATAAATACGTGGGGCCTTACCTGGATAACAAGTTGAATTTCTCGGAACACAACCACAATGTAACTAGGAAGGCACATGCCCTAATCCATGCTTTTTGCTCCCTCTGCAAAAGACTGGATGGGCCTTCTTTCAAGCCTTCACTGTCTATAATAATAACTGCCAGGTTTCTTCAAACTGTAGCATATTCTAGTGCTGTGTTGCACAGAATGGATGCACCGCTCTTGGATAGCTTGCAATATATATAATGCAGTATTTGGCCTTCCAAAAAATGTCTCCCTGCACAAGCTCGACTGGAATTTGGCCTAATTGCTCAATCACTAGGAAGAAAGTATGTAGCAATAAAGGATTGGTATAAAATCTGAGTAACACATAGCAGTGTATTAAACAGTGCTTTTTGGTCAGTCTGAGTAAATGATCCTACCTCCAGTCATCATAAATCCCTTTTCTCTGCATTGAAACAGACAACCACGCCTGAACATTGGGAAAATAACGTAACCGTACCATCCTTTAGGAAAGTAATTACAGAGCAGCAATTTCATTCAGTTTTGCAGGATGAGAATATTTTTAGCAAACGATTTCATGCATGGATGGTCATCAACAATTATGACATGATGAAACCTGCTTAGTACTTAACCTAGACATTTTCCCCTTTTATCAAACGAAAACTGATGGTGTTACCCTATGGCAACATTCCAACCCTAGCAGACTTGCCACATTGGAGGTGTGAGGGCACAACTTGTAGACTATGCAGTTCTGGAAAAGAGGACCTTATACATCTAATATGTATTTGTCCCATGTTAAAGCAAGCCAGGTTTGCTTTATTGAAAAAATAATTCTTGGACAGAGGGGGACATTTGTGTAGGTCGGCAATTATCTCCAGTCTTAACCCATAAGATATTAGACTGAATTGCAAACTGATAAAATTCCTCCAGCGGCACTCAAGTGCAGTGACAATGAAACTGAACCTGTATCAGCAGCACCCACAGTAGTGCAGAACTAGGTGACTTGTGACCCGAGGGGGCTGCTTTAATTGTGGAAACTGAGGCAGTAAGGACTGGAAATGTGACACAATAGTGGTTATAAGTCAATTAAGTTCATTCACTTTATAGATAAGCAGCCATTCTTGTTTTGTATTTTTCTGTTTGGTTAGGCTGCCCCATTAATATTGCAAGAGGACTATGGCAGGCAATTATGCTGGCTACATATAGTAGGTCCACGGTTGCTTTAGTCAGATTACTGTATGTGTAAGTACTTTTAATTAATGCTCTGGCACTTTATAGTAGGATAGATATTAAACTTGAACAAAGCTATGGTGGGCTAGCAGTTAGAATATTATGTGAATAAAATTATATTTGTTATTACCAATGAACAACATAGTCTAGCACAAACAGCCAATTGTATTATGTTGCATTTCATTATTTATTTGGTAGTAGATTTGTGAGAGGTATCAAGTGGTTAACTATTTAACATTCATTGCTTATAAATGTTTGGAATTAGAAGTGGTCAGAAACTCGAATGTCTATTTATTTCTGTAATTAAATCTCAGACCTACCTAATAATTTATTTTTTACATGATTTTATCTTTTTCTTTCACAGTGTATGTATATTGTTATGATTTTTATTAACTGAACCTTAAATATATATTCACATACAATAGAACACCAAGTCGCAGACATATTTTCTCGCAATTTTCATATCACTTTCTGATCTGTAAATATTTCACATATAAGTGTGAACTCTACAACAATCAGCTTCAATAGTCTAAGCATTCACTCAATGTTGAAAGCTGAGGAGATGCGTTTTGGTGCTTCTCCACAGCCCTGTTGTATTCTTTGATGGTCATTTGTGTGGAAGGAACATTTAGCAAGACAACAAGCCAGAGAGTAGTGAAAAACCGACTATCTCTATTGCTGTTCCCTCCTTGCGATTTAACCCTTTGTCTTGGAGGTTTCACAGCAATTTTTAGTTTGTTGTTCAACTTAAGTGACCTCCTGAAACCATAGGAACCATCCAAAAAGCACATCTGATGCTCAATAAAGAGTGTGTGTGCCCTAAAATTAGAGTGAACCCTAATTAGTCCTGTAACATAGTGGTTTCAAGGGGATAATTTCCTTTACACCTTTTATCAGGTCGTAGCTAATGGTAAAATATGAGTGTTTTTGGTATGCCGTAATTGCACCTATGATTGATGCCTACTGGCCTTCTTCAAAGTCCAGCAACCTGGTGAGAACTAGGCCCTTTCATACTTTCTTAATTAATGTGCATAATTGCAAGGACCATATACTCTGGTTTCACAACAATCATATAAAACATTGTGTTGGAAAATGGGTTATTGGTAGGGCATGTAGGTACCTACACCTAGCAACAAGCCACAAACCTCCACAAAAGTACAGTTAGGTCTCAGTAAATTAATCCCAGCTCTACCCTTGGTAGCTTAGCATCGAGCGTCAAGGCTTAACTTAGGAGACAAAGTGTAAAGCATTCAAATATCACAAAACAGTAATTAAATAAAACACAGGAAAAAGTTTAAAAATCCAAAACCAATTTATAAAAATAGCTTATATTTTTATCTTTAAAATGACACAAAAACAATTAAAATCGGTTCAGGGGAACCGGAGATATGAATTTTTAAAGTATTATTATTTTCTAGCGCATAGAAACAAAAAGCGCCAATCGGGTCATCTGGTTGCACCAGGACCGGGACAAAGTCAAACTTTCAGGCCGACCGCGATGGAGCCCTGCTCGGCTACAGGTCACGGGAGGCCTCGGTTAAAAAGTTACCTTCTGACTTAGTCTTTATTTTGAAGTTTTTCTTCACCGGGACGAACCTGCCAGTTGGATCCGACCTCCTGGAGCCCTTGTCCGGATACGCGAAGTCGGTTTCCTCGGTGGTGATTTCTACCTTCGGACTTAGTCGTTTTTTCGAGATGAAAATCCTTCGACCGGGGTAAACCTGGATCTTGATCCGACGTCCGTGGAGCCCTTCTCGGATACGATGGCTGGAAGGTCCCGGTCAACTTTTTACGTTCGGACTTAGTCTCTTTTTCGGATGTTTTTCTTGACCGGGACGAACCACGAAGTCAGGCCGGGTCGCGGTTGAGGCAAGCCGGCTAGAATTTCCGCGTCGAGTCGGTCACTTTATGGAGCTTTTTTCTAAAATTTCTCCAATCTTTTCCAAACTTCTGGGGCTTCACCCAGATGTTCTTTTAAGGTTCTTTTGGGGTCCACAGCTCACCCCAAGGGTCCAGAAGTTCTGTGATGGTCCTTGGGAAGTGCGGACTTCAACTCCCAGAGTGCACCTGGCGCAAACTCCTTTTTGGCCACTGGGCAGTGGTCAGCTGGTCACTTTTTCAGGAGTTGGTGCAGGGGACTCTGGTTAGCAATTTTTCACCTGTAGCAAACAGGGAGTCCCTCCTTGAACCAGTGGAAGCCAGGCAAAGTCCTTCTTGTGGTGAAGCCCAAGTGTGCAGCTGGTGCAGTCTTTCTGAGTGCAGGGTCCAGGTGCAGGTCAGGGGTCCAGCAGGGCAGTCCTTCTTCTCCTTGTAGTTCTTTCTTCTTGAAATTTGGTGGGGATCTGAGGCGTGGGTGCAGGTCTGCCAGTTTTATCCTTGCTCCTGGGTGAAAAGCAGGGGGGCCCTGGTCCTCCAATCAGGGACAGGGTCGTCCCCCTGTGATGACCACTTCCTGGGAAGTGTGGCAAAAATCCATCCCAGAAGGCAATAGTCTCTAAAAATCCAAAATGGATGAATCTGATTTTTGGAGGAGAGATCTGGCTGAGCCCACCCACTGGTGTGGCTAAAAATCATAAACACACCCCTCTCCTGCCCTCTCCTAATCTAATCAAGGGGGCACCTAGCTGTCTGGGGTTGCAGGATGTGGGGGTGTTGCTGGGTGCTCCAGATGTCCTTCTCTGCCTTTGAAGACCAGTTTGGCAGCCCTCCCCCTTCCTGCTTCACCATCTGCTGAGGGGAGATTCTCTCCCCCAAGCACATTCCTTTGTGTGAAGTCAGGCCACTTCACACCTCATTAAAGTAGCCTGGCAGAAGCTGCTGCAGGCTGGCCAATCAGAGCACAGCAGCAAAAACAATGCAGAGCTGAAATTGGCAACTTTTTAGGTAAAGTCTAAACTTTTTACCTGCACTAGTTATATTAAATCCAACAACTGGAAGTTGTGGGATTTATTATAACAATCAATTTGATACCAAATTCTTGGTATGTAACATTTAAGGAGACTTTAAAATTTAAAATAAAGTCTGCCCATTCTAGCCTATGAAGGCCATTTACTTCAATGAGGGAAAAACTAATTTGGCTGTTTTTACCTCACCAGGGCTTATAAATCTATTTTTATAAAATCCCTGCTTATAGTTACATGGCACCCTGCCCTAGGGGCACATAGGGCACACCTTAGGGGTGACTTATATGTAAAAATAAGGTAGTTTAAGACTTTGGAAGTACCTTTAATTCCAGAGTCGAATTTGCATATAACTTTAATTTAAAAGCAGCCAGCAAGGCAGGCTTGCTTTTAAAATGACACTGGGCACCTCAGCAATGCACCTAGGTGTGCACCACCTATGCTGTGGTCCCTAAACCTACATGCCCTACCATATACTAGGGACTTATAGGTAGGTTAACTTAGCCAATTATAATTAGCCTAATTTGCATATCCATTTTACACAGAGCACAGGCCCTGGGACTGGTTAGCAGTACCCAGGGCACCATCAGAGTCAGGAAAACACCAGCATAAAGTGGAAAATGGGGGCAAAAAGTTAGGGGGCCTCTGCAATCAGCCCCAGTTTCTCACACAACCCCCCCCCAGCCCACACGCCCAGGAGACTCAGCCCAACCCTGGGAGAGTCTTCCTGGCTTGTTAGGCGAGGAAGACAGTGAAGAAAACTGGCTTTCCCTTTGCAGGGCCTACTCTGCCTTATATCCTCCTGTCAGGGTCACTCCCTCTGGGTAGTGAAGCCATCCCAACAGTAAAAGGACCCAACCCAAACTGAAACTTCCCTCTAAGGGGGTCTTCCTCCTCTCTCTCTGCCAACTTGGGTAGTGAGGTGCCCACCTCCCCTACTCCTAACTTTGCTAGGGCAAGACCTAGCTTACCCAAAGAGGTCACCCAACACTTGAGCAACCCCACCATGACCAACAGGGTCAGGGGGCCTACTTTGCTATTGGCCTTGGGGTCTGCCTCCCAGGCCAAGTACAGTGCTGCCAGGAAGGCTAGCACCCAGCAGAGGCTACTGACAGCTGTCAGTACCCAGAACCACACCCTAAGCTCTCCACTGACAGGTGGCTGAGCTGCTTTAGGGGCATCTTTGGGGTCCTGGCACCCCTCTTGCTGTCTAGAGTGGGGGGCTACCACCTCCTGTGGCAGACACCCTCCTTCCACTCTCCCTTCTGTCAGTGCAGGGGCAACACCTTGCATCTGGACAGCTGCCTGACTACTCAGGACTTCCTTGGGGTCAGGTGAGGCCTCACCAGTGCCAACTCTGGGCTCCCCCGTTACTGGGGCAGAGGGCCCTTGGCTCCCTGGAACTCTCTTTAAGAGTGGCCTACCCTTCCTTTTCTTCTTTCCTTTTCTTGGGGACCCCTGTCTCCTAACTGTAGGGACTGACTCCCCAGGACTTTGGGTTGGGGGGGCGCCCTGGGCGACCACCCCATCTGTGACCAGACTCACCTCTGGGAGGTCATTGCCCAGGATACAATCTAGGGGAAGGTCAGCACTGACTACCACCCTAATCCAGTCAAGGATACCCTCCCTCTCTAGGGGCACTATGGCTACAGGTTTGGAGGTGACCTCCCCTGTGGCTATCCTGACTTTCTTTGTCTTTCCTGGGACATACATGTCTGGGGTCACTAACCGGTCACTCACTACAGTGTGACTGGCACAGGTGTCTCTCAGGCCAGTGGTAGGGATCCCATTCACTTGAATGTGGTGGAAGTGCCTACTCCCACCCTCAGGGATCACCAGCTTACCATCTGGTCCTGTCTCCCAGCACAATGCTAGGAGGACTTCATCATCTGAGGAATCCTCCTCTATGGCTACACTGGACAGCCCAGTGCTAACCACCTTCTTTGGACAGGCTGCATCTCCTCTGAAGTGACCTGTCTGCTGACAGTCAAAGCAAGCCCTACTGTCCAAGAGCTTTTTTAACCCTGGGTCTCCCTGTCTCTGATTGTCAGAGTGGGAGTGGGATTTACTCTCCTCCTTCTTAGGGTTCTGGGGTACAGAGGGAGTCTCTGTGGTGGGCTTACCACCTCCCTCCTTAGGTTTTTGGGGACCTGTCCCCCCCTTCTTGGAGTCTCCCCCCTGGGACTTGACAACCACCCTGGTTCTCAACCACTCATCAGCTGCCTCCCCTAGCTCTCCAGGGTTGGTCAGCTTAGAGTCCACTAGATGCTGGCGTAACCTTTCTTGGATACAATTGGTCAAGATGTGCTCTCTCATGATCAGATTGTATAACCCCTCATAAGTATTAACTTTGTTGCCAATAATCCAGCCCTCTAGTGCCTTTAGTGAGGTGTCCACAAAGTCAACCCAAGACTGGGTACTGACCTTCTGGGTGTCCCTGAACTTCATTCTATATTGCTCTGGGGTCAGACCAAACTTCTTGACTAAGCACCTTTTCATACTAGGGTATGAATCTGCCTCCTCCCCCCTTAAGGTCAGAAGCCTATCCCTCCCTGAGTTGGGGACCAACTCCCACAAAAGGGAACCCCAGTATTGAGGCTTAACCCTTCTCATTTGGAGTGCCCTCTCAAAGGCCCCTAGCCACTTATCTATGTCATCCCCCTCTACATAAGCAGGAACCACCCCCTTGGGTAATCTGGGGCAAACTCCCCCACCCATGGACACCTCAGCTTCTTTATCGCTGCTTCCATCTCTTTTCTCTTTGTATGCCCACTTTTTCTTTTCTAGGGCCAGCTTCTCTGCTTCCAAAGCTATGTAGGCTAGCTGGGCTTCCAGCTCTCTTTCCCTGATGGATGGGTTCTCTCCTCCTGAAAGGACCCTCTTCCTACCACTAGCTTTGGGTCTGCCCCTAGTGACTGTATCCAGTGAGGACCGTTCCTCCTCTTCCTCACTTGGGGTCTGATGCCTTTCCTCCCCTGAGTGGTTAGAGTTAGCATCATCCTCTTTTGGTTCCTCCTCTGGAGCTTCCTCTGTCTCTACCTCTTGGGCCTCAGCCCATGCTGTCAGGGATTTAATCAGGATTTCCTTCCTGAGATTAGTGGTTGCAGGCAACCCCCTCTCAATACACAACCCCCTAAGCTGGACTACTGTCAGTGTGGGTAGGCTAGCCAGATCAAGCTCCATGGTTCCCTAGTTTTGTGTCAACAAAAACTTTTTGCAAAAATTGGAAACAAGAATTTAGAAAAATTACAAAAATTCAATAATTGAAATTAATCCAAATTAATTTAAAAAAAAAATTTAAAATTAAAAATTAAAAACAATTTTTGCACTAGGACAATTTAAAGGATTTTTAATTTGTTTTATCTAAAACTGTAACGTGATATTGAACACAAGTACAGGATCCCGTCGCTGCTTCCAATTATGTTGGAAAATGGGTTATTGGTAGGGCAGGTAGGTACCTACACCTAGCAACAAGCCACAAACCTCCACAAAAGTACAGTTAGGTCTCAGTAAATTAATCCCAGCTCTACCCTTGGTAGCTTAGCATCGAGCGTCAAGGCTTAACTTAGGAGACAAAGTGTAAAGCATTCAAATATCACAAAACAGTAATTAAATAAAACACAGGAAACAGTTTAAAAATCCAAAACCAATTTATAAAAATAGCTTATATTTTTATCTTTAAAATGACACAAAAACGATTAAAATCGGTTCAGGGGAACCGGAGATATGAATTTTTAAAGTATTATTATTTTCTAGCGCATAGAAACAAAAAGCGCCAATCGGGTCATCTGGTTGCACCAGGACCGGGACAAAGTCAAACTTTCAGGCCGACCGCGATGGAGCCCTGCTCGGCTACAGGTCGCGGGAGGCCTCGGTTAAAAAGTTACCTTCTGACTTAGTCTTTATTTTGAAGTTTTTCTTCACCGGGACGAACCTGCCAGTTGGATCCGACCTCCTGGAGCCCTTGTCCGGATACGCGAAGTCGGTTTCCTCGGTGGTGATTTCTACCTTCGGACTTAGTCGTTTTTTCGAGATGAAAATCCTTCGACCGGGGTAAACCTGGATCTTGATCCGACGTCCGTGGAGCCCTTCTCGGATACGATGGCTGGAAGGTCCCGGTCAACTTTTTACGTTCGGACTTAGTCTCTTTTTCGGATGTTTTTCTTGACCGGGACGAACCACGAAGTCAGGCCGGGTCGCGGTTGAGGCAAGCCGGCTAGAATTTCCGCGTCGAGTCGGTCACTTTATGGAGCTTTTTTCTAAAATTTCTCCAATCTTTTCCAAACTTCTGGGGCTTCACCCAGATGTTCTTTTAAGGTTCTTTTGGGGTCCACAGCTCACCCCAAGGGTCCAGAAGTTCTGTGATGGTCCTTGGGAAGTGCGGACTTCAACTCCCAGAGTGCACCTGGCGCAAACTCCTTTTTGGCCACTGGGCAGTGGTCAGCTGGTCACTTTTTCAGGAGTTGGTGCAGGGGACTCTGGTTAGCAATTTTTCACCTGTAGCAAACAGGGAGTCCCTCCTTGAACCAGTGGAAGCCAGGCAAAGTCCTTCTTGTGGTGAAGCCCAAGTGTGCAGCTGGTGCAGTCTTTCTGAGTGCAGGGTCCAGGTGCAGGTCAGGGGTCCAGCAGGGCAGTCCTTCTTCTCCTTGTAGTTCTTTCTTCTTGAAATTTGGTGGGGATCTGAGGCGTGGGTGCAGGTCTGCCAGTTTTATCCTTGCTCCTGGGTGAAAAGCAGGGGGGCCCTGGTCCTCCAATCAGGGACAGGGTCGTCCCCCTGTGATGACCACTTCCTGGGAAGTGTGGCAAAAATCCATCCCAGAAGGCAATAGTCTCTAAAAATCCAAAATGGATGAATCTGATTTTTGGAGGAGAGATCTGGCTGAGCCCACCCACTGGTGTGGCTAAAAATCATAAACACACCCCTCTCCTGCCCTCTCCTAATCTAATCAAGGGGGCACCTAGCTGTCTGGGGTTGCAGGATGTGGGGGTGTTGCTGGGTGCTCCAGATGTCCTTCTCTGCCTTTGAAGACCAGTTTGGCAGCCCTCCCCCTTCCTGCTTCACCATCTGCTGAGGGGAGATTCTCTCCCCCAAGCACATTCCTTTGTGTGAAGTCAGGCCACTTCACACCTCATTAAAGTAGCCTGGCAGAAGCTGCTGCAGGCTGGCCAATCAGAGCACAGCAGCAAAAACAATGCAGAGCTGAAATTGGCAACTTTTTAGGTAAAGTCTAAACTTTTTACCTGCACTAGTTATATTAAATCCAACAACTGGAAGTTGTGGGATTTATTATAACAATCAATTTGATACCAAATTCTTGGTATGTAACATTTAAGGAGACTTTAAAATTTAAAATAAAGTCTGCCCATTCTAGCCTATGAAGGCCATTTACTTCAATGAGGGAAAAACTAATTTGGCTGTTTTTACCTCACCAGGGCTTATAAATCTATTTTTATAAAATCCCTGCTTATAGTTACATGGCACCCTGCCCTAGGGGCACATAGGGCACACCTTAGGGGTGACTTATATGTAAAAATAAGGTAGTTTAAGACTTTGGAAGTACCTTTAATTCCAGAGTCGAATTTGCATATAACTTTAATTTAAAAGCAGCCAGCAAGGCAGGCTTGCTTTTAAAATGACACTGGGCACCTCAGCAATGCACCTAGGTGTGCACCACCTATGCTGTGGTCCCTAAACCTACATGCCCTACCATATACTAGGGACTTATAGGTAGGTTAACTTAGCCAATTATAATTAGCCTAATTTGCATATCCATTTTACACAGAGCACAGGCCCTGGGACTGGTTAGCAGTACCCAGGGCACCATCAGAGTCAGGAAAACACCAGCATAAAGTGGAAAATGGGGGCAAAAAGTTAGGGGGCCTCTGCAATCAGCCCCAGTTTCTCACACATTGGTTATCTTAGGTACTCTGTTATTTGGTTTAATCTTAGATGATTGCAAACATTTTTTAGAATAACTGATTAATACAAAGAACAAAATGTCTATATCACATGGAGAAACCACTAGGACAGTTCAACACCTTCTTTTGTCTTCTTTTCTCAGCTTCCTTTGGTTCCATGTCCTGTCTGAGGTGCATAAATATAAGACCCTATAGATAAACTGCATGTTTTAGTACCTTTGTTAGTGCCACAGTCACAGTACTCACATTAAAAATGTTATTCACTAACTTATATACTGGGGTCTTCTGTTCCTGTACTATCTTTTATATGTGGAGATCTCTGCCCACCACCAAGATCCACTCACATGTACATATACATTTTAGTAGTTTTTAGAAATTAGGTGTCTAATTGGCAGAGGTACACACCTTTGTCCAAGTAGGGACCACATTCCTAGTCAGGGTATTTCACAAAACAATCCAAATTATCCAGTTCCCACCTCTGGTAGTTTGGCACTGAGCAGTCAGGCTTAACTTAGAAGATGGGCCCTCATTCTGACCTTGGCGGTCGGCGGAGAGGCGGCGGTCGGACCGCGAACAGACCGGCGGTATAAAAAATGGCATTCTGACCGCGGCGGTCACCGCCGCGACCGACCGCCACTTCCCCACTCCGACAGCCACGGCGGTCATGACCGACGGGCTGGAGTCTGCGCACTCCGGTCCGGCGGTCGACCCAAGACCGCCAACGGTATCATGACCCTGCTTACCGCCGCGGTTTCTGGCGGTCGGGAACCGCCATGCGAACCATGGCGGTAGGCACTATCGGGGCCAGGGAATTCCTTCCCTGGCACTGATAGGGGTCTCCCCCACCCTCCACTGCCCCCCCGAGTCCTCCCCCCACACCCTCCACCCCCCTGCCACCCCCCAGAGGTGGTACGAACCCCCTCCCCACCCCCACCCCGACATGCACATACACGCACCCCGACATGCACACACCCCCAACATGCACATATACACACCCCCTACACACACACATACACAACGGGGACACATACCCGCACACATACATGCCGACATGCGCACCCGCCGAACTACACACATTGCCCATAGGCACAGCAGCACTCCCCGCCCGCATGCACGCACTCACACACCCCCTCTACACACTCACACGCACACCCCCATGCACGCACACATCACACAACACCCCCCCCCACCCCCTCCCCTCACGGACGATCAACTTACCTTGTGCGTTGGTCCTCCGGGAGGTGACAGGAGCCATGGGGAGGTGACCGCCAACAGAAGACCGCCAACAGAAGACCGCCACACAGAAATGTGGGTCGTAATTCTGTGGGCGGTGTTCTGCTGGCGTGGCGGTGGAGGTTGACCAGTCTCCACTTTCCCGCCGACCGCCAGTGTGGCTGCTGGCGGTTTTCCGGCGGAACGCTCCCAGCGGTCAGAATGCGCACAGCGGCATACCGCCGCGGTCGGCGGTCTTCACCGCGGTGGTAACTCGGCGGTCTTGCGAAAAGACCGCCAAGGTCAGAATGACCCCCATGATGTGTAAAGTATCTGTGCAATAAGTCATACAGTAACACAGTGAAAGCACCACAAAAATATATCACACATGGTTAGAAAAAATAGATAATATTTATCTGAAAACAATACGGTTGGAACAATGAAAATCCAATGTACTCAAGCAAAGTTATGAATTTTTAAAGATTAAATCCTACAAAAGTGCGTAGAAACACAATAGCTGTTGACTGAGTTGTTCCCATTAGCCTGACCCCACAGGCACCAGTCACTGAGTCACACAGACCCCCAGGTACAGTACCTTTGAAAACGAAGAAACAAATATGTCGCACAGAGCCTTGGAGGTGAGGTGTCACTGGGGCGGATGTGGCATCAGTCCTTTACGGTATCCAGGGAGGTGAGGCATTGGTTCCGTACTGTGAGGCAGAGCAGGCGAGGCGTCAGTTTGGTCTGGTTGCAGGGGGAGCTGCTTCGGCATCTGGGGCGATGCATCAGTTCCTTGAGACCCAGGGGGGTCGATGACTTCAGTCAGTCAAGTCATGATGTGTCAACTTCACAGTGTCGCAATACCACTGCAGGACATCAGCGGTGTTGCAGGAATGTCACACTTGCATGCAGGCCGCGGTCATTGCATGCAACGAGGTCCATGGGGCTGGAGCAGGCTGTGGATTCAGTGCTGGCATCACTGGAGTTGTTCTTGGCATCACTGAAGGTGGAAAACAAGCTAAAAGCTTGTAGATGAAGTCTTTGCTGTCCATGAGACTTCAGAACAGGAGACAAGTTCAATCCAAGCCCTTGGAGAGCACTTCTGGGGAAGGCAGAGTGGTGTGTCAACTTCACAGTTTTGCAATAACACTGCAGGACATTAGCATGTCGCAGCAACATTAGACTTGCATTGTAGGCCATGGTTGTTGCATGCAGCGAGATCCATGGGGCTAGAGCAGGCTGTGGCATCAGTACTAGCATTGCTGGAGTCATCCCCGCATCGATAAAGTTGGAAAACTAGCTAACAGCTAGTAGGTGTAGTCTTTGCTGTCCCTGAGACTTCAGAACAGGAGGCAAGCTCAATCCAAGCCCTTGGAGAGCACTTTGGAGGAAGGCAGAGTCCTTACAGCACAGTCAGAAGCCAGCAGGCAGCAGGGCAAAAAGCAGGGCAGCAGTCCTTCTCAGCAAAGCAGTCCAGATGAGTCCTTTGAGCAGCCAGGCAGTTACTCTGACAAAGTTCAGGTGTATAACCAGAAGTGTCTGATTTGGTGGGGTCAGAGATACAGTTTATATACCCAAAATGCCTTTAAAGTAGGGGAGACTTCAAAGAGTGGTTTCAAAGAGCCCCTCCACCCTTCCTGCCCAGGGAGACCCATTCAGTATGCATATAAATGCACATGTGACTGAGTGTCCTGTGAATTTGGCTGTCTGGATGGAATGCACAAGGGGAGCTGTCAACCGGCACAGACCAGATGTGGATTGGAGACAGGTTGTAAGGCACAGATAGCATTAAGTGCAGAGAAATGCCCTGTTTCTAAAAGTGGCATTTCTAAAATAGTAATATTAAATCCAACTTCACCAATAAACAGGATTCTCTATTACCATTCTGGCCACTAAATATGAAATAGCTACTCCTTCCAGATCAGAATTTACCACTTAAAGGTATATGTGGGCCGTTCTAATGCTAGTCTATGAGATGAGCAGGCCTCACAGTAGTGGAAAATGAATTTGTGAGTTTTTCCACTACCAGGACATGTAAAACATATGAGTACATGTCCTGCCTTTTACTTATTAGCACCATGCCCTATGGGTTACCTAGGACCTACCTTAGGGGTGACTTATATGTAGAATAAAGGGGAGTTTAAAGCTTGGCAAGTAGCTTTAAATGCTGTGTCGAACTGGCAGTGAAACTGCACACATATAGATATAAAACATAAAATATGTTTATAATTTTTAAAAATTTGATAAAGTGCCCTATAATTCTCCATAGCGAGATCTCAGTCCTGGTAGAGGAGATTCCTGCCTATCTGTGAAAAGTTACTAGTAGCAACTTTCAAGAGGTTTACCTGTTGCAGATAAATCATAATTGGAAATGGTGAATGGCCAGTGAATCTGTCAGTCTTACTGGAAATTCAAACTTTGTAGATCCACTGACATTGACTGACAGTGGGCTGCCACCCAACTGCCAAAGACTAAATGTAGGATGGAGACCCACTCGACTTTACTATAAACCCATATTGACATACACTGGTGACAACTCTCTTGCAGTGCTTCCTTAATGTGCAGATGGGTGCTGCTTAGTACTTCAAGGCTAGTAGTAAGTTGGATCCCCTTTAGAAGACTTGTGGCCAGTTCTGCTACTGACAATGCAAATCCTTCTTCCATGAGAAACCACAACAAGACGAAGGAGTTCATAAACATGAGTTTTTACTGGACACTCATGTAGGATGGCTAAGGAACTGATAACCTTCAGGTATAGGTGAGTAAAGATAAGACTCTGCTTCTAAGGACCTGTCCTCACTGAACCAATGTTTGGCTTTGCTTATTATTCAACTGTGTGGGACTTCATGCACTTACCACTTCTGGTATACACTAGACTTGGCATGAAGTTGTAAGAACAAACCATGAATCAGCCTGTTTGGCCCAGCTGCTAGAGCAGTGCACCTTCCTGCAGCCCTTGTATCATAGCAAGATCTATGGTCCTATAGTTTGCCTTTTAACTTTTGGGATTGCAGCCTACTGTGCCAGGTGGTTCATATGGAAAGCCTTTGTCCTTTCAGAACCTTCATCAAATCAAATCAAATCAAATCATTAACATTTATAAAGCGCGCTACTCACCCGTGCGGGTCTCAAGGCGCTAGGGGAAAGGGGGGGTTACTGCTGCTCGAATAGCCAGGTTTTTAGGAGTCTCCGGAAAGCGGGGTGGTCCTGGGTGGTCCTGAGGCTGGTGGGGAGGGAGTTCCAGGTCTTGGCCGCCAGGAAGGAAAAAGATCTCCCACCCGCCGTGGAGCTGCGGATGCGAGGGACGGCAGCGAGTGCAAGACCAGAGGAACGGAGGAGGCGGGTGGGGACGTAGAAGCTGAGGCGTCGGTTGAGGTATTCCGGTCCCTTGTTGTGGAGGGCTTTGTGTGCGTGGGTGAGAAGTCGAAAGGTGATCCTTTTGCTGACTGGGAGCCAATGCAGGTGTCTCAGGTGTGCGGAGATGTGGCTGTTACGGGGTACGTCGAGGATGAGGCGTGCCGATGTGTTTTGAATGCGTTGCAGGCGATTTTGGAGTTTGGCTGCGGTCCCGGCGTAGAGGGTGTTGCCGTAGTCCAGGCGGCTCGTGACGAGGGCGTGGGTCACGGTTTTTCTAGTGTCGGCGGGGATCCAGCGGAAGATCTTGCGGAGTATGCGGAGGGTGAGGAAGCAGGCGGAGGACACGGCGTTGACTTGCTTGGTCATGGTGAGAAGAGGGTCCAAGATGAAGCCGAGGTTGCAGGCGTGGTCTGTGGGGGTCGGTGCGGTGCCGAGGGCCGTGGGCCACCAGGAGTCGTCCCAGGCGGACGGGGTGTTGCCGAGGATGAGGACTTCCTTTTTTTCAGAGTTCAGATTTAGGCGGCTGAGCCTCATCCAATCTGCGACGTCCTTCATACCCTCTTGTGGGTTGGTCTTGGCGCTGGCGGGGTCCTTGGTGAGGGAGAGTATAAGTTGGGTGTCGTCGGCGTAGGAGGTGATGATGATGTCGTGCTTGCGAACGATGTTGGCGAGGGGGCTCATGTAGACATTGAAGAGTGTCGGGCTGAGCGATGAGCCTTGAGGTACGCCGCAGATGATCTCGGTGGGTTCTGAGTGAAACGGAGGGAGGTAAACTCTTTGGGAACGGTTTGAGAGGAAGGAGGCGATCCAGTCCAGGGCCTGGCCTTGGATCCCGGTGGAGCGGAGGCGGGTGATTAGGGTGCGGTGACAGACGGTGTCGAAGGCAGCCGAGAGGTCGAGGAGAATGAGGGCGACTGTTTCACCGTTGTCCATCGGGGTTCTGATGTCGTCAGTGACTGAGATGAGGGCGGTTTCCGTGCTGTGGTTGGTTCGGAATCCGGTTTGTGAAGGGTCGAGCAGGTTGTTGTTTTCCAGGAAGGTGGTCAGCTGTTTGTTGACGGTCTTCTCTATTACCTTGGCTGGGAAAGGCAGAAGAGAGATGGGGCGGAAGTTTTTCAGGTCGCTCGGGTCAGCCGTAGGTTTCTTTAGTAGGGCGTTGACTTCGGTGTGTTTCCAGCATTCAGGGAAGGTAGCAGAAGAAAAAGAAGAGTTGATGACATCTGTTCATCCTTACAGTAGAGCCTCTATTCCATAGACATTTGGAACCCAGGTCTTGAGATATTCACTTTATAATATAATAGGATGCCCAAAGCAAATCAGTGGAACAGCAGATTTCATGATGTCCAGTTTCGTTTCCACAGATTTTGAATTAAAATGCTGATGAAGTTGATTCCATTGTGTTAGCATTTTGTTTTCCTCCCTTACAGTGTGAACAACTCATATTTAGTGTTGTGGTGAGATTTGGGGTGTTTATGGACAGGAATAGCACATTAAATTCTAAAAGGTCTATACTTTGTAGTGGTTTTAGTATTTTGGGAGACATTTTCCACGGTTTCCTTGGCGGAATTTATTCAAGATGCCACAAACATTATGCAAAATCATACCTTAGTATACAAAATGCTAGCCCAGCACTTTGCACTTTTTGTTTTATCATGAAATACTTTCCAGCATTCATGTTTGATGCAAGGACACATTGTATAATTAAAAAAATTGCACTTGATGCAAGCAGATGCTTGTATTCTACCCATTTGCTTTCCTCTGTGGTTTCTGCAATATGAGTTTTTCCCCAAAAAATCTCAATTATGCAACATGGCACAATGGCATATACCCAGGCATTTCATGTTCTTAGCCCGAAATGAAATACTGGAAACTACATAAATTATGTTGCGTAAACAAATATTCACCCGGACAGGTCAGCAGACGGTGGGGTCTTCTGCTTGCTATCTGGCACTAGGTCCAAAACAACAGGACAACCTTCATGGACGGGTGAGAACACAGTTTATTTTCTCCAAAATGTTATGTTTGCAAAGCATCCTGGAAACAAACTTGTTACAGGATCCATAGAGTCAAAATCTGCATGAATGTCTCTCTTTTCAATGTTGCTGGTAATGTACCCTAAATTCTAGCCAGACTAGTGACCAAGGCTACAGCAATCCCTGTGCAAAAATGTTGCCATTGCTACTCTTCAAGTTGTCAGTAGGTCATATCCTGCCCAATATATCATGTTAATCCACAAAGATGGGGTATGTTTTATTATCAAGAGAAAGTCAGGGAATGCAGAATTATGGCATGTTTGTCACTGGCAATTAATTATATTGTTTTCCTTTAAATAAGTGTGAGTATGTTGAGGTTTACCTCAATGTTTGATGCTTGGAAAGAAAAGCCTGTGAATTGTTGGAACATTGCATTTTGGTGACACTCTAGTTTTGAACAAAATATATCCTGTTGCTAGGTTTTTATAGATACTTGAATAGCCTGTGGCCCAAAAACTGCAGACATTACCCTGCCAATATCTGAAACCAAAAACTACAAAACATCTCAGCCATCAGCCAATTTCACTGCCCAAGCATATGCCCAACCACATCTATGGGGTACCATATTATACATACAAATATTTTTATCAAAGAACAATTTTCACTGTGCATGAATATGGCAAATTTTAAACCAATTATTTTATGTTTTGAAGTTCTAGTAGTAGATGTTTCTATTGCACCTGTTCTTACAGTCAACTATCCCTGCACATTTAGATGTCCAGTGTTCTAATGTTTCAAGACTCAGGTGTTACAGACAAAGAAATGTTAGCGACATTACCTTTTGAATACTCTCCACAGTGAGTGTGATTTGAGATAGAGTTCTGGCTACGGTATTACTGTGATGCATTCTTTCTACCTACGAATTAGATGTCCTTCTGTATGTTGTAGTGGCAAAAGATGTTAATCTCTCCATAAACTGCCATAAATCCTGTGGGCACAATCTCTACTCCTATGTCTTAGTCTATTTCCCTGTGATATGGCAAGTGTTGCCTGACATAGGTCATTCACTACCTGACTAAAGTCAAACATATAAGCCCTTAATATATCATTGGATTCAAATATGGTTTCCTGGACCTCCTTAACCCTTTACACTGAGTTCACATGTGGCTGTATGTTGTTTTCTTTGCATGTTTAGCTTCAATCTTTGAAACAAATGACATTCAAATGTTGTTGTGCTTCCAAATGGTATGTGATCTAATGATGCAGTACCCCACCTTGCCTAAACGCAGTGCCCACTCCAACTACACTCTGTTGTCTAGATGCACATCTGGCACTTTGTGGTGTAGATTCTTGACAACAGCCAGTATTATACTGTATGTTCTAATAGGCAAATTAGTATATGGCAAGATTACAAGATTGTCTTCAGCATTGTCATCTTCACTGTTGCAAGGAGAAGTATCTAGGGTCACAGGTTGGGAAACATCAAGTCTTTTATGTCTACTGGTTTAGATCAACATTTTCAGTAATGGTGTATCATTTTGGCAACAAAAAAGTTTTTAAAGTGTTTTGTTTCACAATGAACATTCATTCATGTATCTACTTTTTATTAATAAACAATACAATGGTAAATTGTTGTATTCCAAAACATTAAAAGCTATTTTCTTACAGATATCTTCAAAAGTAAAATTAGGAAGTTTTGTTTGAGAAAAAATGCATTACATTGCACATAGGTCTTTGTCGCATGTTGAGATAACATCAAACAGCTATTTTTGTATTGACTATTTTGATTATGTTACCAGTTGTATTAGTTTAACAAATGCATAATACTAAGGTTGCTTTCTATTGCAATTAAAAATATGAAATTCAGTACCTGTAGTTTTTACCTGGGATCAGAAGAGTCTACATATTGTACTCCAGCACTGCCTCAAGCTGTAGAATAGATTCTATTAGCTGCTTCAATGAGAAAGCACATTCCTCAGAGCTGAGTCATCCACCTCTTGCAGCAGAATCCTACCTTTTGGTGGCTGGTATTTCCTCTGTTCTTGACTAACGTTGGGTCAACATTTTCTGATTTCCTCCACTCTTCTGTTTGTCATCCCAACATCATTTATCCTACTTTCAATTCTTCTCCAAATTTCTTTCCTGGTTGCTTCTGGTACTGTTAGGAGTTCCTTTCTTACCACACACTCTTCTATCAAGATTTAAAGGATTTTATCATTAAACATTCACTTCCCCATCTTCAAAAAGCTGCTTCTGAGACTCTTATGTTGACATCCTTTATGCTTTTGAATTACAAGACATATTATACTGTCTTATGTTATGTCAGGCTTACAAACCATGGATTTGTAAACACTTTTTTGTGTGAGAAAAAAATTGTCTGCTACTGCAGAATTCACAGTTTTAGAATGATAATTCACACTTTGCAAGCAAGACAAACTGCTACTAGCGTTTCATTACTTAGAAAAAGTGAATAAAAAGATATATACATTTTTGTAATTCAGAAATATTGATTCCTAAAAAAAACACTATTTTGAATCACAAGAATTCAATTTCATTCATCAGGCCATAAGGACATGTATTCGAATGTATAATGTCCATAAGAATAATCACAAATTATGAAATATGGGATAATGTGAACATTAAAACATAGCTGACCATCTACCGAGTTGCAAGGCAGCATTGACAGACTCTTCCTCACTAAAGATATTAAGTGACTTATTTAGAGTTTGGAGTGTGGTACACTCCATACCCTCCATTACAACTGCACTATACCATGTGGCACTTGTAATGTGGTGACAGGATGTCCACCATGTTTTGAGTATCTTATCTACCAAACTCTAAATAAATCTTCTAGTCTGTTTGCAGTAATATCACCTTTTCTCTCAGATACAAACCTACTGGTGGGGCTAATCCATCTTCTGTCTCATACTCCATAGATTTCAATGGGCTAAACCAACCATGAATGCGATTGAATCCCAGCTACCTTCCAGAACATCTAGTAGATCAGAGACCAGGGAGTGAGACCTCAAGGAATACTGATCATATTTTCAAGTCTGGGTTGACAGTATATTCTATGATTCTTTTGAGTAGAGACCTAAGTGACCATAGATCATTAATTACTTTTACTAACTCTAAGACTGTTTAAGCATTTGGGATCACCTATTCGCCCACATAAATCATTACTTTTCACATACCGATCTCCATAGATATAACAGAAAATGATTCATCTAAATCATACAAATACGTCTTGCGAAATTCATTTCACTGACTTGCAATTTTGCATTTAGGATAATTTTCACAGGAGATATTGTAAAGTCTGTTCTGAGTGATTTTGTAAACAGTAGAGGCTAGCTGTTAATGCATGGGCTATATAGTGAAACCTACCATACGATATAAGGATATTGCAAAGCAACGAGGAATTTTATGACCATATAGAGAACCAAGGCAGATGGTCCACTCTTTACATAAGTAGAAAATCTGAGGTGAGTTAAATCTATCTTTTTAATGGATGGTTTAGGCAGTTTTATCTGTTAAATAACATGGTTACACCATGACATTTCCCCTTATGTATTGCAAAATTAAACACACTAATGCACATCTAGCAATCTGTTGCAAAACATTTTACAGATAGTTTAATGTAGGTTATGTTTTAAAATAGCTATAATTCATGAAGCATTGTAACAGACAGAGAGTTGCCTCCTTCAGTGTAATGAATTTTAACCATGCAAAAACATTAGCATGATGTTATAAACCTCTTCTGTCTGTTAATGACTGTTCATTGCAGGAACACAGCATAGAAGAACTACAAAGAACTCTCATTTTCACTGTATAAACAGCATATGTAGTACTACTCTGTGGCCTGTATTTCATGCTAACTTAGCTCTGGCATGTGCATGACGGACAACTGGACTGCAATATGTTATTGCACTTAAGAAGCTGTGTCATTTTTTGTTACAGGTGACTAGTTATGCCACAATTAGTATGTAGTAAGAAAAGTAGCGACAGGTTTTTACACATCATTTGTAGGCTTGGTTTCATTTATTCGGATAGTAGTTACATAAACCTATATTGTATTAGTGCCCAGCATTAAGAAAACCAAATTATTGTGATGTAGGTTGCGGTTCACAGGCACATGTACATTTTGTATGAAAACAATGGATTCTGATGGATTGTCAGCAAAATATGAAAAAAGAGGAAAGGTTTAGATAAAATAGTTCATGTATGTCATACTTTTGCTTGATTGTTATAGCTGTGGCATAGTCGATATCTGGGAGATCAAACATTAACAATGACAATTTAAAGAGAATTTCTTGTATATACAACTGGTCCTAAGTAAGGATGCAGGCTTTGTTACCCATCAGAGCTTAAATCACAGTACTATATCCTCAATATATATCATGTGGAACAGAAACAAGACCAGTGAGTGATACGTTGACTGGTACTTGAACTATCTCACTAAACTGTGTTGTTTGCAGCCTGCACAGCTCTGCTACATATAACACAGACCCCTTCTTTATAATTAGTAGGTCAAGCAGCTGAGAAGGGTCAAAAGATCAATATAATAGGTGACTACAAATAAGCCCACAGCAGCAGCTCCAAATTTGCGGAAATGCTAAATCCATAAGGTAACGCACTGTTTTTATTTCCTCTGCAAAATTATCTCTGATAATGTGGTTTCTACTTGTGATTCAGAATTCTAGGTACTGCCATATACCACCTAATCACTCATAGATTACAAAAAATATTAGTATAATTCGTTTTTATGGTAGATATGTAATACAGTTCCTCCAAGAGCAGGTCTTAAAATTATGTTCACCTGTTTCCTTGTCATACATCAGATAATGATCCTCGTTTTTTTTTTTTTTTTTTAAAGAGTGCTCTCAAAATGTAATTTCATTTCATCCATTACTTGTGCATTGGTATATTTCCTGTTGTTTTGCAAATTATTATTTTCCTGCTGGATACATGTAAGTTTTTTAGTAATATGCCATGTTATTTAATTATCAATGTATGTGGACACTGTTATCTTTGGTGAGCTATCATGACTATCATTCCTTCCTATACCTTGAGGTATACATCCAGAAAGGACCTTGTCAAAGTAAATTCATTAATAACCATTTGTGGTCTGTCTCTGCATGCAATGTCAAAATTTCAAGTTAATTTCCATCCTGTCGCATTCATTGTTTTTCTTTACAATATATGTTTTCTTTGTGAAACAAAAAAGTTGCTTTTTTTAAGTTTATATGTAGTTGAAAAACACATGCTGTTCTAAGTTAACAAAAGTAAATTCTACTACCACTCTACGGTTTTCGTACATAATATCAGCACGTAAACGTGATCACCAAAACTATCTCCGTATAGCCACCATGATGTCAAGCCTCCGTTGAATCATCAAGCCAATTCATAGGCCCTCATTACGACTTTGGCAGTCTTTGGGTAAGACCACCACGGTGGCGGCCCCCAAAAGACCACCAGTGTTGGCGGTATCCCGCCCGCTGTATTAAGAGTACACAAAGTATTCCGACACCACCGGGACAAAGGAGGGTGGGAAAGACGCAGTTGCACCACCTGCACCACCACGATGACAATGTTCCACCCAGCAGATGACCCACAAATCAGCACAGCGGTCCTTCCACGGAGGAAAATCATTGATGGTCCGAACTACAGCGCTCAGAATACACTCCTGTCAGAACACAGCACCACCATAGGACAATTAGAATAACCCACACTGAACACACATCCATACACCAGAACACCTACTCACAGCACTATAAAAACACACCCCACACAACCTACAATACTTTGCACAACTAACCAATTACACAGACCACGAGAAGTCACAATTAAAACATATAGCACATATTCACCATAGGCACTCATACACTTTACGCTCACCACACACCGCACCACAGCAACACCAACACCATCACAACTAAACACAAACACCACCACCTACCATTACTCACTGCCAAACACCTCCACCAAGCACCTAACACTGCACACACCCCCAACACCCCCCCAAAACAACCACCATTTCATGGCAAAAGAACTAATGGATCACCAATGAGAGCCACAATTCTTTGGAACACAGGTTCAGCAGACCTCCATAGCTAGGGAAATGGAGTTATGGCAGAGAGCAGTCGACAGGGTCAATTCAGCAGGCAGCCATCCACGCACAAGGGAGGACATCAGGAAGAGGTGGTTGACCTTAGGGGGAAGATGTATTCCATGGTATCCAGGCACCAGCTTGTGGTAATGAAGTCTGGCGGTGGGCCTCCACCTCCTTCCCCATACTTCACATCATGGGAGGAGAGGATCTTGGACATCCTGCATCCTGAATGCCTGACTGGAATACCTGGAGGACTGGACTCTGGTGAGTATCTAACACACCCCTCCCAGTAAGTCGTCCTGACCAGCATGCTTCCTCCCCACCCAATAATTTCCCAAATCACTCCATCCCCACTACACCTCACACCGACTCATCTAACTCCCCTCTCGTGCATGACACACCGCCATCCACCCCAATGCCCACACACTCCCTGCCAAGTGCATGGATAGCACTGCCAAGAACAATCACTACGACTCCCACAATGCACTAGCCCACACACCACAAAACCTGCTTTCTGCATGTCACATCACACCTCTTGCATGTATGACTACTGCACTAGCTACAGCAATTGGATGCTTCAACTGAGGACCACTACATGTCAATGACAGCAATGTAATGGCACTACACAATGGAAAAATAGCCCAGAAACAGACACAACACTGTCACCAATCCAAAGGCCCCTAATCCAGGCACACTACTCTAAACTTGACCAATCCTGGCCATTAGAGTAAGGAGGTATATTCTATGCACAACAGGCACAGACAGGACAAACTACCTTGCATACACACATACCCACCTTCCATATGGACACCATGCTGCAATGTACAGCCATTCCCAATAACATACTAAGCAAGCCAGAATGCCCATCAGCTAACAGGACAAACCTGTCATGTGAAACATCACACAGGAACAAAACTAACCCACTGAGCTAAAGTGACCAGGTCTGATGAAAACAAGCTCAAGGAGCATAGTACACATGTCTCAATCTACCATCGACAAACAGTGTTAGCAGTGTTGCACTTGTCAATGCCATTGCTGGGAATCAAGTCAAGCCACTGTATGCATCAGACTAACAAACTACAATACACACCTAGACCATGTAAATCTCTCTCACTCCATCCACAGGCACTCCAGCCACAGCAACAACGGACATGTTACCTGAGGCCTACTCAGGATGAAGGCCCCATTGATGACAATGCTGCTGGATGTCTGGATATGGACGACCTACCTGGCCCATCTGGGAGTCCTGGTTCAGTCTACCACTCCCTGCCTCACCCTGCCCACACCAACCCCCCCCCACCTTGTGGCAATAACAACTCAAGTAAACCTTTGTCTCCAAACCTGTGCCCGAAGGACTGGTAAATCAATAGTGTGCCCCACAGTACAAGGACCTGAGTCGACCCCTCACAATGAAAGTCCGGGTGAAACTGGGAGAGGGTACACCATGCCAGGGTCACAGGCACATAGGGCCAGGAGGCATGGGAGGGAACCAATGGGCCAGAAGAGGGGGCACCCAAGGCACTCACCTGACCATGAAACCATCATCCTAGTCCTGGGAGAATATAAACAATCCCAGGACAGGATGGGCCAGATCATAGCCACGATGGGGGACAACCAGAGGCTGCAGAGGGAATTCCACCAGGAGGTCATGCAGCAGTGGCAGGTCCACAATGCCACCATGGCCTTCATTACAGGGGTGCTCAGGGATCTCACCACTATCCTGCATGCTTCCTCCTCCCACTAGCCACATCACATAACAGCCCTGAGCATCTGTGGCTGCTAGTGGAATGGATGCCCTGCCAGAGGAGGCATAGGCCTCAGGCATCCCTCCCTCTGTAGCTGGAGATCCCCCCCCAAAAAAACATGGACATCCATCCAGACATCCGACTAGAGCAGATGCAAAGACCATAACCACTGCCTGGAAGTGACCCTCACCTGATAGATCTCCCTTGTGTGCCACTGAGACACCCTGTTGACTGTTCTAATGCACAAACTCCATTTTCCCATGGACACTGGACCTGTGCTACCTACAGCTGTGCCACCTACTCTCAGGATGTCTTCTACTATGACCCGACTCATTACCTGTTTGTCACTCAAGTCACAATAAACACCATTGATCACAGCCACTGCATATGTGTATTTATTTCTACAGTCACAAAAGCATGTTTACCTATTTGTCAAAGTGGAATGGGCCACAATCCAACAGTCAGTTTAAAGGACTGCTGAGGGAGGTATCCTCTGCAGGAGACACAGTGCAACAGATATGTTCCAAGGCTGATGTAGGGGAGTTACTAGTGTTGCTCCATACCATAGGAAATCCACACATCCAACCTGCAAAACAAATCATCACAGAGATCTCCATCAGGATAGTAGGCATGGTGACAGCTAAAGCATATATTTAGTCCATAGTGGATGTGCCCAGTATAGCAGGCGACTAAACAGGGCATGACAGATAACACCTCTACTGCACCAGTCGCAGGAAATACATCACCAAACACTGTACATGGCTCCTTTCCTGTGCTAATATCCACAATGTGCACAGTAACCAAAGAATACAGAACATGCATGGCCAAGCAATAGGTATGAGTGTCAACAATAAGTGGTGCACAGTGGGTAGCTGGAATAACACGAGAACAGGATTATGAAGGACAAATTGCACAATACTGGCCTGACCATGAAAGATGATGCATTCAACCTAAAAAGAATACTCGTCAGAGAGAATACATTGCAAAGCATCTTACATGCAGTCAGCCACCACCCGCAGCACACACAAGGGAAAATGAACACATCATGCCACTACTGGTATACCAAATCAGGAGGTCTATAGATAAGAAATGTATGTTTTAATACCAGACCTGCAAATACACAGACAACATACTTGTATGTTACTGGAAGTACTTATTGATGAGCTCAACCCTTGAATCAGCTCCACCTTCCTCATCTACCCCCACATCACTTTCCATGTCAGCATCACCAGCCAGTGGTCCAACTGCCACCTCCTCCTCAGCTAGTAAGGGTATCTGACATCTCAGGGCTAGATTGTGGCGCATGCAGCAGGTTAATATGATTTGGCATATCTTCTGGGGACTGTAGAGGAGGGCACCTCCAGAGACAAGCAGGTACCTGAATCTGGCCTTCAGGAGGCCAAATGTCCTTTCTATTACACACCTCATCCTGCCATGGGGCTCACTGAAATAGTTTTCCCCTTCAGTGGCAGGGTACCTCACTGGTTTAACAGCCAGAGAAGGTTAGAATAGCCAGAGTCACCTGTGTGCAAGGCAGTAGGACCTGTTACAATACAGGTACAGACACAGGGAAGATTGTGATGACAGGTGCCATCACAGAGATGTACACCCAAAAGCTTACATACCTATGAGCAAAACCCTCTCCCTCTGTAGACATGTCATTATGTGTGGGAAATTGCTGTTCCTCAGAATGTAGGAGTCATGCACAGATCCAGGAAACTTGGCTGTCACTTAAGAGATGTATTGGTCTGCCAGACACACCACCTGCACATTGATCCAGTAGTAGTTTTGCAGTTCCTATACACCTATTCATTGGCACTGGGAGGAACCAAGGGTAAATGGGTGCTATCAATGGCCCCTATCACAAGAGGGATGTGTCCCACATCATAGAGGTCTGCCTTCACATGGGATAAAAACCCCTCTTTGGGGGTACACAGTACATCCTGCAACAAAAGCCTGAACATGGGCTGCGACATCCCTGCTGCCAAGCCCACTGTCATCTGAAAGGAGCCTGTGGCAAGAAAGTGAGGCACAGAAAGAACTTGAACTGTGGGAGGGATGGAATAGGGATTACATATGGCAGGCAATAGATTTTGCTCCAACTGGGCACATAATTCCACGATGGTGTGATGATTCAGACAAAAAGTCTGAATTATGTGCCTCTCCTCCAGGGTTGCAAGGTCCACTTATCAGACGGTACACTGGTGCATGTCTCATTCTCCTCAGGACAGGGTATCTGGGATGGAGAGGAGAAATAGCACAATGTGAATTGCACGCAACACATGTTGGCACTTCACATCTAACTTGCACACACCTCCCACTGCCCACATGGAGCATACTGCTGCCAAATACCATATTAGGCAACTTGAAGGGGCATAGACTACCCAATAGTGTCTGACATACATCACAAGTGTCAAGTTCCATATATGGCAGCTGCCTGACCTGCAGCACTGGACAGGTGCTAGTCACCTAATTCTGCCAACATTTGTTGTCATGGCAGTAGGCGGTCACAATCGCCATGCAACTTCTCATTGGCTTCCTATGGGAGACTGGGGCCAATGGCGATCACTGCTAGCAGTGACGGTCCTGTCCGCAGAGGCTGTGACCGCCATTTTCTGCAGCCTAGCACACTTGACTCCTGACACTCAAGCAAGCAAGAGCTCCACATGCTGAGATGCTGTGTACTGTCTCTGGGAGCCATCATGCCACGTCCTGCAGGTGATAGGGCCCTTGCTTTCAACCCAGAAGATCTTGAGAGGCTGGTGGATGAGGTCATACCCCTGTATGGACAGCTTTATGAGGCACCAGAGGAACAGATGAGCACAATGCCATACTCATGTGTGACAGTGGTGTGTGTAAAGGTTAATGGTGTATGTGTGCCAGTCAGGGAGTACATGCAATCAGGGAGCATGGTTTTTAGGCTTGTGGACCATGAGGATGGGTATGTGTGGGCATTTGGTGGGTCTGATGTTGTTAGTCCACTGCTGTTGGTATGGTGCCAGTCTACATTACTTTCTCCTTCTGTCTGTGTCACCCATACAGGTCAATGTCCAACAAAAGAAGGGGATTTGGCGTGCCATCGCCAAGAATGCGGACCCTGGGGTTCCATGCCTGGTGGAGCACCCACTGAATGAAGCAGTTGGAGAACCTGAGACGCTGGACACAGAAGTCCATGGAGGCCCAGCTGGGGATGTCCTCCGAACGAGGAAGGGGTGCCCGTCAGGCCCTGACCCTCCTAATGGCCTGCATTATTGCGGTGGCCTACCCGGAGGTGGATGGGCATTTGAGGGCAGCACAGCAGTCATAAGGGTGTGAGTACTGAATGTATCCTGGGACTTGGCTGGCCATATTTGGGAGTGGGAGCCTAAGTGCTGCCAAAGTGGGATTGCAGTTTCTGCTACATGCGCATCGGCATTTGGAAATGGGCAATAGGCACCCTTGCTGACTATCATGTGTAGTTGTGTCCCCATGCTCTTCTGTCAGTGGAGTGTCATCTCTCTGTTCCATAACTGTTGAAGGCCCTCATTACAACCCTGGCGGTTGGTGTTAAAGTGGCGGTAATACCGCCAACAGTCCGGTGGTAATTACCACCAAATCATGACCATGGCGGAAAGATCTCCGATAGACAGCCAATGTACCACATCGACTGCCAGGGCAGAACAACAGCCACCACTGCGGTAGCCGCCTATAGCCAGGCGAAAGTCAGTGTTCCACCCACCCTATTAAGGTAGGAAACCGCCACCTTTTCCGGGGCTGTACCAACAACATCAGAAGCCTGGCAGAAACAGAGCTCAGAAGGGAAAGGACTCACCATTGGCGATAAAGGGAACAGCCACGCAGCCATGGAGCACTAGCTGCATGTCTTCTCCATGATCTTCTACGTGCTGCTCCACCACGAACATCAACGCGGGCGAAGACGACGATGGTGAATACAGCCGCCTAGCACACAAGGGAGGAAGGGAGGAAAATGACAGTGACACACACACACACCACACACCACACACACCCAACACCATACACACAATCAGCTGCATCACAAAAATATTTTTACCCCATAACTCAGATGGATAATGCAAGGACAAAACAATTTTGAAAAAGTGAATGTAATGAGAGCAACACATCAAGATAAATAACTTAGGCAAGATAATAGACATATACATATGTACATAAAAAGGGACACAGCCCAGTCCACAATGTTCGTATGCCAAATGGCCACAGGCCAACGTCGAAGGCCACACATGTCACCTGCATCAACACGGAGAGAAAACTGCAGGGGCATTAGTTGGTAAATATCCAGGCACCTCAGGGGGGAAGGGGGGCACTTCAGCCAGGAGACGGCACAACACCACTGGTTCTGGAGGGGGCTCCATGCCCTGTGCCTGAGGAGTGCAAGGCCACAGTCCCTTGAGTGGTTGACTTGCCCACTTGCTCTGGAGGGGGCAACATGCCAGGTTCTTGGTCCAGGGGAGTGAAAGGCCACAGTCTCTTGAGTGGGTGGCTTGCCCACTTGTCTGGAGGGGGCAACATGCCCTTTGCCTGGTCCTGGGGAGTGCAAGGCCACAGTCTCTTTAGTGGGCGACTTGCCCACTGGTTCTGGAGGGGGCATTGTGCCCTGTGCTTTTGATCCTGGGGAGTGTTAGGCATGTGGGTGTCTTACCCACTGGTTCTGGAGAGGGCATCATGCCCTGTGCTCTTAATCGTGGGGAGTCTTAGCTATGTGGGTGTCTCACCCACTGGTTCTGGAGGGGGCATCGTGCCCTGTGCTCTTGATCCTGGTGAGTGTTGGCCATGTGGGTATCTCACCCACTGGTTCTGGAGGGGGCATCATGCCCTGTGCTCTTGATCTTGAGTAGTGTAAGGTCACAGTTTCTCAGGTGGGTGTAATACCCACTGGATTTGCAGGGGACAGGCCGCACAGTAGCCCATGGAGGAAGGATTACATACCGTCCGCCGGTGGTGACGGCTGCTCAGTGGTGGTGGTGCAGCAGGTGGGGGGAGGCTACTGCCCATCCCCTGCAACCTCGGACTTCTGCCCACTGGAGGTGGTGGTGCTGCTGGTGGGGGGAGGCTCCTGCCCATCCCCTACAACCTCGAACAGCTGCCCACCAGAGGTGGTGGTACTGCTGGTGGGGGGAGGCTCCTGCCCATCCCCTGCAACCTCTGACGGCTGCACAGCCATGGTTGGTGGTGGGGGCTCCTTTGCAGTTTCTGCCCTAGGCCTCTGCTCTTCCTGCCTCTTTGTGCAGGCTCCTTGCTCTTCCTGGCAGCTGGGTCAGGCTCCTTCACCTTCTAAGCAGCTGCTGTTGTAAGCTCCTTGTTCTTTCTGGCAGCTGTGGTGGCTCCTTTACCTTCTCAGCAGCTGCTGGGGCAGGCTCCTTGGTCTATCTGGCAGCTGGGGCAGTCTCCTTTGTCTTGAGGCTGCCTGGTGCAGGCTCCTTCACCTTCAGGGCATGTGGTCTGGATCCTTTTCCACCACAAGTGGGTGTGGTGACGATTGGGCCCATAGTTTGGGTGGCTGACGTGCTTGGCTGGGTTCTCCCTACCCTGGCTATACTTGCAGGACGGGGGGAGGTGTAGGGAAGAGGTCAATGGTGGATAGGAACAGTTTTTTAGGGACATTGGGGTGGGATGAGGGAGAAGGAATGGGAGTGGAGGAAGAGGGAGTGGTTGTTGGAGGTGTCTGTCTGCTGATTTTGGGTGCAGGTGCATGGGCTGGATGCTGTTGTGAGGTGGATGGCTGTTGGGTGTCTGAGTGCTTGCGTTTGTGTACCTTAGGAGGGAGGGATAGACACAGTCGGATAAGACACAGGGGACGTGTGCATGGCTGTTGTGGATGTGTCTGCCAGTGAGGTGTGTTCTGCTTGGTGTGGTGATGATGCTCATAGTGGATGATGACGTAGTGCATGCAGGTGTGAGTGTAGATGGAACTGGGACAGAGGAGGAGGAGACAGTGGAAATAGTGGATGTTGGTGTGTGTGCATCTCGGTGGTGTTTGTGTGAGTGCCTGTGGGATGAAGTGTGGTGCTCGTGTTTGCCTATACCACTCTTGTGTGTTTTTCTTGTGTGCATGCTTGTCTGGCTATGTGCTTGGGATGGGTTGGGGTTGAGGAGAATGGGGAAGGGAAGAGGAAGATGGAGATGAGAGGGTAGAAACAGAGACAATGGCTGCCATCAGAGAGGAGGCCAGAGCCTGGATCGATCTCTGTTGGGCCACCAATCCAGTGTGAATGCCCTCCCGGAATGTATTAGTCAGTTGCATCTTCCCAGTCGCTCCCCCTGCCGCTGCAGCTCCTCCAGCTCCTCCAGGTTCCTGAGACCGCCCAGCTACCTCGCAGTAAGTACCCCCCACCTCCCAGCCCCTCGCCCTGCCCCGCGCTACTCACCCTCTCTCCTGCTTCTTTTCTTCCTCTCTGTTCTTCCTCCTCGCTCCTCTTCTGTAATCTTCTTCTGTACTCTTCTTTTCCCCATCTTCTCTCTTCATCTGTGTGCTTCTCAGCCTCTCCTGTCGCCTCTCTTCTTCTTCATCTTCTTCTGTGGTCTTCTGCCTTCTGTTCTTCGTCTTCTGTATCTTCTTCTGTGATCTTCTGTCTTCTGCCTCTTCGTCCTCTGTTCTTCTGTTCTTCTGTTCTTCTGTTCTTCTGTACTTCTGTTCTTCTGTCTCCTGTTCTTCTGTTTCTTCGTCCACCGTCTTCTGCTCCTCCCGCGCCTGCCCTCCTGCTCCTGTCTCATCTCTCTCCCTCACTCGCCTCCCCCTCTCTATCACCCCTATCTCCCCCGTTCGCTATCTGCCTCCCTCACTCCTCCTACCTACCAATCTACCTATCTCTCTATCTCACTATCTATCTCACTCACTCACCACCTCCTCCTATCTACCTATTTCTCTATCTCTCCCCCCCTCCCGCCACCCCCTCTGTTACCACCCCTATCTTCCTATCCTCTCACTCTACCTCTCACCCTCACCCACCTCTACAACCCCCCCTCCCCTATCTTCCCAACCCTACTCTTCTCTCCCTAATCTCCTAAACTTCCTAACACTCACCCCCCTCCACCCTTAAACCTCCCTCCCCCAGCTCTTCTCACTCTACCTGTCCCCCCTCCCTCCCGCTTTCCCGCCGCGACCTCCTGCACGCCCCCACCCCCCAGCTCCCATTCGCCCCCAGCTGACCCCTCCCCCCTCCTCCCTCTTATGGCGGCCGCTGCGCGACAGTGGTAGCGACCCTTGACCCAAGGGTAGGTCGCTCCCCCTGCCGCTACAGCTCCTCCAGCTCCTCCAGGTTCCTGAGACCGCCCAGCTACCTCGCAGTAAGTACCCCCCACCTCCCAGCCCCTCGCCCTGCCCCGCGCTACTCACCCTCTCTCCTGCTTCTTTTCTTCCTCTCTGTTCTTCCTCCTCGCTCCTCTTCTGTAATCTTCTTCTGTACTCTTCTTTTCCCCGTCTTCTCCTGTGTGCTTCTCAGCCTCTCCTGTCGCCTCTCTTCTTCTTCATCTTCTTCTGTGGTCTTCTGCCTTCTGTTCTTCGTCTTCTGTATCTTCTTCTGTGATCTTCTGTCTCTTCGTCCTCTGTTCTTCTGTTCTTCTGTCTCCTGTTCTTCTGTTTCTTCGTCCTCCGTCTTCTGCTCCTCCCGCGCCTGCCCTCCTGTCTCATCTCTCTCCCTCACTCGCCTCCCCCTCTCTATCACCCCTATCTCCCCCGTTCGCTATCTGCCTCCCTCACTCCTCCTACCTACCAATCTACCTATCTCTCTATCTCACTATCTATCTCCCTCACTCACCACCTCCTCCTATCTACCTATTTCTCTATCTCTCCCCCCTCCCGCCACCCCCTCTGTTACCACCCCTATCTTCCTATCCTCTCACTCTACCTCTCACCCTCACCCACCTCTACAACCCCCTCCCCTATCTTCCCAACCCTACTCCTATCTCTCTCCCTAATCTCCTAATCTCCTAAACTTCCTAACACTCACCCCCCTCCAGCCTTAAATCCCCCTCCCCCAGCTCTTCTCACTCTACCTGTCCCCCCCTCCCTCCCGCTTTCCCGCCGTGACCTCCTGCACGCCCCCGACTCCCAGCTCCCATTCGCCCCCAGCTGACCCCTCCCCCCCTCCTCCCTCTTATGGCGGCCGCTGCGCGACAGTGGTAGCGACCCTTGACCCAAGGGTAGGTCGCTCCCCCTGCCGCTGCAGCTCCTTCAGCTCCTCCAGGTTCCTGAGACCGCCCAGCTACCTCGCAGTAAGTACCCCCCACCTCCCAGCCCCTCGCCCTGCCCTGTGCTACTCACCCTCTCTCCTGCTCCTGCTTCTTTTCTTCCTCTCTGTTCTTCCTCCTCGCTCCTCTTCTGTAATCTTCTTCTGTACTCTTCTTTTCCCCGTCTTCTCTCTTCATCTGTGTGCTTCTCAGCCTCTCCTGTCGCCTCTCTTCTTCTTCATCTTCTTCTGTGGTCTTCTGCCTTCTGTTCTTCGTCTTCTGTATCTTCTTCTGTGATCTTCTGTCTTCTGCCTCTTCGTCCTCTGCTCTTCTGTTCTTCTGTTCTTCTGTTCTTCTGTCTCCTGTTCTTCTGTTTCTTCGTCCTCCGTCTTCAGCTCCTCCCTCGCCTGCCCTCCTGTCTCATCTCTCTCCCTCACTCGCCTCCCCCTCTCTATCACCCCTATCTCCCCCGTTCGCTATCTGCCTCCCTCACTCCTCCTACCTACCAATCTACCTATCTCTCTATCTCACTATCTATCTCCCTCACTCACCACCTCCTCCTATCTACCTATTTCTCTATCTCTCCCCCCGCCACCCCCTCTGTTACCACCCCTATCTTCCTATCCTCTCACTCTACCTCTCACCCTCACCCACCTCTACAACCCCCCCTCCCCTATCTTCCCAACCCTACTCCTATCTCTCTCCCTAATCTCCTAAACTTCCTAACACTCACTCCCCTCCACCCTTAAACCCCCCTCCCCCAGCTCTTCTCACTCTACCTGTCCCCCCTCCCTCCCGTTTCCCGCCGCAACCTCCTGCACGCCCCAGCCCCCCAGCTCCCATTCGCCCCCAGCTGACCCCTCCCCCCCTCTCCTCCCTCTTATGGCAGCCACGCCAGAGGCAAGCCCGTCTGTGCCCGTCCGCGCCTGGCCCGCGCCTGGCCCGCGCCCAGCGCCACGACCCCTGGTCCCCAGCTCTCCCAAACCCCGCTGCTCCGCTACGACCCCCCACTCTCCACGCCCTCAACCCAGGGCGCACCAACACCTGCTTCCAAGCTCACCCCAAACGCACCCATGGACCCTTCGCCTGCAACTCCTGCAAACGCATCTTCCACCACTCAACTACCACGACCACCAGCCCACGTGCCATCAACCACCTCAATTGCATCCTGGTCAACGCTCGATCTGTCCACAAGCATGCCGTGGAACTCTGGGACCTCCTGGACTCCATAACACCGGACGTCGCCTTCATCACGGAGACCTGGATGAACGCCTCTTCGGCCCCAGACATCGCCACTGCCATCCCCGAAGGCTACAAGATTTCCAGAAAAGACCGCATCAACCAAGTAGGAGGAGGTATCGCCATCGTCTTCAAAGACTCCATCAGCGTCACCACCTCCACCGAAGACACCCCTCTCGCCGCTGAACATCTGCATTTCCAGATTCACACCGACCCCAGGACCACCCTCAGAGGATCCCTCGTCTACCGTCCCCCCGGACCGCGTGCCCCTTTCAGTGACTCCATCGCCGACTTCGTCTCCCCGCACGCCCTCGCCGGACTACATCCTCCTAGGCGACCTCAACTTCCATCTGGAACAAAACAACGACCCCAACACCACCGCCCTGCTCGACAACCTCACCAACCTCGGCCTCAAGCAAATGGTGAACACCGCCACCCACATCGCCGGACACACGCTTGACCCTATCTTCTCCGCCAGCAAACACGTCTCCTTCAGCCACGCCTCCGCTCTACACTGGACCGACCACAGCTGTGTCCATTTCACATTCCGACGCGAGACCCGCCACCTCCGCACTCAACCCATCCCTCGTCGACAGTGGAACAAAATCCCCGAAGAGCAACTCCTCTCCGCACTCGCCATCAACCAACCTTCCCTCACCACCGACCCCAACGACGCAGCCCTCAGCCTCTCGAACTGGATCTCCAACTGCGCAGACAACCTTGCTCCCCTCAGCCGCACGCATCAACAGGCCATCACCAAAAAACCTCCCTGGTTCTCTGACTCGAAGAAAACTTGCAGCGCCCTCGAGAAGGCATGGCGCAAGGACCACACCGCCGACAACATGACCGCCCTCAAAAACGCAACCCGCGAACACCACCACCTGATCCGCGCAGCCAAAAGGAACTTTTTCACCGACAGACTGGACAAAAACAGCCCAACAGCAGAGAACTTTTCAGCATCATCAAAGAGTTCTCCAACCCCAACGCCAACGCCGTCACGCCCTCACAAGACTTGTGCAACTCCCTCGCCACCTTCTTCCATCGCAAGATCAGCGACCTCCACGACAGCTTCGGACACCAGACCCAACCAAGCATCACCGAACCCACATCCCCGGCCATCACCCTCAACGCCTGGACCCACATCAACACTGAAGAAACCAAAACCACCATGAACTCTATCCACTCCGGCGCCCCATCGGACCCCTGCCCTCACTTCATCTTCAATAAAGCCGACGACATCATCGCCCCGCACCTCCAGGCCGTCATCAACTCTTCATTTTCTTCTGCTACCTTCCCTGAAAGCTGGAAACACGCCGAAGTCAACGCCCTACTAAAGAAACCTACGGCTGATCCTAGCGACCTGAAAACTTCCGCCCCATCTCGCTCCTCCCCTTCCCTGCCAAGGTAATAGAGAAGACCGTCAACAAACAGCTTACCACCTTCCTGGAAGACAACAACCTGCTCGACCCTTCACAAACCGGATTCTGAACCAACCACAGCACTGAAACCGCCCTCATCTCAGTCACAGACGACATCAGAACCCTGATGGACAACGGTGAAACAGTCGCCCTCATCCTCCTCGACCTCTCGGCGGCCTTTGACACCGTCTGTCACCGTACCCTAATAACCCACCTCCGCTCCACCGGGATCCAAGGCCAGGCCCTGGACTGGATCGCCTCCTTCCTCTCAAACCACTCTCAAAGAGTTTACCTCCCACCGTTTCGCTCAGACCCCACCAAGATCATCTGCGGCGTACCTCAAGGCTCATCGCTCAGCCCGACACTCTTCAATGTCTACATGAACCCCCTCGCCGACATCGTACGCAAGCACGACATCATCATCACCTCCTACGCCGACTTATACTCTCCCTCACCAAGGACCCCGCCAGCGCCAAGACCAACCTACAAGAGGGCATGAAGGACGTCGCAGATTGGATGAGGCTCAGCCGCCTAAAGCTGAACTCTGACAAAACGGAAGTCCTCATCCTCAGCAACACCCCGTCCGCTTGGGACGACTCCTGGTGGCCCGCGGGCCTTGGTACCGCACCGACCCCCTCAGACCACGCCCGCAACCTTGGCTTCATCTTGGACCCTCTTCTCACCATGACCAAGCAAGTCAACGCCGTGTCCTCCGCCTGCTTCCTCACCCTCCACATGCTCCGCAAGATCTTCCGCTGGATCCCCGCCGAGACTAGAAAAACCGTGACCCATGCCCTCGTCACGAGCCGCCTGGACTACGGCAACACCCTCTATGCTGGGACCACCGCTAAACTCCAAAAACGCCTGCAACTTATTCAAAACGCCTCGGCCCGCCTCATCCTCGACGTACCCCGCAACAGCCACATCTCCGCACACCTGAGACACCTGCATTGGCTCCCAGTCAGCAAAAGGATCACCTTCCGACTTCTCACCCACGCACACAAAGCCCTCCACAACAAGGGACCGGAATACCTCAACCGTCGCCTCAGCTTCTACGCCCCCACCCGTCTCCTCCGTTCCTCTGGCCTTGCGCTCGCTCCCGTCCCTTGCATCCGCCGCTCCACGCGGGTGGGAGGTCCTTCTCCTTCCTGGCAGCCAAGACCTGGAACACCCTCCCCACCAGCCTCAGGACCACCCAGGACCACTCCGCATTCCGGAGACTCCTCAAGACCTGGCTTTTCGAGCAGAAGTAACTCCCCCTTCCCCCTAGCGCCTTGAGACCCGCACGGGTGAGTAGCGCGCTTTATAAATGTTAATGATTTGATTTGATTTGGCTGCCAGCCCCTGGATGGCATTCACAATGGTTGACTGCCCTACAGAGATGGATCTCAGGAAGTCAATAGCCTCCTCACTCAGGGCAGCAGGGCTAACTGGGGCAGGGCCTGAGGTGCCGGGGCGAAGGAAACGCCCACCCTCCTGGGTGAGCGGGCACGGGCAACACGATGTGGGGCTGCTGGGAGGACAGTGCTGGTACAGGGGTGGAGGCTCTACCCATAGCTGGGGTGGTCACAGAGGTGTCCGCCACCACCAGGGAGCTTCCATCTGAGAAAGGATCTGTGCCAGAACTCTCCCCTCCAGTCTCTGCTGTGGTTCTCCCCTCGCCCTCCGTCCCACTGGTGCCCTCAGCGTTGGTGGACTCTGCCTCCTGCATCCTGTGGGATGCAGCTGCCTCCATCGCTGGTGCCTCTGCTCCTCCGCAGATGATGCTAATGCACATAAGGACAGGGTGACAAAACAAAAAGGGGGGAAGAGACAAAGGATACACTTGGTCAATGGCTGCACCAATACCACTGTTGGCATACACAGCACCCGCACACACAGGGAACAGCCTTACGCAATATGCCATAGCACTACCAGAGAAATAGTTAGCAGCCAAGCCATGGGGAGGGGCACACACCGCCAAATCCAGCACACCTCGGACCCACCCAGCCCTGACCATCTGTGGATGCCTACGAGCTAGGTACCCAGTTTATCCCTTCCGAACTTTAGCCACCAGGGGACAAATGCTGCAATGTCAGGCCTGGCCTAGGGGCACCCACTGACACACATCCACCACCCAGATACCACCCTATCATGCGTAAGTTGTAATGATGGACACTGTACTCACCCCATTGTAGCTGCTGTGATGCTCTCAAGTGCCCATCCAGCTCCGGATAGGACACCGCTAGTATGCGGGCCATCAGGGGGATCAGGGTTCGACGGGCAGCACTTCCTTGTTGGGAGGCCATCCCCAGATGGGCCTCCGCCGTCTTCTGTGCCCAGCGTCTTGGGTCCTCCCACAGTTTCCGACAGTGGGTGCTCTGCCTGCCGTAGACTCTGAGGGTCCACACCTCCTTGGCGATGGCACACCATATACCCTTCTTTTGATGGCCACTGACCTGCAGAGGAAATAACCACACAGAAATAGAATTAGTCAAACAGTCCTGCCTGTTATACTTATGGCCCACCATACCACTTCACATCACCATTTACACACACATGGCCCAGTACACAACCAATATGCCACCCAGAGGACATCCACCCAGCCCCCTTACACAAGGCCTTCACACACACCACTCCATGCTTTCATGCCACATGCATTGTGCCCACAGTGTACTCACCTGTTGGTCTGGAGGCCCATACAGCAGTCCGTACTAGGGTACGACCCCAACCACCAATCTCTCCAACTCTGCTGAATTGAAGGCTGGGACCCGTTCCCCAGTCACACGGGCCATGGTAGGTTCCAGATACAGGTCACAACAGCACATGCAGTGTCGGTCCTCTCCTGTTGAAGATTAGGTAGCAAGTGCGGGATGAGATAGAAAATGGCAGTCACGTCCGCAGTGGTGCATACCGTCACCGCCAGCGTAGATCACCATTGGCCACTGTAACCCATAGGGCCCACTGTTAACCAATTAGGAGTTGCACAGTGGTTCCTTACCACCTCCTGCAAAGGCGCACAACGTCAGTAGAATTACCTCACTTCCACCTGTCCCTCCACACAGGACAGGCGGACGCCATTTCAGGGGGGGTGCATGCCCTGGATAATTGCTGCATCACTGGTGAAATTAGGACATACTGTACAAATCACACTTACCCATTACAAGTTAACAGCATGCAAAGTTCTGTTCTAACCCCATCGTTCAGATTGTGACCGGCTCCTCACTCTTTTGCCCCATAGATTGCTTCCCGATGCGGATGAATAGGAGATGGAGACTTGGCAACAATGGATGAAAGGCACATTATTCTCACCTATAGACTGGACGGGGGCACAATCACAGAGCTGTGTGCCCAATTGGAGCCTGACCTGATATTTGCTATCCGTCAACCCACTGGGATCCCCCCTCTTGTGCAAGTTCTATCAGTGCTCCATTTCCTGACAACTGGTTCTTTCCAAGTGACAGTGGGCTTGGCAGCAGGAATGTCACAGCCAATGTTCTCAATAGTGCTAACAAGAGTGTTGTCTGCCCTGATTAAACACATGTGCAGCTACATTGTATTTCCCCAGTTTGAAGATTTGGCCACAGTGAAGGGCGAGTTCTATGCAATGGGACATATCCCCAACATAATTCGGGTGACTGATGGAACACATATTCCATTTGTCCCCCTCGTCAGAATGAACAGGCGTTCAGAAATCTGAAGAGTTTCCACTCTATCAATGTACAGATGGTGTGCTTGGCGGACCAGTACATCTCCCACATCAATGCTAAGTATCCAGGGTCGGTGCATGATGCCTTTGTCCTGAGGACTAGCAGCATCCCAAATGAGGCACAGGGTGTGACTAATAGGTGAGCCCTGGTTACCACCCAGTAGATGTTGGTGTATAGGTATGGTGTGGGCCGTTTGGGATAGTGTATGGCCAATTTGTGCAGGTCACTCTGGTTACCCCAACCTATCACAGCTGCTGACCCCTGTGAGGAATGCCAGGGCAAGGGCAGACGGAAGTTATAATGAGGCACATGGGTGAACCAGAAGGATAATTGAAAGAACCCTTGGCCTCCTGAAGGCCAGGTTCCGGTGCCTCCATCTAACAGGTGGATCCCTGTGCTACTCACCCAAGAAGGTCTGCCAGATAGTAGTGGCATGCTGCATGTTGCACAACCTTGCCCTGAGACGCCATGTGCCTTTCCTGCATGAGGAGGAGGCTGGAAATGCCAGTGTGCCAGCAGTGGGCCCTGTGGACAGTGAGGATGAGGAGGCAGAGGATGAGAATGAGGACAACAGAACATCAGTGATCAGACAATACTTCCAATAACACACAGGTAAGACAGTGTTACTTCACTTTTCAATTACATTGGTTTGAATATCTGTGGCACTGGCATGCTGTTTTTTCCCACTTCTATGCCCACTTACTGTACCCTTTGGCAATTCATTTTGCAGATGTTGGTGACCTCACATATGCTCCTGGTGTGATCACTGCAGCCAGCTACAGGTCATTAATCTATGCTCATTTTCTGTACAGTTGAATTGCAATGTTTGCGCCTGTTTAAATGAATACATACTTGAAAAGTTTGACTTACTCCAAAATTCTTTTTTTTCCAAGGGTGTTTATTGAAGTGCTAATATATTGAGTGTAATGGAATGTGGTGATGATGGAGGAAAGTCCAGGGTATTGTTCCAGTCTGTTGATAGCGCAGGTGCTTTGTCCAAGGGGACATAGGAAGGGGAGCAATGACAGTTCAAGGTGGACAGGGTGACAGGGCGGGACACAAGGGTGACAATCAGGAGAGTGTCATTTCCTGGCGGGGGTCTTGGCAAGTGTCTCTGGCTTCTGTCTGGATCACAGGGAACGTTTGTGACTCTCCTTCCATCCCTGGGACTATGTGGATCATGTACTGTAACTGGTATTGATAGATTGTGGGACTGGCATCACAGTTCCAAAACTGCACTGCCCTTCATGGGACATGAGTACTGGGCTGAGATCTGACAAGGCATATATACGTTATGTTCTGACTGTAGGGTATGTGTAGGTAGGCAACCTGGGGCAATGATACATGTCGATTTGATGAGGTCTGACTGCACAGTCCTAACATTCCTGGGGACTATACTTGTGGGGATGTGTCCTCTAAAGTATGGGTTGGTACTGGTGGTGGTATGTGCCCTGGGTGATCTCTGATGTGTCACCATGGTATGTATATGGCATGTATTACAAAGCCCTAGCTTGTCGTATGCTGCATTGCTGACTCACTGCCTACATCATGTCAACATGAATAGTTGGGGTGCAGTTCAGATGGCCTGGTACTCTTACAGCTTGGCTTGGTGATTAGGTTGTGGGAGATTAGGAATGGTTTGGTTGTTGAATGACACATCTGATGTGAAGTGTTTGGGTGTCTGAATGGTATTGGGCAAATCTAAGTTGTCCACTATGATGGCCTCACTATACTGAGTGGGCAGCCATGTATAACGAGACGTAAGTGTTGTGTGTTCAGAGTTTGGAGGTGTCTTCTCTGTAATGGGCATTTGACAGTGGACATGGACTATTCATGTGTTGTCACTGTAGGGGACTGCAGTGTATTGCTGTGTTATCTGCACATCCAATGAGTGACAGGGGTATGGTGACATATGGGGGCTCATTATGAACATGGCAGTCCAGACCGCCATGACGGCTGTGGCAGAAATCACCACCACCAGCAGGGCAGTCTGGAACGCCATATTACAAACAAGGGAAGACCGCCACAGGCGGCCCTCTGCCACCGGCAGGCTACTGCCCACAGGCAGCCTGATGATGGCGGATTTCTCCATCTGACAGGGCAGTGCTGTGAGCAGCGCTGCCCTCCGGAGAAAGAACCCTTGTTCCTCCAGCCTTTCCCTGGCGGTTTCCCCTGCCAGGGAAGGGCTGGCAGAAGTGGTGCTCTGGGGCCCCCGTGCACAGCCCCGTTGCGCAGGTCACTGCCCGATTTATGGGCAGAGTTATGCGTGACAGTGCTGCTGCACCCACCGCACTGTGGCATTGACAACGGCTCCAGCGGAAACATGGTCTTTGCCGGTCTGAAGGTTCCTACCACCATCTGCGGTGGTCAGACCGCACTGGCGGTAATGGTGGTGTATTGGTTGTTTTCAGTTGGGATGACCACCATGTTCATAATATGATGGTGTTCACTGCCAGGCTATTGGTGGTACGACCGCCGCAACCAATATTACAGTCCTGACACCGCCAGACTCGTAATGAAGCCCATAGTCTGTTGTCTGAACTGAACTGATGGAAAGTATGTAGCATTTCTTAGACACAGTAATTTATCTCTTTCCTGTCTGTCTTCTTTTTCCATTAACTGAGTTTTTTTTCTGTGGATTGGCTTTATGTATGTAGTTTTGTCAGAAATTAGTTCACATTATTTAGGGCAATAGAATGATTGTGCAAACTTTTCGAGGGCGGAAGAAATGGTGGATTCTCTCTCAACTGATTTTGTCCTTATGTTTGATCTTGATGTCATAGAGCATCAGACTCTAAATTAGTACTTCAAGTTTATATTCTATACGAGAGCAAATAACTAGTTTTCCTCTTGTCAATTACATCGCTGACCCTCTTCAGAACAAAAACATAGAGAAGTTGCAAAACCAATAACTGGCATAGAGCAGATCCTTCTGGAACCAGAAAAATTTAATTTCCCAAAAAATCACACAAAGTCAAACAATTAGCCTGTCCGTAGTCATAATTTGTTGTGGTTTAGCTACCCAGTCATCAGTGGGTTTATATGAAGTCAACCAAGGCATTATAAAAATCACTCTGCACAGAAGGTTATCTATGAAACATAACAAATCTTCTCATGTGTTTTCCCAAAACAAAGCAAAACATCCGCATTTGAAAATATGCTGCCCGTAAATACAAAATTGAACTACCTTCACATCATCATAACTATTTTTCTCAATCACAGCTATCTGTAGAGATTGTACTAACCAAATTCCAATTTAGTTCCCTGAAACTCTTGAACCTAAAAGGTCTGGCACTACCCTGACCACCCTTTTCATAGAAACATTCACATGAAGTACAAATGGGAAACAGCTCAAACAGGGTATTCTTATTGGAATTATGTTTTTATCTTTAACTGGCAATCTCATCTAATGCATAGTCATGAAATCAAGTCATTGTGTGAACTCCTGTCTTTCTATTTGTGATGATACCAGTACTGGACTCCTAGATATTCTGGGTTTAATTCAAGTATTTTGAGATTGAGTAGTACCATGATCCATCACCCAGGTTGGATGATAATGTAGGTTGAGCAATCTTTCTAAAGGCACTATGCTTATAATCTGGATCCAACATGAGAGGTACACTCTTTCAACTCTCGCTACATTCACCAATCATAACATTCACAGGAACATAATGGTTGATACTCGAAAAAGAGAAAGAGGAATAGGAAACAGGAGAAAATATAGGCATAGGAATCCACCACTTGGTCTCATCAATTTATTTATGTTCGCAGGACACAGCGGGTGTCTAAAGGCAATCAAAGACATCTTTAGTACTGGCATTGAAAGTCCTATATCAAATTGAATCACTGAATTTGTATATAATGATATCTCTGTCCAACCAACTCTCTGTACTTTGGTGTGAAACTTCATATTCCTGAAACAAAACATACAAAAGATGAATATTTTAAAGAAATGTTCATGAACACTTCTCTCTAAGTGTAAGATGTCTACAGCAGTGGTTCCCAACCTTTTGACTTCTGTGGACCCCCATTTTATCAATACTGGAGCCCGGGGACCCCCACTGAATCATTATTGGAACACGGGGACCCCCGAGGAGTCATTACTGATAGCTGGGACCTAATATTATTAAATGTTTTAAGCAGCCGCGGACCCCCTGAGGAGGCTTCGCGGACCCCCAGGGGTCCCCGGCCCACAGGTTGGGAACCACTGGTCTACAGCTTTAAGAGGGAAGAAAAAAGTTGCTTGTCTCTCAAAAGGACATGGCCTGTGATTTTAAGGGCTTGACTTAAACACAGAAGCTACATTTCTCTAATTCCCAAAATGTGATACCTGACTAATATTTATTTTGGTTCATCTCTCAGCTTTTTATTATTGCATCCAGATACAGAGCACAACAACTGACATACACCTAAACCCAATCAGGATTATTGTTTTATCCAATGGCTGTTAGATGTTTAATCTAAATGAATCACAACAACGATTTTGTTGTAAATGATTACTGTTGAAAACGTTTCAAGTCTGAAATTGTAAGAGTGTAACTTAACCATTTCTGAGGGGCATAGAAGGGGTAGTGCTCTTCAGAGTGTCTCAATCACTCCTGTCATGTTCACTCTGTGTAGACATGTATCCCATTTTGTCTTCACATCTCCTTGATCTGCATATCTTACATCTGATCTCTTTTCTATTCAGCACACCCTTTTGACTCTTTCCTGAATGAAGTTCCTCACATCTCTTTCACTTTACTACCACCAAACCACACAGAGGACTCATTGACCTGTAAGCACTGAATTTTCTTTTACTATCTCATTGACAATAATTTGACAACTAAGTGCCAACTTCACACAGTCCTGCAGAGACTCACAATTGCAACTGGAATACATGACCATTGCTTTGTACACTCTACAAGATGGGCAAGGATTGGATGATCATCTATTGTGAACACAGTTTTGCCTCACTGACAGAGAAACGCATACTGCCTGAAGCCTGAACTTTAGAGCTCTTATTTGTGGCCAGTTATAAATACCTGGTAGAGGCTCATTTCAAAGAAAGCACTGTACAAGAGTAATATGCTACATGACAAAATAGAAACTCAAAATATCCTGGAATTCCTCCTTATGAATGTAAGATTGAGGAAAACATAAAAAATAAGTAGGAATTAAATCACTGACATAGTTACCATAAATGTTTTTGCTTTTTCTTTGCAGAAATGGATCGTGTTTGCCCTCAAGGTTAAGCACATGAGTACAGTACCCAACAGGGACCTCTTTCAATGTCCATTTTTAACTACTACCGAGTCAGAGGCCATTTAAAGCCCTGAGGAAAGCTACCTCATTCTTACTTGTTATGCACCATGTGTGGAAAAGAGCCACTTGAATTTTGTATCACTGCGATGAAATTAGCAATTGTGAATACGATGTAACTCCTATCATACTTACTTCTGAAAGTATTACTAGAGACCTGGAGTCTGAGGCTTTTGTACCTCCTGTACTCACATTCCTGAAGCACGTTTGTCACCCTGAATCCTACCCTGCCTTGTGTTACGTACTCTTGCGCATATCCAATTTCTGGTAGCCTTTAGAAAATGGATTGAGATTTCTTCTTTTTCAAATTGGCTAGCCACTCCTCAAATCACTTTGGGAAATTTTAACTTTATTTGCCTTGTTAATCGTTTCATTTCCTTGCCAAGTTGGCAACCTTTTCGAATAAAGTCAGGTTCTGCAGGCACATTCAGGCCCATATTTAAACTTTGTTTGCTCCGCCTTTGTTTAATCTTTGTCGCAAAAGCGGCACAAATGTGCAAAATACAATTATATTTTGTAAGTTTTTGCTGCTTTCGCGTGAAAAAATGACGCAAACACAGCACAAAAAAAGTATAAATATGGGTCTCAGTGTATCACAAAGTGTATAATTTGTTGCTTATCCAGCTCAATTCCAGGATCTCTGGACCGGACCCAAAAGACTTCTTTTAATCTCATTAGAAAGCTTTGGCAGAAATACATTTTGCAGCAATCACACCAATGAAGAAACCTTTTCTGAAGAGAAAATGGAAGCACTTGTGGCAACTATATAGCTCCTTTGTGAATCCCAAATGCAACACACACGTTTTTTTTACAAGAAGCCACTTTAATGCATTTGCGCAGTTATTTGCCCATCTATATGAACAACTCAATGATGCAAGTTTAATGTCAGTACCTCACCAAACCACTATTTTGTCATGGCACTAATTTAAAAGTTTCAGTTCACACCTTTAATGCTTGATAATAGATTATGGCAGGCAATTTTACAGCATCATCTTTTCTTTTTCAAAATAAAAGTGCAAAAACAAAAAGAAACATTTTAAAATCTGCTGAAAGATTATCATGGGTAAAATTGAGCCATGCAGGCTCAATTCTCACTCCTGAGAAGTAGGACATCACAAATATATGGGCTGATCCAACATAAAACAACTGATGTAAAAACCTAGGAATAAAAAAATGAAAAAACACAATAATTTGAATTAAAAAAAATATATATATGTGTATTTTACAGGAAATGCTTCCCAAAAATGTAGGATTTGAAGGCTCCAGAGACAGTTCAGTGGGTGGACTTTTTATTCATGCAAACAGTCAGTCACTGCAGAATTGAATGGAAATGAAAGCATTCAATTTCCACATATCATATTAAATAAGGACGAAACTCCACCAGTTGTGTTTTATACACCCTTCTATCCCTCTGGTGAAGGAATTTCTACCAGTGAATTGGAGAATTGCCCATTGCTACTCAGTTGTGAGGTTTAATAGGAAGTGTACATAACCTGAATGAGTAATTTGACATGGTTCCCTATTACTTTTTTAATAATACAAACTATTTCCCTTTCTTCTAGCTTTCACTTCCTTACATATCCCCAGGGTGCTTTTTAGAACCTGACTTCTTTGTTTTTCCCCATAGTTCAAGCCAGAGATAGGGATGTAGGCAGGTTTCCTTAAGAATTTCATGGCAATTTGGTTAACCAGGGAAAATATTTGTTTCCTTGGATCTTGGATATTGAGGAAAAATTTGATATCTTATGTGTAAAAAACAAAAAAACAAACAGTACAGTTAAGATAAAATAGGATTCAAATACAAAAATTAACACAATCAAAAGCAAAAAATAGGAAAATAAAAAGATTAGATAGCTCAGATATTACCGCAAAAAATAAATAATATTACTCCTGGAATGAAAACAAACCTTTCATAAACAAAATACAGAAAATATAAAAATGTTTAGGAATTTTCCATAATCATCAAAACATTTGTCTAGGACCACTGCAGATTACTCTAAAACAGCAGAGGGTAAATTTGAGGTGAAGTCTAGGCAGTATAATAGGGTCAGCTACCCAGACATGATCATTGTAAGCATCTTTTTTTATCTTAGAGCAGCTAGTATCTTCCTCCCAGACTAGTTATGAGAGTGATTTGAAACTTTTCAGTTCTGTCAGAGATGTGAAAATAATTGAAAATGCCTCAGCTAACGTATGTCCCTGATCAGACTTATGCAGAGTAGACACAAAATATCCACTATCTTGAAATTGGAAAACTAAAATTAGTAGCTCCAACTTGACACATTTAAGGTTTGGAATTCAAGCTAGGTTCAAGATATAATTTTGGTATTGGTTGCATTTTCCAAACCTGATAATCCATTTAATATTAGAGATAATTTTTTAAAACATAGACATGGGTATCTTCAACAAGCAGTCAAATTTTGTGTAACATATGCAAACTGAGTGGGTGTTTTTAGGACAAATTCCAAACATCCGCACAGCTCACAATTTGAGAGTTCGGAGAGAAAACCAAAATGGGCAATCTCAAATAGCAGAAGGATTCATTACAATGTTTCTTCATATAGACTATAAACCTTACAATAACCTAATCTATTTGAAATGAGATAACTGTGAAAATAAAATTATACACATATCACTAATGTGCCTGTTAAACAACAGAGTTATCAAAGATGTACGATAAAGCTTACAGGCTTAGATAATCTAGGTTGCAGGTTTTTTATGTGCTTGGGCCTTTGCCTTCATTTATATATTATAATGAAAATGTAATAAAAGTTTTAAAAATATAAAAAATATGAAATGCCCCTACATGAGACATCACAAAAAGCAGGGATGAATGTGCCTTCTGCAATTAGGGGAATGTTGGCATACTATGAGCAGCAGATGTTTTCAAACCAGCATATATTATCTCTCTTCCTGTAGCTTGAAATTGTTTGGAAATTCACAAATGTTGTCACAACATTTCAGCCTTTCCTCTTAAATTAAGAAATGCTATCCTCAGTCTAAAAAGCAGTTTGTTTTTATCTGATAGTACATTTATTACCACAAATGCTCATGTGTATTGTTAATGTATAAACTGATATATAAAACAGAGCAATAGAGTTTCTAGGGACAATCACTGCATCCCTAGATAAATGTTTGCCTTTCTTAGAAATAAAAACAAATGTCCATGTTAGAAATGGGGTTTTTAGTTGGCAGTCAGGTTACCCCCTGTCCAATCAAGGACCCTCACTCTAGTCAGGGTAGAGGAGAATCACCCTCAGTTAACCCCTGCTCACCCCGTTGGTAGCTTGGCACAAGCAGGCAGGCTTAACGTCACAGTCTAGGTGCAAAGTATTTGTAGCAACACACACAGTAACCCAGTGAAAACACTACAAAATGACACAACACAGGTTTAGAAAAATAGGAAATATTTATCTAAACAAAACAAGACCAAAACGACAAAAATTCAACATATACAAGTCAAGTTAATAATTTTAAAAGCAAAAGAGTCTTAAATCCTTTTGAAAACAGGTAAAACACTGTTAGCGTTGAAAAGTACCTGGGTAGCGTCAAAATAGCACACACAGGCGAGTGTGCTTCGAAAAAGTTAAGCAGTGCGTTGATTTCTCACCCGCAAGCAAGATCATGGGTCTTTTCTCCTTCTCCAGTCGGGTCGGCGTGCATCGGTTTTCCTCTCTGCAGAAGAGCAATGCCTCGATCTGGGCAGCATTCGGGTCCACGCAGGCTTTGCATTGTTTTTCCCGCCCAGCAAGGTTTGCGTCGAAAATCCTACCGCACGATGAAATCAACACCGCGCAGTGTGGGTTGCGATGTTACTAGCCTCCGTTAGCGATGCAGTACGTCCTTTCTCCAGCTGCGTGCGTTGATCTTCGAGCCGCGCTGCAAGCGAAGTGCCAATTTCCGTCACGGAGCCGGTGGTGCATCATTTCTTCAGCCGCATCTCAGAGGTTGTGTCAGAAATTTCCCCTCACGGCGGTCTGTGCATGGATTTTCAATCTTGGTCTGCCAGCTTCACCTGTCAAGGCCCCAGGAACTGGATACAGCACCACTTGGCAGGGCAGGAGTCTCAGCAGAGAGTCCAGGTGCTGGCAGGGGAAGTCTTTGATGGTCCTGAGACTTCAATAACAGGAGGCAAGCTCAGGACAAGCCCTTGGAGATTTCTTCACCAGCAGGAATGCACAACAAAGTCCAGTCTTTGTCCCCTTTCACCAGGCAGAAGCAGCAGGATAGCTCCACAAAGCAGAGTCACAGGCAGGGCAGCACTTCTCCTCAGCTCTTCAGCTCTTCTCGAGGCAGAGGTTCCTCTTGATATCCACAACTGAAATAAGGTCTGTGGTTTTGGGTGCTCTTCATATACCAATTTTGGCCTTTGAAGTAGGCCTACTTCAAAGGAAAGTCTCTCTTGTTTGTGAGATCCTGCCTTGCCCAGACCAGGCCCCAGACACACATCAGGGGGTTGGAGACTGCATTGTGTGAGTGCAGGCACAACCCTTTCAGGTGTGAGTGACCACTCCTCCCCTTCCTCCTAGCACAGATGGATCATCAGGAGATGCAGGCTACACCCCAGCTCCCTTTGTGTCACTGTCTAGAGAGAGGTGCAAACAGCCCAACTGTCAAACTGACCCAGACAGAGAATCCACAAACAGGCAGATTCACAGAATGGTTTAAGCAAGAAAATGCTCACTTTCTAAAAGTGTCATTTTCAAGCACATAATCTTAAAATCAACTTTACTAAAAGTTGTATTTTTAAATTGTGAGCTCAGACACCCCAAATCCACATGTCCATCCGCTCCCAAAGGGAATCTACGTGTTAATCATATTTAAAGGCAGCCCCCATGTTAACCTATGAGAGGGATAGGCCTTGCAACAGTGAAAAACGAATTTGGCAGTATTTCACTGTTAGGACATATAAAACACATTAGTATTGTCCCACCTTAAACATCCACTGCACCCTGCCCATGGGGCTACCTAGGGCCTATCTTAGGGGTGTTTCACATGTAAGAAAAGGGAAGGTTTAGGTCTGGCAAGTAGGTACACTTGCCAAGTGAATTGGCAGTTTAAAACTGCACACACAGACACTGAAGTGGTAGGTCTGAGCCATGTTTACAGAGATAATATTTTGGGTGGCACAACCAGTGCTGCAGGTCCACTGGTAGCATTTGATTTACAGGCCCTGGGCACCTCTAGTGCACTGTACTAGAGACTTACCAGTAAATCAAATATGCCAATCATGGGTAAACCAATTACATACACATTTTGTATAGGAGCACTGGATAGCAGTGCTAAAGTGCCCAGAGTAACAAAAAAAGCAAAAACAGAGTCCAGCACACATCAACAACCTGGGAAATAGAGGCAAAAGTTAGGGGAGACCACGCCAAGGATGCCAAGTCTAACAGTCCTCAAACATGAGTCACTTCCCTAAAGTACACTTATTACATCCTGCAATTTTCAAAGCAATTACAAGGTTTGCATTTTCTGAAAATGTGTTTGATGCTATTCATAAATATCTGACATTTTGGGTAAATACACTACTATTGTTATTAATACAATTTATTCAATTTGAGTGCAAATGTACATATAAGCCATTTCAAAGGCTATGTGTTCTTGGGGTGTACTGGATTTAATCTTGTTATTCTTAAATAGAAGAGATATTATGTTATGTTATACAAATGTGTAGAGCACTTGATCACACAGTAATGTATCCCGGTTCTGAGTAAATAATGAGTCTTCTTTTGTACCAGTCTTTACATGTCCTTGCTGACGCAGGAGTCCCCGGATGACTACCAATACGGTGAAAATCTTAGTGGTTTTCTGAACCTGTTTCTCTCTCTCTCTCACCCCATGTAAACCATGTTAATGGAGCCACTTTTAACACCCTGAAAACCTGATGGAAATTTTTCCAGGATAACCTACATGATTCAGTCTACCATTAGTCCTCTCCTGTTTTGAATTTTTAAAGGTCCTTTAACATTCTGCTTTGGTCTTGATTTTATCCATACATCAGCAAATCATTAATGCCATAGTAAGACTGCGTCTGAAATGTTTAATAAAATCAATAAAAGGATGCAGTTGTTGATGACCAAGAGTAGATAGGAGCCCAAAAGAGCAAACAGATGGTTGCAAATCACTGAAACCTAAGTTGCACTTTAATTACAAGTCCTAACATAGGTATGTCTGAATAGTTTGTCCCAGATGTGGCTTAAATGACTGACATGAATTCAACTGCTGCGAGTGTTTAAAGGGCTAATGTTTGAATTATAGTAAAAGGCCAAGTTATAAGTATGCTGGCATAAAAGGAGTTAGTTGGCATCAAAGATCAACTAAATAGTGAAACTTTTGGTAAAACATAAAAAGCGGCATAGAAGGAGATTGTCACAGTGCTTTATAACGTTAAGTTGATATTGTCTTATGACCCATGGTCATCAAGCATCCTAAGATCAGCAGCCCTGATCACCATGTGTGTCTCTATTAATTTCCCTTTCAATATGGGTATTGTTCGCCAGGGCTGCAAAAAGGGCATGGTTTCCCTCTATGGCCCTGCCAGCCTCCCCACCTTCCCTAAATAAGGCTTGACAGCCCCAACAAAGCAGTAGCAGCCTCACTGTTCATGTATGATACTGAGGGGTCATTATGACTTTGGCAGTCCCAAGACCACCACATAGGTGGTAGCTGTTGTACTGGCAACAGGCCGGCGGAGAAGATCTCCAAATTATGACCATGGCGGTCTTCCCGACTCAATACAGCCAATTCACCGCCGGCACCGTCAGTGCGGTCAGGCTGCCATGGACGGAAGTAGGCACCTTCAGGCCGGCAGACACCATGTCTCCACCGGACAGATTACGAGGCTGCACACCGCCAAGGTTTCCACCACAGTCCCAGCAACACTGAATCCCTTGTGGTAACCAACTCTTTAAAAGAAGACACTCACCTTCTGGAACACGTACCTGACTGGACCTGCCATGGAACCTGAACTGCACGTCCTCTCATTGCTCCTGCTCACACAATGACTCCGGAACCAGCGACGGCAATGACAACAACTGTGAGTACACACACTTACCTGTCACGGTAGGGAAAACCCAAAGTACCCATGCACACACAACATACATTTCCGGGACGGGTGGCGACGGCGACACACACATGTAACCTCACACCCATACGCACATTCACAAACAGCCACATACACACACGCACACACATACTACACACACCACGGCCAACACACATGTGCAATACACACACCAACCTGCAGACACATCGCACCAGCACAGTGGAACACAACAATACTTAGCACAACCAAATAACACAACACCACAACCGCAACTGCATAAAGGCTGCCTCAAATAAAAACAACACACACATAACAACACCTGACACTACATGCATACAACAACACGTAACAACACCTGACAACCAATGCTCAAATCATACAGTCATACAATGAAGCATACATCATACCATGAAAAACACACCACAACGGGTCAGACATACCCATCACCACACACATGCACGCACACACAACACCACACAAGGGAACACAACTGTCAAAAGTCAACACAAACAATTCACAAAACATCAACATACCTGCATGTTCCAAACACAAAAAGGTCCAACACACAACATATAGTCATCACAGGGGTACATATGCCAGGGCCACACCCACACACGCTGCCTAGACACAACAACTAGCAAAACCAACAAACGTCACTCACACAGAAACCAAAGTAGACAAGAACAAAACAACCATGTAGAAAGAAAGGCAGGACAAATATGTTACCATCGAACCAACAACTGGTTGGCCCAGATATATTAAATATATAAATGTCATTATAAAAAAACTATGTTCAGGACAAAAGGCTATAGGCCAGTCCACTTTTCCAAGTGCAAAATGCACAGATGGCACTTCTGTGTGCTCCCTACATGACCCCTAACTGCTATATGACCTCAACAGGGTAGGGGCATCAAGGGGGCAGGCAGGCACCTTGGTGGTTGGGGGGGTGGAGGGGATGTTTTTGCTTTGGTTTGGGGGGGTCTTTGGGCTTGGGCCTGGGAGGAGGGGCTTAAGGTGAGCTTTAGGGGAAGGCTGGGAACACTTGGGAGGGGTTGACTTCTTGGCAGGGGGAGGGGCATTAGTACTAGCAGGGGGTGCAGGGGAGAACTTGGAGGTGGAAGAGCTGGACTGGGAAACAGACTGTTTGGGGGTATCACAGGGTGGGAGAGGAGTAGGGAAGAGGGAAAACTCTGAGAGGAACACCTTTTTAGATACACGGGCAGTCATAGCAAAAGGATTTGGGAGTGGAGGAAAAGGGAGTGGTTGTAGGAGGTGTCTTGATGGATGTCTTGGGTGCATATGATGAATGCTTGTGGGTTCTGGGTGTCTGTTGGGTGGGTGAGTGTGAGAGTTTATGTGTCTTGGGAGGAGGGGGGAGGAGGTGCTGGGAGATGCCATGCTGGATGGGTGACTGTTGGGATGGTGTCTGCAGGTATGCATGATGTGCTGCATGTGGTGGTTGTGGTGGCTGCGGATGTGGTAACTGGGTGGATGTCTGAGGGTCTGCTATTATGCTGACTGTTGTTAGGATAGGAGTTGTGGCTGTATCGGTGAATGTTGCTATGGTGTCTGCAGGTATGTCTGGTGTAGTGTCTGTGAAGGTGGGGATGGTGGGGGAGTCTGTGCAGGTAGTGGATGTTGGTGTGTCTGCAGGTGGGTGTTGTCTGTGTGCATGCCAGTTGTGGGTATTTTGGTACTTGTGTTTGTTAGCTGTTGCCTTGAATGTTGAGGTCGGTGCATGGTTGTCTGTCTGTGTGTTTTGGCTGGGTTTGGGAAGAGGGGTTTGGGATTGGAAAGAGATAGGTGGAGAGGGGACGGTAGACAAAGGGTGACTGGCTGCCGTCAGTGTGGAGGCCAGAGCCTGAAAGGATCTCTGTAGGCCAGCTGTGCAGCGTGAATGCCCTCTAAGTATGCATTGCTCTACAGGACTTGAGCTGCCAGTCCCTGGATGGCATTCACAATGGTCGAATGACCCACAAAGATCGACTTCAGGAGGTCAATAGCCTCCTCCCTGAGGGCAGCAGGGCTGAATGGGGCAGGGGCAGAGGTGGCTGCAGCAAAGGAGACACCCACCCTCTTGGGTGAGTGGGCACAAACAACTGGGTGTGGAGCTACAGGGAGGGCGGTGCTAGTAAGATGGGTGGTGGACAAAGATGGTGCTGGGTTGCTTCCAGAAGGGCCCCCCACCCCCAGGGAGTGAACACTGGAGGAGGATTCTGATGATGATGTTGAAGATCCGGTCCCCCCCGCGGCACTCCCCTCACCCTCCGTGCGACTGGGTCCCTCGCTGTCGCTGGCATCAGCACTCTGGGTTCCGTGGCCTGCAGCATCCCCACTCACCTGTGCCCCGTCTCCTTCACTTGCAGATGCTGATGCACACAAATAGAGAGAGAGAGGGAGGGAGAGGGAGGGAGAGTGAGTGAGAGGGAGAGAGATGGTCAACATATACCTCACATTTACACATTTAGACATGCACATCTGTAGGAATATACATCTTGGCTAGGGTGTCTCTGATGCCAATACACGTATCCTACATCATGTCACAACATGTCACTTCTACCCACCCATGTATCCCAACCCTCACACCTACATCTAAATCCAAGTAAGTCAGCACAACTGGAGTCATCCACATAATCACCACCAAAGCCATGTTTCCATGCACATCAAGCCTTGGCTGAAGTACAAATGACTACCTGTATCATCATCATATTGCTCCATACTTTTATCACCTATTTAAAGTGCAGGTGACTGAACAAAACACATCAGGCCTGTACAGTCACAACACCGGATCTGTCCATTATCTTTGTCAAGTTCCATGATAATGAATACTACTCTACTCACACAGCACATGCCAGTCACATAACATGGTTGACATGACACTCTGTACAGAGATTCCAATAGTGAACTGATAACTGATGTAGCCACTACAATTTGGACACCCATTCAGGTGACATCTGATGTGTAGAACACAATTATGGGGCACATGCATGTGATAGGTCAGGTCCAATCACAGATGAAGATCTGCAGACACCAAACCCACCTATACCACCACTATTCATACAACTATGTGCATCTACAATGGCCCAGATTGCACACAAAACACACCATACTCTTATCATTGAGTGCAGTGTCACAACTGATGGACTTCAGGAACACAGGAACACAGATATGACATCATGGCCCATATATAATTCCACCAGACATGCAGTATCACTAGTTTGTCTTCACAACATGATGACAGCACCATCACTCACAACATTCTCGTGAATACCTGTGCCTAAGTCTTGACAACACACATGTCAGATGGAAAAGACATGTAAGGATTACGTACACATGGACCAACATGACTGTCATAGCACTGACAACAGATCCCTCAACTACACAGGGCTGCTTCATGACAGAAGAAACAACACATATTTCACATTTACATCTCATAAATAACACAATACCAAGTCCTGTCCAATTCACCAACTTCAGCTAGGCCAAGAGTATCAGTCATTGTTCACTCCATCGATGTGCCCCCAAGTAACCATTGAGACATGATGTAGGCTGCAGCTAAGCTATGTTGGACTGTAATTGCTAGGGCATTGGCAAACATGGCAGTTACATTAAATATTGTCAATGGTAAGATCTGCCTAGGCAATTACCACCTCTAATACTATCCCATTGGGTCCAAGGTCACATCCCCACAAGTCTAGAATTAAATGCATGATTACTGCAACCATACCAAATCAAACACCCAATTCAATGTATCCTAATGTTGCAACCTTCACATACCCCATAGATAGAAGATGAACATCATATGGGGCTACAACTACCAAGACATAATTCCAGTCCCATACAGCCCATATCAGTGGTGGAAATGTCATGTCTGATACACATGGAGTAAATACCAGTACCAGCACTTGATGCCTATAGTCCCTGTGCTAATACACGTGTGCAGTACAGATGGGAGTGGACTGACACCTTAGAGCCACGAATGCTCCAGTGCTGATGGATAGACCAGGTCATACGCAATGGTAGGGTAAAATATAGGCTCACGTCCATGTAAAAGTTACGATGGAGTCACATATGTGACACTCTCATTTGACCATCTCCACATGCAGACATGGAGATGTCTAGATATAGGAGATGAACATCGACTGACAGCAAAGCATGAAAACATATCAACAATTAGTACTTAGTTCAGGTGGATACTACCCATGTCCACTAGTCTACATACATGTTGCACTGATTACATTATTTCATAGGCTACAGTGAGGCAGCTAACACCATACAACCAGAGCCAAGTCCCAGAATACAGTCAGTACTCACCTCCTTGTGGCTGCTGTGCTGCCCTCAAACACCCATCTGCCTCAGGGTAGGCCACGGCCAAATTGCAGGCCATTAGTGGGGCCAGGCTCTGAAGGGGCACCCTTCACTTGTTGGGAGGACATCCCCAACTGGGCCTCCACTGTCTTCCATGCCCAGCGTCTTAGCTTCTCCCACTGCTTGTGACAATGGGTGCTCCATCGGCTGTGGACCCCTAGGGTCTGCACTTGCTTGGCGATGGCACACCAGATCCTTTCTTCTGATGGGTGTTTGCCTGCATGGATAACACAGACATAAGGAGAAAGTCATGTACACTGGCACCATACCAACATCAGTGGCCAATATACATCTACTCACTAAGTGCCCACACATACCCATCCTCTCTGCTTACACACCTTCACTTTCTGGCCTCTACAATCATATACTCCCTCACTGGCACACTTGCACGAGACACCATCACACGCAACACCTATTACACATGACTATGGAGTTGGACTCACCTGCTGCTCTGGTGCCCCATATAGCTGTCCATACAGGAGTAGGAACCCAACACAAGATTCCTCTGCTCTTCTGGGGTGAAGTCTGGGGCCTTATCACCTGCAGGATGTGGCATGATGGCTCCCAGAGACAGGACACAGCAGCTCAGGTCGTGGAGATCTTGCTAGCAACAGTGTCAGGAGTCAAGTGACTAAGGCTGCAGAAAATGGCAGTCATGGTCACCACATATTGGATTGTCACAGCCAGCAGTCATCACCATTGTCCCCAGTCCGCCACAGGCAGCAATGTCAACCAATGACAAGTAGCATGGCGGTTGCGACCACCTACCGCCGTGATGACATCCACTGGCGAACTTAGGTCACTCACAACTGTCCACTTCAGCAGGAGAGGGGACTGCCATTTTGTGAACATATTAAACAATGATGTGCCTAAATAATTGCACCATACACATATTCACCCAAATGGCGGAGTAAGCCTATGTCGTGTCATCATGGTACTTCAAAATATAGGCCCTCATTCCGAGCCTGGCGGGCGGCGGAGGCCGCCCGCCAGGCTTCCCCCCTCCGAAATACCGCTCTGCGGTCGTAAGACCGCGGAGGGTATTCCGAGTTTTCCCCTGGGCTGGCGGGCGGTCTTCATAAGACCGCCCGCCAGCCCAGGGGAAAACTCCCTTCCCACGATGACGCCGGCTCGTAATAGAGCCGGCGGAGTGGGAAGGTGCGACGGGTGCAGTTGCACCCGTCGCGTATTTCAGTGTCTGCTTTGCAGACACTGAAATACTTTTAGGGGCCCTCTTACGGGGGCCCCTGCCGTGCCCATGCCATAGGCATGGGCACGGCAGGGGCCCCCAGGGGCCCCGCGACTCCCCCTCCCGCCATCCGGTTCCCGGCGGGAGAACCGCCAGGAACTGGATGGCGGGAGGGGGAGTCGGAATCCCCATGCCGGCGCAGCATGCTGCGCCGGCTTGGAGGATTCCTTTGGGGCAGCGGGAAACCGGCGGGAGACCGCCGGTTTCCCTTCTCTGACCGCGGCTGAGCCGCCGCGGTCAGAATGCCCCGCGGGGCACCGCCGGCCTGTCGGCGGTGCCACCGCGTCCCACGGCCCTGGCGGACTTGTTCCGCCAGGGTCGTAATGACCCCCATAGTGACAGTCATGACACAGTGTCGTGAAGTGCCAGTATATCTTATGATGGCCATGTACAGATACTAGAAGGCACATAGGTGATGGCAATATATTGGTATATTCAATTCCATTTCTTTTGATCAGTGCAGACAGCTCAGTCAGCCACATATGTTATATTACAAATGTGACATTTGTCCTATACGACTTACATGCACAGCAATGTGCTGCATAGATGGTGACCAAAGCGTTTCAGCTTGGTGGTAATTGTATATGTCAGCAGTGCTACGCATGTCCTACAGTGTTAGGTGTGTGCTATTTTAACATGCTCTGCTTACATGTCTCAAATGCTTTACTGAATGTACATCCTCTCAACCTAGATATCCTGCCATGAGGAGAATGAGACAACCACCAGTGTACCATCCACTAGTTTACCTTGTAACCATGGAGGACAGGCAAGTCATCCAGACCTGTTGTCTGAATCGACAGATCATGAAGGTTCTATGTACAAAGTTGCAGCCAGATATGATGCCAGCCATACGAAATCCCTATTGCATTCCTCACACAGTACAAGTCATGTCAGTGCTACAGTTTCTTGCCACATGATCCTTTCAGAGCACAGTGGTCTTGACAGCAGGGATGTCTCAGCCCATGTTCAGTCTGATGTTGAAGGATGTACTTGTAACGTATGTGGACAGCTACATCAGCTTCCCCCGATGTGCAGACTTGGCCTATGTGAAGGCAGACTTTTATGATATGGGACACATTCCTAATGTGGTAGGGGCCATTGATGGCACCCATATAGCCTTGGTCCTTCCCAGTGCCACTGAGTAGGTGTATAGGAACAGGTAGAACTACCACTCCATAAATGTTCAGGTGCTGAGTCTGACAGACCAGTGCATCTCACAAGTCACTGCCAAGTTTCCTAGATCCATGCATGACTCCTTCATTTTGAGGAACAGCAATGCCCCACACATGATGGCACGACTGCACACAGAGAGGGCCTGCGTCCTTGGTATGTATGCATATGATAGTGTTTCACTGTTATGGCACCTGTCATACCAATCTTCCCTGTTGCTGTACCTGTTATTTCACTGCTTCTATATCTGTGCACACAGGTGACTCTATCTATCCTAACCTTCCTTGGCTGTTGACACTAGTGAGGTACCCTGTCAGGGAAGGTGAACTCCGTTTCAAAGAGGCCCACAGGAGGATGAGGTGTGTAATCGAAATCCAGGAAGCCAGATTCAGGTGCCTGGACCTATCTGGAGGTGCCCTTCTCTACTCACCCCAAAAGGTATGCCAGATAACAGTTGCCTGCTGCATGCTCCACAATCTAGCCCTGGGACATTAGACATCATTGCTAGCTGATGAGGGTGAGGGATCAGGACCAGTGGCTGGGAATGCTGAAATGGCAAGTGATGAGGAGACAGTGGAGGAAGGTGCAGCTGACTGTAGGACTGAGCTCAACAATCAGTACTTACAGTGACATACATGTATGATGAGTGTGGTTTGCATGCCTGGTATGTCCACAATCTTTGGTGAGAATAGTCCACCTGACTTGAATACTCAGTGGGGGTGTAATGTGGTCTTAGCCCAGTGTGTGAGTTGTGGGAGCTGACTGAAAGAATGTAAGGTGCACAATAAAGGTTTATCAGCTCTAACAAGTGTTCTCACTGCAGTTTCCTACATTCACATCTCAAATGGCCAGACCAGTATTATGCTACGTTTGCTGCATTCTCATGTTCTCTTGTCATTCTACCCACTGACTGTGGTATCTTACTCAGTGCCTCTGTTAGCTATGGCTTGAGGCATTCATAGTCATTAGCCATTGGTAAGTGATAGCTGAAAAGTTTATTGAACATGACATTTAGCAGGTAAAAATATTTGTATGTATAATCTGTGACTGGTGATGTATAGGTAATATCTGGGGCCGCCTGCTTAGTAGGTATCATGGTGTGAGCACAACATATATGACTTGCATATGTTGTTTGTGTGGTATCATGTCACCCATCCTGCTGGTACTCTGCCATTGTATTTTTGCAGGTTGGAATACTGACTACACCCATGTGTGGCCCTGGATTTCTCACTATCTGACATCTGTACTGGGACATATCTGTTGTACTTTGTCTGCTGCTGAGGATGTCTCCATCTGCTGTCCATTGCACTGCCTGTTGGACTTAGGGGGACATTACTAGACCACAAATAGCAATTGTGACATCTGTTGATGTTTTAATAAAGACACATATACAGTGGCTGTGTTCCATGGTGTTTATTGTGCATTTCACTAAATTGTGAGGCAAACTAAAGGTGCACACATTGTCCAACAGGTGATGAGTGTGGTCATGGTACATGGAATCATCAGAGTAGATGGTACAGCAGTTGGCTGCACAGGTCCAGTGTCCATGTGCCTTTGGAAAATGGAGTAATGATATTGAACAGTCAACACACCAGGGAGACAAATTAGGAGAGGTTCACTTCCTGGCAGTGGGTTTGGTCTTGGCTTCTGCTCCTGCTGGATGTCTGGGTGGACTTCCATATTTGAGTGGCGTTCTTCAGCTACAGAGGGAGGGGTGCCTGAAGCCTGTGGTTCCCTTTACAGTACCTCATTCCAGGAGCTGCTGCTGATGTAGATGGCTCAGATTAGATTGCTAGCGGAATGGGCCTGCTGGTGGGTGGGGGAAGCACGCAAGGTGGTATTGATGACCCTCAGCACCCCTGCAATGGAGGCCAGGGTGGCACTGTATGCCTGCCACTGCTGCATGACCGCCTTGTGGAATTCCCTCTGCAGATCATTTTCAAGGCTGCCTTCTGGTAGTGGCAGACTGGATGTTTAAGAGCTGCCTCTGCCTTAATTCTAAAAAGTCATAGATCCTACATTTCAGCACCCCCTCTCTGCTGGACATGGAAGGAATGAGGTCATCAAAGCTGGGCACCCCCCTGCCTTTTCCACCATGGCCCAAAACATCTGTGTCAATATTGACATCTCTTTGTCCTTTAAACTACAAATCAATGCCATGATCGGAACATGTTTTACATTATTGAAATCTCTTAGGAATACTTTCAAATTTCTACCAGTAAACACTCACCAATGTATCACTCATGCTCTAATAACATCAAGACTGGATTATGCAAATGTATTGCTCCTTTGAGCACCTCAATGGGCCCAGAGCGATGCAGTTCGCCTGGTCCAGAATCTCCCAAAATGCAAGTTAATTAGAAAGGGACTTAAAACACTCCATTGGCTTCCTATCATAGAAAGAATTACATTTAAAGCAGTTTTATTCACCTTTAGAGCTGTAAATTTGACATGCCCAAGCTTCATTCAGAAAAAGATACCCCCTAAATTGTGGAATTTGCTTCTTGATTATCTTAAGAATGTATAGACAGAGACCATGTTCAAAGCCCAGCTACAACATCATCTCTTCATAACATTGTGAATGGTCCCCTGGTCTCCCTCTTAGACAGTTTACCTAGTGTTTCTGCTTACTTATCCCTGCAACTAGTGTCGGTACACTCCTGCTGGAGCAGCTGTTCACACTCTATAAAACCATGTCATTCATTCATTCAGAGCAGTGGGAACAATGAGGATAGGAACAGTCATGGAAAGAAAAAATAAGAAAATTAGGAACAAGAATGAAAGAGTCTGATAGAGTGCTTGACAAGGAGAAAGGAAAACAAGAAGGATAGAAAGAAGGAAAGAAAGAGTAGCAAAGAAGAGTGGAAAGAAAGATAATGTTGGAAATGAAGGAACAGTATATTGTTTCAAGTGAGCTGGGAATAAAATTAAGAAATAGGAGAGGAACAGCAATATACTGCAAATTAGAACTACAGTGTCAACTCCAGAGCTAAAAATATGTGTCTTACCATAAACAAGCAATAGCAGTATGTTAGAAATGTCACAAATACCTCACCCAAAATGCAACTTTGTTCCTTTATTGATCACTCATAAGACAATAGAGATATTTGTTCTGTGATAAGTTTCCCCTGCTGCTCCTTGAAGACAAGCCTTAGATTGTTCTGTCCAAGGCTTGTATCCCTATACCAAATAGACTGTTGCTTACCTTTTTCTCCTACAAGAACCTTTCTGCCAACGTAAACAATACTGCATGGTCCCACGTCATGAATGACATCATTTGAAAGTGCCAACCTTTTAGCTAACATTTCATTGCATTCTAGGACTTCTCGTGCAATATTTTACACAGTGCAAGTTGGCTGAGAACTCTCAGAATGACAGTGCATCTAGCTAAGAACAAGCAATGATTCAAAGTACGGTTGGCTGATGAGCAAGAAATGTCAAAAGGTCTCTCAATTGTGAGGCACCAATGGCCAGTTATGCAGCTAAACAACATTAACAATGCTACAAGGCCAATTGATGAAAAATAAATTATGCCCTGAGATCCTGCAAATTCTTGCACCAAATGCCTGAGTTTGTGTTTGTCTTCACTGCAAAGTGAAGAATATCTGAGAGCTTTACAGGTCTGTGTACCTTGCAGGACACTCAAAATTGCAACCAAAGTTTCAGGAATATGAACCAACTAACTTGAATCTGATGCTGCTGGTTTTGAAGATGGTGTGAGCCAGAAAGAGGAGACGGTGGTGTTGTGTGGTCATTTTACTTCAGGCTCTTGTTAAGACATGCTGTGGCATACAGGATGCCCTTAAGATGGTCCAGCTTTGGAGTTGAGAACACCTTGTCAACAATACAGATAATATAAAGGAATCACTGACATAATATCAGAACCAACAGTATCATGGAACAAAACTATTGTGTCAAAAATATTGATTACAAAAATATTATTTCTTATACTTATAATGGTACAAACATATTGAAAAAAAAGTTTTGCAATAATATCATTAAAAACATACAAAAGTAACATTTATTTTGTATAAAAATAGTTTAAAATAGTACTTTTCAATAAAATAGTAAATGTTAAATATTTTAATAAATAACATCAATATAATGTAAAGTATATAACTATAATTAATAATATACTCACTACTATGTAAAATATACACTTAAGTAAGCATGCAGGCACATATGTGTGCATACTTATATCTACTTATATGTACATTTGGCATTACATTACACGTTTTGAGTTATTTTCTAAATGTACTGCTAAAAATATACATATATAAAATATTAACAAAATATATATTATATAAATTAAATGTAAATATCTATACATAAAAGAAATATATTTATTGATCTATCTCTTTTAATATATATGTGTGTATATATATATATATATATATGTGTGTGTGTGTGTGTGTGTGTACATATATATGTGTATATATATATCTATCTATCTATCTATATATATATATATAGATAGATAGATAGATATATATATAGAGAGAGATATATATATATATAGATAGATATATATACGTATATAGATATATTGATATATACACACAACTTCCATTTCTCTGTGCTTTCACCGAACAAACAGTTCCAACCACGAACTTCTCCTTCTTAGTAGTGTTTTATTTTCATATACGTGACAGCTAGTCAAACTCCTCTATGCATTTAGAGAAACAATCTCCTTAATCACAGGTAATTTTTATACAAAAGACACCCCATTTTTAAACAAAACACCCATGTCATAGTGAGATAAAAAATGGACTAAAACCTCAAATCAACCATTTGATGAATGTAAACTGGGGGCCATCTTTTAGTGCCTACCAACTCCATCACAATATCAAATATAAAGTGTATCATTACTTTCATACTTTTTTAACTTCCCCTTTTTTCATTTCTTAACTTTTTTTTACAACTTGCTTTACATTCTTTTTATCACAATGAAGCCCAGGTGAGCTGCCAAAATAGTAACTCAAAAAAGGTACAATGCTCTTTTGTGATAAGGGTAGATCTTCCTCAATCCACATCCAGTTGTAGGCATCAGTTTCCTACACCGTCCATTGAAATTCTAAAAATACGTGAAAACAGATTTTAAATCCCAATAACAAAGTTACATGACCTTCATACTCCTCCAGATACCTCCAATTCTCTGTTCTCATCTTTAAAATACATTTTCCTTGTGTTCAGTGCTATTTCACAATATTGCGTTCAACATAAAAGAACTTCCACTTCTTCATCAAGATTTAATCCTATTGGATATCAGGTGTTATATCCTACAATCATTCTTGACTCTGATCTTCTTGATTCCAGCCTCCTATTGCCTCCTCCTTCTTTGAGAGGGATCCTGTCTAGCATAATAAACTGCAACAGATCGACCTTTTTCTCATGATATAATTTAAACTGTCTTGCTACCGGTATGTCTTATCCTTGTACTATCGCCATGCACGGCCTTCAGCTTTGTGTGGCGGGGTCAGCCACCGGGCCAGCAACCAACTCTCCTGCATGCACCCAAGTCCATATGACCTTCGGCTGTACTTAACATGACATTGGATATAATGGTTGTTTTTTTTTCAATTTTTCTCTGGATCCGAGGATCCACCAGTCGATTGGCAGATCCATGGATCTGTGGATCCACCCATGGAACCGCAGAGGAGAAAAAAACATTTGGGTAATTTTTTGCCCACAAGGGATCCCCAACTGACTCCCAATTTGTCCTATGGAGTCAGGATAATTATGTCCTGACCCCTTCTGTGTTTTTGCAATATTATTTTCTCACTCCCAAGCCAATGCAACAAACAAATGGTGGCTGCAACTTTTATCTCAGGTTGAGGCTAGCCAATCGGGGCCTTGCTTTCCTGGATCCGCTTTTCTGGACATGGTACACTGAAATATTTAAACAATATTAGGGAAAGTCTGAGAGTTATAGATACACTATTCCTACTCCACTCTGTGCAACCTTAGGGAAAGTGTTGGGCTTTGAAGGAGTAAGATTTACTGTTCTCACTCTAGTCTGTGTAACATTAGGGAAAGGGTTGGACTTCAGAGGGATAAAATGTACTATTCCCTCTCCCGTAAGTGCAACATTAAGGAATGCATTGGACTTTGGAGAGGTTAAATTTACTATTCCAACTCCATTCTGTGCAACAGTAGAGAAAGTGTTGGAATTTGGAAGGTTTAAATGTACTACTCCCACTCCAGTATGTGCAGTAGAAGGTAAAGTACTTACAGGAAATATAAAACTCTTAATAAGAAAATAATTAATTAACCCAAAAAAGTTATTATTAATTACCTTCCCAAAGTATACCCCTACAAATCTGGCAGCCCACACCTAAAATACAGCTGAAATAAATAAGTATAAATCAATTAACATAATAAATAATTTATTAAACAATTATTATTGATTAATAACTTAATAATTAATTCCTAATTAATTATTACTTTAGTAGCTTTCCACTCTATGCCCTTATAAATCTAGTAGTCCACGTTTCATGTATAACTTAAAAAATATAATTAGTGCAAATGTACATAATTAAGCAATTATATACTCAATAATAAATTAATATTTGTTAAATAATTGTTATTTAATTAGCTTCCCTACTTATACGCCTACACACCCAGCAGCCCGCACCTAATGTTAACAAAAAACATAATTATTACATAATTTACATAATTATTAATTATCCGAATAAAGACAAATAAATTAATGTTTATTTTGTGATTATAACTTAACTTCCCATCCTGTACCTCTACAAACCCCACATCCCACACCTAATATATAACTTAAAAAATATAATTAATGCACAATTTACATAATTATTAGTAAATTAAACAATTAATAATAAATTAATAATAAATTGTTAATTAATTATACCGAATTAACTTCCCCTAATACCTCTACAAACCTAGCAACTCCTCTAGCAACCTAGCAACTCTATAAGTTACTACTAGCAATTAAAATACAAAATACAAATTGCTTAAAACTTCAAACTATATTTAAAATTGTTATAACAATTAAACAAACAAATTGGAAAATATTTAGTAAAACCCAAGATAATTAAAAACTGATATTTTTACAACTATATTATTGAAAACAATATTAACATTAACAATATTCTTAACAATAAGATTAGTTGAATAAAAAGTCGATATTCTTGACAATGATTTTTCTGCATCACAATATTTTTCTTCTGATATTCCTGCAAGTTGATATTTAAAACCCAATATTGTTTCCATATACCAATATAAAGACACAGACATTCAATATAGTGTGCCCTCCAGCATTTAGGAAAACAAACTTCAAGATATTTTCATCATTGGATTGTCTCACAAGCATATTTACTGCAGGACATCATGAAGCACTGGGCTTAGCAAAAAGAAGTGGAGGCCATATAAAAGAGGGATACCTATTTGCACCACAGATGTTTGGTACTGGTGAATCTGCAAGTCGGGGATTCACCTTTTTGACAACAGATTGTTTCTCCTGACACCAATGTAAGCAATGTATAGTAATTTTTCCTTTAATATGAATGCCTTTTGAAACTGCTTATTTGATAAAGTAGCAAACGTTGCAGCCCCTGTGCATCATTTTTTTTTATTCTTGACTCTCTCTTCACCTTTACCGCCAACAAACTCATGTCTTTCACTGTTGCTTTAGTGTTGGAGTGAGCAGTTAAAAACCAATAACTTGAGAACCAACTTTTAGAAACTGACACATTAGAAGTAGATTGCCTTTAAACAAGAAGTAAATTCAGAAGAAAACACTTTAGTAGTAGATTGTCCATAAAACCTGAAGTGAACTAGCAGACATGTATCAAAGATTAGTAAACCACTTAAATGTGTTTTCCATGTAAAGACAGTATAGAAACAGGTATCTTCCTATTGAACACAACTAACATTTTAGCCAGCCAAGCTATGATTGAATATTAACCTCAGCACTTAGGGAGGCAGACCTATAGAGCACAGACATAAGCTGTTCTAAGGGACTGATTTACAGCTTGTGCCCCAGCTCTTCTTGTGCTTCCTTTGATGCTGATGGGAATGGTTTGGGATCAACCATCATCTTCTGCCAATAGTCTTCACACATCAAGCAGTCAAGGGGCCATGTTAAGAGCCTGTACTTCCCCTCACTCCCCATATGCAATGCAAAATTGCTACATTTGCAAATGCATGATGTTGACAGTTCTGTGTTTTCAATGTGACAAACCTTGGTCTGAGTTTTTAAAATACACTTTATCACTAGCAGTTCAACAGGACAATTTGAACAGTTTGAGCAATTAAGACATCTCCAGTTTTGAGCCTTGATTAGAAAAATCAGAAGAGATTGAAATGTATTTTCTAGACAGTAAAACTAGCAGTGCCTGACTTCATAGCAAAATATATGATTTGATATACTTCTAAATCCTTACATGAGATAATTTAACATTGTTGAAGTTCCCATGTGTTAGACCTGACATGCTTTGTGTGGTCTCCCCTAACTTTCTGCCTCTGCTTCCCCGGTTGTTGCTATGTGCTGGGCTCTGTTTTTACTGTTTTTGTTACTCTGGGCACTATACCACTGCTGACCAGTGCTAAAGTGCAAGTGCTCCCTGTGTGAAATTGTATATGTAATTGGCTTTCCCATAATTGGCATATTTGATTTATTAGTAAGTCCCTAGTAAAGTGCACTGGAGGTACCTAGGGCCTGTAAATCAAATGCTTCTAGTGGGCTTGCAGCACTGATTGTGCCACCCATATAAGTAGCCTGGTAAATATGGCCTAAACCCACCACTGCAGTGTCTGTGTGAGCAGTTTTTACACTGCCAAGTCGACCTGACAGGTGTACCCACTTGCTAGGCCCAAAATGTCAATTTTTATACATGAAAGGCACCTCTAAATTAGGCCCTAGGTAGCCCCCTGGGCAGGGTGCAGTGTATGTTAAAGGTGGGACATGTACTGATGAGTTTTACATGTCCTAACAGTGAAATACTGCCAAATTTGTTTTTCACTATTGCAAGGCCTATCTTTCTCATAGGTTAACATGAGGGTTGACTTTAAATATTCTAGTGTAGTTTCCCTTTGAGAGCAGATAGAGGTTTGGAGCTCGGGGTCTCTGAACTCACAATTTAAAAATACATAATTTAGTGAAGTTGGTTCTTAGATTGTTCGTTTGAAAATGCCACTTTTAGAAAGTCTTACTCTAACCATTCTGTGACTCTGCCTGATTGTGGATTCCGTGTCTGGGTCAGACTGACAGTTGGCTGTTTGTGAATCTCCATTAGACAGTGACACAAGGGGAGCTGGGGTGTAGCCTACATATCCTGATGAGCCATCTGGGCTAGAGTGGAGGGAGGATTAGTCACTTACACCTTGTCATGACCACACAAACTTGCCAAATCAAATCAAAGAAATGCTTGAGAAAAGCAAAGAGATATTCATAGCAAAGCCCAAACTGGAAGGAGGTTTGCAGAGTAATCTTGCACTTACTTCAAAGGAAGAATCAAGAAGAGAAGATTCAAGATGGCCGTCGTGAGTCCTGAAGGTTAGTTACAGTTCTAGTCTTGCAATCGGTTGGTGGCTAGGTTACGAGCTCACCAGCTGGAAGCTTCGCACTTCAACTGAGGTCTGATAGGAATCAGCTGTGTGGAGAGAAAGCGCGCTTCAGAGCAGAAACTCCTGTGAGGTAAAATTACTCTTGAAGACTATTTTACAGAAAACGTGATAAATATTGTCAAGATTTATTCGAGGAGTTTGATAGTAGTCCGTTCCAGTGAAGGTTTGGCAAGGCTACAGAGTTTAATGTATGAATAAACCTTCTGTTTACAAGGTTCCTGTTTAAGATACCAAAGTCAAAAGAAAAACGAACTTTAACAAGCAAGTATTTACAAATACCAAGGTTATAAACGAAGGCCGAGTTTAACGGAGAAATGAATGTTAACAAGTAAGTATTTACAAATGCATCAGTAATAAACCAAAGTAGAGTTTAAAAGAGAAACAAACTTTAATAAACAAGCATTTACAAATACAAGTTATCGACAGATGTTGAAGTAAGAAAGGAGAAACTAACTTTAATAAACAAGCATTTACAAATACAAGTTATCAACAGATGTCGAAGTAAGAAAGAAGAAACAAACTTTAATAAACAAGCATTTACAAATACAAGTATTGACAGAAGTCAAAATAAGAAAGGAGAAACTAACTTTCACAAGCAAGAATTACCAATGCAATAAACGTAATTGAACTCTCTAATGTAAAGTAGAAACCAACTAACATCAGCTGATTTGGAGAACGCATTATCACCAACTATATATATATATATATATATAGCAACATAAAACCAATCTCTAACAAAGGTTGAGAAGTTCTTCCAGAATCAGTAATAAGCATTTTTAAGAAGAGCTTATCATTCATAGAGAGAAGCAAGGCTACAGAGAACTCAGGGTGAGTGAAGAAATAATAGAATTAAAGAGAATTAAGTGTTAAGAGTAGAAAGTGTAAAACTGATGTTGTATGTCCCTAGTAATTGCGACTGTGACTCTTGCAGGTGCTGCATCCAATCTTAGACGTGAAGAGGCAGACTGAGTACTGACGTTCATCATCTCTGTGGCAGTCTCTCTACAATCCCATTCCCCTTTCCCCCTCGGTGTACTCAGCCTGAAGGATTAAAATTAGTTGTGAGTAGCTCGGGTCGGGACTGAGGAGTTATCTTCTGCTTCTGAGGAAATCGAATTGAAGTATCCTGACAGATTGAAGTGCCTTCACCCTAATTTTAGGGAAAAAACTGATTTCTGTCAACACCAGGACAGTGCGCGCTCTACGGGCATCTAGAATGCACAAACCCAACACTTGCAAGATAAAGTAATTTATGCATTGTGATGATATGTTATTGTTTAACCTTTTGCATTGCAGAATTCCATCCAAAAGATTCATTTTTAAGGTGCTTATAAATACTGTACATTTACAGTGTATTGCTGCAGACATTCAGAGTGTGTTAGGGTGTGGTCCCTTTCCAGGGCCTTCTGGAGACTTTCCCTGCAACATGCCTGGGCGTGGTTCTAGGCTGGGCCAAGACTCTATAAAAGAGAGTCAGCCCAACTTCCAGTGCTCACTATTCAGAGGTCCCGGTGCAGAGCAGCAGCTTCTTCCTGAGCTCCTGTCCCGGCGGCCTATTTGGATTTTCCAGTCTTCTGCACTCATCTCTCATTGGTGATCACTGTTTCCAGGCGGTAAGACGGTGTTTGGACATTTCCCAACACCGTAATTGAGAATCTTCATATTCTTGCTTTTAATTCTTAAATGAATAACAGATTACTTGTGCGCTGCCATTTTTTTGACATTTGTATAGTGGTTTGCAAATAGGGAGGACGCGCAATTTATTCCATAAAGATTTGACTTTGTTATTATATTATTGTTCATTGCGCGCTGATATTTCTTGACATTTACATGATGTTTTACGAGTTGGCAAGACGTGCAACTCGTTTCATGAGCATTTAACTTTGTTGTTCATTGCGCGCTATCTTTTCTTGACATTTACATGGTGGCATTCGAATCGGCAAAACGAGCGATTCACTTCTCGTGTGTAATTCATGCTGTTCATTGTGCGCTATCATTTTCTGGCATTTACATGGTGGCATTCGAATCGGCAACACGTGTGATTCTTTCCTTGAGTGTTTTTTCATGTTATTCATTGTGCGCTACCATTTCTTGACATTTGTATGGTGGCATTTGAATCGACAAGACGCGCAATTCTTTCCCTGAGTGCTTTTCATGTTGTTCATTGTGTGCTACTATTTCTTGGCATTTGTATGGTGGCATTTGAATCGGCAAGACGCGCAATTCTTTCCTCGTGTATAAATAATGTAAGTTACTGTGCGCTACCATTCTAAGACTTTTTCTTGGTAGCATTTCAAGTTGACACGTCGCGTGATTTATTCCTTGAATCTACGTTGTTTGATTTCATGGTGCACAAACCTTTATGGTGTTTAATACTCATATAAAAATCTGCAATGTGCGCAATTTACTTCCAAATGTTTTTTCTGAGATGAACACAACAATACCAGAATTTTAGATGTAATGCTGTGTGTTCCTGATATGTATTCATAAAAGGAGATTCATATGGTTGTTTAGAAATTGCTCAGAGTGTTTCCTGATTCTCATGCTAAAGAAAGTACTTGAATCTGAAAGTCCTATTTAACTTTTCCTGTTTCCTCCTCAGGTATTCGGTCATCTAAAGCCTAGTCAGTTTTAGGATTATTCCAGGGTTGTTCATGTTTTTTTTGGGAAAAGACGAAGCTTAGAGTTGTAGCATGGTTCTGATTTCATGAGAGGTAATTTTGATGTTGTATTTTAACCTTTTGCTTCCTACAGGTCTCCTTCCCAGCTGTTCCCGTCCTAATCCCCTTTTCCCCACTTGGACTCTCTTAGACTCTGTGATAAATCTAATCAGAGTATTGGAGCTGTCTTGTGGTGGAAGTGTTGGGAACATGCACAGACCCCGAGGATCTGGTGACTGTGACAGAATAGTGAGCCCACGAATTATTATCCTCCTGGTTTGTGTATGTTCTCAGCATGGCCACACTGGACGAGTTAGTCAAGGCTATCACCCAGCTCCAGTCAGAAGTGGTATCATCAAAGGATTTGACAAATAGTCTAGCTGAGAGGGTGAGTCAGTTATAGAATAAGGTTGAGAAGAAAGAACAAAGTCCCACAGGTGTGTCTTGGCCAGGTACTTCTTCTCAGACTTCTGGAGGTAGTCCGACTAACATTTCCCTCAATGTTCCTTCAGCCTTTCCTTTAGCTCCCCCAGAACGCTTCTCAGGTGATCCCTTGAAAGCCCAATCGTTTCTAGTTCAAGTGGAACTTCACTTCACCTGCAGACCACATACTTTCCCTGATGCCCAGTCTAAAGTAGCTTTCTTGTTGTCATATCTGTCTGGAGATGCAGCTTCCTGGGCTATTCCTCTTGTGCGTAAAAATAGTCCCCTGTTGTACAACTGGAAAAATTTTGTTCGTGAATTTGAGAGAGTTTTCGATCGTAGAACTGTAACACAGTCAGCAGATCGTGAATTATTAGACCTACGCCAAGGGAATCAGGACTTAGTGTCATATTTAGCCAACTTTAATCGGCTGGTCGCTGATACATCCTGGGCTGAAGAAAAACAAGCGGTCTTGTTTTACAGGGGACTCAAAGAGGAGCTAAGAGACATCTTAGTGCAAATTGACCCACAACCTGCAAACTGTCAAGATTTAATAAACCTTGTCTTGAGGCTTGATCATCGTTTAAGTGAACGAAAAGGAACGCGTAATAAGACTGAAAAAAATTCTTGGCATGCTCATGATAACAAAGACCCAAGAACTCCGAGAGAAAGAACGCCGGAACCGATGGAAATTGGAACCATCAGGAGACCTTTGACCAAAGACGAAAAGGAGCTACGGAGAAAAAATGGGCAATGTCTCTATTGTGGGCGGAAAGGTCATTTCGCCAAAGATTGTCCAATCAAAACAAAGAGCAAGCGAGGCCCAGTTCAGAAAGTTGCAACCAATGCATCAGTCGAGTTGAAAAATCTAAAGCACCCAAGTTGCAGAGAAGGGTTGCTCTTGGGTGTCACCGTGGATCCTTCACAATCCAAACATCTAAAATTGGGAATAAGAGTTCAGGTCAAGAAAAAGACCTATTTCAAGAAGGCTCTAGTCGACTCTGGGGCTACCGGAAACTTTGTTGACGCCCAATTGGTTCGTGCATGGGGGATCTCATGTGTTGAAAAGAAGACTCCAGAAACCATCCAGGCAGTTGATGGAAAACTCTTGACTGGAGGTCCGATAACTCTTCAGACTGTCCCCTTGACAATAATTTGTGAAGGTAAAAATCAAAGAAACAAACATAAAGAGGAACTCATCCTTGACGTGATCCATGCTCCCCAGTATGGGATCATCCTTGGCTTGCCATGGTTAACTCATCACAATCCAGAGATTAATTGGGCTGAACGAAAGATCATGTTCTCATCAGTGCTATGTAAAGAACATTGTCTCCAAAGGACTCAAGAATCAGAAGTTCGCCATGCTTACATAGCTACCGCCGCAGAGAAAGAAGTTCAGTTGCCCAAACAGTATTCGTCTTATGAAGATGTATTTGATGAGAAGGAAGCAGAGAACTTACCTTCTCATAGATCTTATGACTGTCAAATTGATCTAGTCCCAGGGGGGATACTTCCCAATTGTCGTGTGTATGCCCTGTCAGAATTTGAAAATCAACATTTATGAAAATACTTGGATAAATTCTTAGAGAATGGTTTCATTCGCCCCTCTAAGTCTCCCACAGCTTCTCCTTTGTTTTTTGTTCCAAAAGCGAACGGAGAGCTTCGAACTTGTATCGACTATAGGGGCTTGAATAAAATCACCATCAAGAACAAATATCCTTTGCCTCTAATTCCGGTCTTACTGGAACAAGTAAAGAAAGCAAAAATCTACACGAAGCTTGATCTTTGAGGTGCTTACCATTTGGTCAGAATGAGAGAGGGTGACGAATGGAAAACGGCATTCAAAACAAGATATGGCCTTTTTGAATACACCGTCATGCCTTTTGGTCTGTGCAATGCTCCAGCAGCATTTCAATTTTTCTTAAATGACGTTCTTAGAGAGTACCTCGATATCTTTGCCATAGTTTACATTGATGACATTTTGATCTACTCAGACGATGAGAATGAACATGTTCAACATGTCAAGAAAATTTTGACAGCCCTTCGTAAACACCATTTATATTGCAAGCTAACCAAGTGTGAGTTTCATGTTACCACAGTTGAGTTTTTAGGGGTTATCCTTATCCCTCAAGGTATGGTGATGGCAGAAAGGAAAGTAAAAGCCGTATCTGAATGGCCCATCCCAAAGACTGTTCGTGATGTAAAATGTTTCCTGGGCTTTGCAAATTTTTACCGGAGGTTCATCAATCATTTCTCCCAGACAGTAACTCCAATTACTAAGTTATTAAGAAAGAAAGAAAAATTTGTATGGTCCCCTGAAGCAGACCAAGCCTTTTCAACTTTGAAAGAAGCTTTCTCCACTGCCCCAGTCTTGACTCATCCAGATGCGGATCGACCTTTCATAGTGGAAGCTGATGCTTCAGATGTGGCGATAGGAGCAGTCTTGTCACAACGAAACAAAGACACTGGTCAGCTTCATCCTGTAGCTTACATGTCTCGGAAGTTGAACGAGGCCGAACAGAACTATGTCATTGCTGAAAAAGAGCTTCTGGCGATTCGTGACGCCTTTAAAGAATGGAGACATCATTTGTTGGGAGCTAAATATACTGTCACAGTATATACTGATCATCGCAATCTTCAATTCATGAGTTCTGCCAGACTTTTGACTCCTCGGCAATTACGCTGGATGCTGTTTTTTGCCGAGTTTGATTTTGTGGTAACCTTCCGGCCTGGTAAAGATAATCGCAAAGCTGACGCCTTGTCCCGCCAAGAGTCTACCACATTGCCTGCAGTTCAAACCTCCAGAGCTATCATTGCTCCTGACAAGGTCCTATGTATCATAAAAACAGAAGATTTCTTTGAAGACATCCGCAATTCCTTCACTGTTGAAAAATGGCAGGCGTGGGCCAAAGCAGATCCGAAAAGATCAATCAAGCAAGGATTACCCTTTTACGATGCTCGTTTGTTCGTGCCCACTACCAAACTTCGCAAGATAGTGTTTCATTGGTTGCATGTTATACCTACAGCAGGTCACCCTGGTACTCCTAAAACTCTTGAATTAATCCAACGCTATTTTTGGTGGCCTACCTTAACAAAGGATGTAAAAACAATTGTAAACAACTGCGAAGTCTGTGCTCGCACTAAAACAAGTCATTCAAAACCGAAAGGGTTTTTACACCCACTCCCAACCCCAAGTCGTCCATGGGAACACATCTCTTTAGACTTTATTACAGGTCTGCCAGTGGTTCAACAGCATTCAGTAATTCTGGTGGTAGTAGATAGTCTCACGAAATATGGACATTTCATTGCCTGTAAGAAATTACCCACCTCTAGTGAACTGGCAACTATCTTACTGAATAGAGTGGTTCATTATCATGGACTGCCAAAAGTGATCCTCTCCGATCGGGGATCGCAATTTGCCTCCAACTTCTGGAAGACATGGTGTAAAACACTCCAAGTGACATCTACCCTATCTACTAGCCACCATCCTCAAACAGACGGTCAAACAGAGAGACTAAATCAGACTTTAAAGCAATACCTACGTGCTTACGCTGAAAAAGCACTTAATTCATGGACATCAATGCTCTGGTTAGCTGAGTTAGCCTACAACAACTCCTTCCACACTTCTACTGGCGTTACACCCTTCTTTGGTTTGTTTGGCTATCATCCTGACACCTTGCCCATCACAATTCCTCAAGAAAGCTCTCTCACTCCAGTTGTGTCAGAAATCATTCAACATTTGCATCAAACTCAGAAATCGATTCAACAACATTTAGAAAAAGCCAAACAAAAATACAAAAAGCATTATGACAAGAAACATTGTGAGGGACCGCAGTATCAACCTGGTGACAAAGTGTGGCTTTCCACAAAACATATAGACTTCAAGACGAAGCACATGTTCAACCCCAAATTTATAGGTCCTTACACTGTTCTTCAGCAAATCAATCCTGTGACCTATAAACTACAATTGCCAAAATAATTACGGATTCATCCAGTGTTCCATACTTCCCTCTTAAAAAAAAGTAGTCCAAAAGGTCCACCCTCATCCAGCTCCTGTTCTAGTACAGGGGGAAGAAGAATATGAAGTCAAGAAAGTGTTGGACTCTAAACTGAGAGGGCGTAACCTATGGTACTTAATCTCATGGAAAGGTTATGGCCCTGAAAGTAATTCATGGATTTCCGCATCTGATGTTCATGCTCCAGTACTTGTGAGACGCTTTCATTGTCTCAATCCAGATAAACCAGGCCCTAGAGCGCGCCTGGGAGAGGGGAGTACTGTCAACACCAGGACAGTGCGCGCTCTACGGGCATCTAGAATGCAAAAACCCAACACTTGCAAGATAAAGTAATTTATGCATTGTGATGATATGTTATTGTTTAACCTTTTGCATTGCAGAATTCCATCCAAAAGATTCATTTTTAAGGTGCTTATAAATACTGTACATTTACAATGTATTGCTGCAGACATTCAGAGTGTGTTAGGGTGTGGTCCCTTTCCAGGGCCTTCTGGAGACTTTCCCTGCAACATGCCTGGGCGTGGTTCTAGGCTGGGCCAAGACTCTATAAAAGAGAGTCAGCCCAACTTCCAGTGCTCACTATTCAGAGGTCCCGGTGCAGAGCAGCAGCTTCTTCCTGAGCTCCTGTCCCAGCTGCCTATTTGGATTTTCCAGTCTTCTGCACTCATCTCTCATTGGTGATTACTGTTTCCAGGCGGTAAGACGGTGTTTGGACATTTCCCAACACCGTAATTGAGAATCTTCATATTCTTGCTTTTAATTCTTAAATGAATAACAGATTACTTGTGCGCTGCCATTTTTTTGACATTTGTATAGTGGTTTGCAAATAGGGAGGACGCGCAATTTATTCCATAAAGATTTGACTTCGTTATTACATTATTGTTTATTGCGCGCTGATATTTCTTGACATTTACATGATGTTTTACGAGTTGGCAAGACGTGCAACTCGTTTCATGAGCATTTAACTTTGTTGTTCATTGCGCGCTATCTTTTCTTGACATTTACATGGTGGCATTTGAATCGGCAAAACGCGCGATTCACTTCTCGTGTGTAATTCATGCTGTTCATTGTGCACTATCATTTTCTGGCATTTACATGGTGGCATTCGAATCGGCAACACGCGTGATTCTTTCCTTGAGTGTTTTTTCATGTTATTCATTGTGCGCTACCATTTCTTGACATTTGTATGGTGGCATTTGAATCGACAAGACGTGCGATTCTTTCCCTGAGTGCTTTTCATGTTGTTCATTGTGTGCTACTATTTCTTGGCATTTGTATGGTGGCATTTGAATCGGCAAGACGCGCAATTCTTTCCTCGTGTATAAATAATGTAAGTTACTGTGCGCTACCATTCTAAGACTTTTTCTTGGTAGCATTTCAAGTTGACACGTCGCGTGATTTATTCCTTGAATCTACGTTGTGTGATTTCATGGTGCACAAACCTTTATGGTGTTTAATACTCATATAAAAATCTGCAATGTGCGCAATTTACTTCCAAATGTTTTTTCTGAGATGAACACAACAATACCAGAATTTTAGATGTAATGCTGTGTGTTCCTGATATGTATTCATAAAAGGAGATTCATATGGTTGTTTAGAAATTGCTCAGAGTGTTTCCTGATTCTCATGCTAAAGAAAGTCCTTGAATCTGAAAGTCCTATTTAACTTTTCCTGTTTCCTCCTCAGGTATTCGGTCATCTAAAGCCTAGTCAGTTTTAGGATTATTCCAGGGTTGTTCATGTTTTTTTTTGGAAAAGACGAAGCTTAGAGTTGTAGCATGGTTCTGATTTCATGAGATGTAATTTTGATGTTGTGTTTTAACCTTTTGCTTCCTACAGGTCTCCTTCCCAGCTGTTCCCGTCCTAATCCCCTTTTCCCCACTTGGACTCTCTTAGGCTCTGTGATAAATCTAATCAGAGTATTGGAGCTGTCTTGTGGTGGAAGTGTTGGGAACATGCACGGACCCCGAGGATCTGGTGACTCTGACAATTTCCTCCTGAGCAGAATGGCAGAAGGAATTGATATAAAAGCATTAGCCACCGTTTTGGAAGGGTTACAGAAACAATTAAATAACACCATAGAAGAAACAGTCCAAATAAAACAGCGAATAAATGAGTTAGGGAACACCGCTAAATCAAATGAATCTGTGTTTTCACAAAACCCTAGCCCTTCACAGTCTGCAGGTATATCCACTCAAGTAATTCATGTGGTTTCCCATATTATTCCTTTGGCTCAACCCGAGCGCTTCGGTGGGGATCCAAATAAGGCGCAGATTTTCTGACCCAATGCTCATTGCATTTTTTATGTAGACCAGTCATTTTTTCCGAAGACCAGTCCAAAGTGGCATTTATATTGTCTTATCTGACAGGTGATGTGGCCGCATGGTCCATGCCAATAATTTCCACAAATGATCCTGTTTTATATAATTTCCAAAATTTCAAGAAAGAGTTCTTAAGAATATTTGATCGGCGAACTGCAGCTCAAGCCACTGACAATGAACTATTGGAAATAAGGCAAGGAAATAAAGATCTAGTAGCCTATCTGGCTCATTTCAATAAACTCATTATAGAGACTGCCTGGCCGGAGTCATAAAGAGCCGCCATATTTTATAGTGGACTGAGAGATGAATTGAAAGATGCCTTAGCACAAGTTCCAAATAGACCCACCGAAATTTCGGAGTTAATTGATCTTGTGTTACAGATTGACCACCAGTTAACCGAACGAAGAGCAGAAAAGAGAAGAGAATATCGACCATTTCCCATGAGAATTGATCGTGTAAGTAATGATCATACGAGAGCCGGAGAAGGGATAACGATAGAAGAACCAATGCAAATTGGTTCCATCCGTGGTCCTTTATCTAAGGAAGAAAAAGAGAAAAGAAGAGTGAATCAACTATGTTTATACTGTGGTGCATCTGGGCATTTTGTTAAAAACTGTCCCAAGAAACCCAAAGCTCTTCAGTCGGGAAAAGGCCAGCTTCATCAGTAGAGGGAGTTGCCCTGATGAAAGCAGAACCCAAGACAACTCCTTTAGATCAACGAGTGGCATATACCTTACAAACCGTAGTGCCACATTTGGTACAAACAGTATCAGTTAAGACCCTTAAGAAGGAAATTCAAGGGATCTCAGTTATGATAGACTCTGGAGCTACGGGCAACTTCTGTGATATCAAATACACTCATAAAATGGGTATTCGATTTATCAAGAAATCTACTTTGGAAGTAGTAAGAGCTGTGGATAGAACCAATCTTTCTTCAGGACTCATTTCCCATGAGACCGAACCAGTTCAGATGCAAGGTTTTGGTGGGCATCAGGAGCAAATAATCTTTAATTTGATAGATGCTCCACAATTTCAATTCATTTTGGGTCTGCCCTGGTTTACAGAACATAATCCACAAATTGATTGGAGCAAGAGAACGATCAAGATGAATTGCTCTTACTTCAAAGAGAATTGCTTTCATGATGGAGTGGAAGTGTCCACCAAGTCCCAAGCGGCCTGTTTATCATCACACTCTTCAATGATCTGTGCACTAAAAACAACAGAAATCCCAAAAGAATATGAGGATTTATTTGCCGTTTTTGATGAAAAAGAGGCTGAGAAATTGCCACCACATCGACCCTATGACTGCAAAATTGAACTGGAGCCAGGTGCGATATTGCCATGTAGCAGAATATACGCATTGACCGAAGCAGAGAAACAACATTTAAAGGAGTATTTGGATCAATATGTTGCTAATGGTTTTATTTGCCCTTCTGAATCCCCAGTGTCATCCCCACTATTTTTCATACCAAAGAAGGATGGGGGTCTTCGAACTTGCATTGATTATCGAGCCCTCAATCAGGTTACAATCAAGAATCAATACCCACTGCCTTTAGTGTCAGTTTTATTAGATCAAGTAAAGAATGCTAGAATGTACACCAAATTGGACCTGCGAGGAGCATATCATTTGATACGAGTGGCTTCGGGGGATGAATGGAAAACCGCTTTTCGGACTCGATACGGATTATTTGAATATCAAGTGATGCCTTATGGGTTATGCAATGCTCCCGCTGCCTTCCAGCATTTCGTTAATGAAATATTACGAGAATTCCTCAACCGGATTGCCATGGTTTATATAGATGACATTTTAATCTTTTCCGACAATCTACAGGAGCACATTTCCCATGTTCGATCCATCCTCACAAGGTTGCAAGAAAACCATCTCTATGTAAAATTGTCGAAGTGTGCATTTCATGTGGAACGAGTTGAGTTCTTAGGATTAATTTTGTCACCAGAAGGAGTTAGTATGGATCCTACCAAGATAAAGACAGTGCAACATTGACCTTCTCCTTGCAATGTCAAAGAGATCCAGAGTTTCTTGGGGTTTGCTAATTTTTATCGAAGATTCATATCCAATTTTTCTCAAACAGTTACACCCATTACTCGATTGTTGAAGAAAGGAGTGAAGTTTGAGTGCCCAAAAGAAGCTGAAAATGCTTTTAATTTTTTGAAGAATTCCTTCGTCTCAGCTCCAATCTTGCTCCACCCCAAACCGGATGAGCCATATTATGTGGAAGTAGATGCTTCAGATGTTGCCATAGGAGGTATCCTTTCCCAGCGTCATAAAGATACAGGTCAATTACATCCAGTGGCCTATTTCTCTCGAAAATTAACACCACCAATTGCGGATAAGGAGCTATTGGCAGTCAAATAAACTTTTTGTGAGTGGAGGCATTACATTTTGGGAGCTAAGCATAAAGTGACTGTTTACACGGACCACCGAAATTTACAGTTTTTAAAATCAGCTCGAACTCTAACAGCTAGGCAACTGCGTTGGTCCCTATATTTTGCAGACTTTGATTTTGTTATCACTTTCAGACCAGGAAAAGTAAATGGGAAGGCAGATGCTCTATCTCGAATTGATACCGGTGCAGTTAAAGAGCCTCCAGAAAAATGATTGATTATTCCACAAGAGAAGTTCATATCTGCCATATTGTATGAAGATTTAACCAAAGAAATTCAAGAAAACTTAACATTCGAAGGAATGCTGAAGTGGTCCAAAGAAGGCCAAGGAAGAGAAATCAAAAATGGTTTGCCATACTTTAAAGGTGCACTCTATGTTCCGACTGTGGAGCTGCAAGAAAACATTCTTCAGGCTTATCATGATGATCAATTGGCTGGACAAAAGGAATTAAAAAAACTCAAAATCTGATACAACGAGAATTTTGGTGGCCAAAAATGAAAACTCAGATAAGAAAATATGTGTCAACTTGTGACAAATGTCAAAGAGGGAAATCAAATAGAACAGCTTCACAAGGTCTATTAAGACCTTTGCCCACTGCACCCCATGCCTAGCATACTGTTACTATGGATCTTATAGTGGACCTCCCTAGTAGACAAGGTTTTAACACTATCCTAGTTTTTGTAGACACTTTCACTAAAATGGCGCATTTCATTCCTTTGAAAGAAATCCCTCGAGCCCCAAAGGTTGCATAGTTGTTTACACAACACATAGTACGCGCCCATGGTATCCCAAAAATTCTAGTTTCAGACAGGGTGTCCCAATTTGTTTCTCGCTTTTGGAAGGCCTTTAGTAAAAGATTAGGAATTGATTCTCGTTACTCTACCAGTTACCATCCTGAAACCGATGGGCAAACAGAGAGTGTGAATCAAGAGTTAGAACAGTATTTAAGACTCAATTTATTTGATCAAGAGAAGGAATGGCCAGAGTTGATGTGGGCAGCTGAATTTGCTTACAATAATGCTGTTCATTCCACCACTGGGTTCACCCCCTTTTATCTGAACCATGGTAGACATCCTAATGTAATGTTGGGTAAAGAAGATGATTCAGTGCCTGCAGTAGAAGAGATGGTGAGGGGTTTGCAGACCACGTTAGTTAGGGCTAGAAAAAACATCATTCAAGCAAAAGATTCATATAAGACTCAGGCTGATAGAAAAAGAAGAGAGAGCCCCATTTATTCGAAAGGAGACAAAGTTTGGTTATCCACTCGTCATTTACGTCTCAAAGGAAATAGCAAATTTCAGCCACGATTTATAGGCCCATTTAAAGTTGACAAGATGATCAATCCAGTGGCAGTTAAATTGCAGTTGCCAGCTCATCTAAAGATACAGCCTGTTTTCCATGTCTCCTTGTTAAAGAACAGTCCTCCAAATTTATGTCAAAACTCCCCTCCAAGTCCCATCCAGATTAGCTCTGAAGAAGAGTATGAGCTCAATCAAATCTTAGATTCCAAAATCCGTAATGGCAAGCTTTATTATCTAATTGATTGGAAAGGTTATGGTTCAGAAGAACGATCCTGGGAGCCAAACAAGTATGTACATGCTTCAAGATTAGTGAGAAACTTTCATAGAACCTACCCAAGCAAACCTAAATTGGAGAACTGTTCCTTAAGGGGGAGTACTGTCATGGCCACACAAACTTGCCAAATCAAATCAAAGAAATGCTTGAGAAAAGCAAAGAGATATCCTCAGTGGAGACAGCAAGGCTCAAACTGGAAGAAGGTTTGCAGAGTAATCTTGCGCTTATTTCAAAGGAAGAATCAAGAAGAGAAGATTCAAGATGGCCGTCGTGAGTCCTCAAGGTTAATTACAGTTCTAGTCTTTCAATCGGTTGGTTGCTAGGTTACGAGCTCACCAACTGAGGTCTGACAGGAATCAGCTATGTGGAGAGAGAGCGCGCTTCAGAGCAGAAACTCCTGTGAGGTAAAATTACTCTTGAAGACTATTTTACAGAAAACGTGATAAATATTGTCAAGGTTTATTCGAGGAGTTTGATAGTAGACCGTTCCAGTGGAGGTTTGGCAAGGCTACAGAGTTTAATGTATGAATAAACCTTCTGTTTACAAGGTTCCTGTTTAAGATACCAAAGTCAAAAGAAAAACGAACTTTAACAAGCAAGTAATTACAAATACCAAGGTTATAAACGAAGGCCGAGTTTAACGGAGAAATGAATGTTAACAAGTAAGCATTTACAAATGCAACGGTAATAAACCAAAGTAGAGTTTAAAAGAGAAACAAACTTTAATAAACAAGCATTTACAAATACAAGTTATCGACAGATGTTGAAGTAAGATAGGAGAAACTAACTTTAATAAACAAGCATTTACAAATACAAGTTATCAACAGATGTCGAAGTAAGAAAGAAGAAACAAACTTTAATAAACAAGCATTTACAAATACAAGTATTGACAGACGTCAAAATAAGACAGGAGAAACAAACTTTCACAAGCAAGAATTACCAATGCAACGTAATTGAACTCTCTAACGTAAAGTAGAAACCAACTAACATCAGCTGATTTGGAGAACGCATTATCACCAACTATATATATATATATATATATATATATATATATATATATATATAGCAACATAAAACCAATCTCTAACAAAGGTTGAGAAGTTCTTCCAGAATCAGTAAAAAGCATTTTTAAGAAGAGCTTATCATTCATAGAGAGAAGCAAGGCTACAGAGAACTCAGGGTGAGTGAAGAAACAATAGAATTAAAGAGAATTAAGTGTTAAGAGTAGAAAGTGTAAAACTGATGTTGTATGTCCCTAGTAATTGCGACTGTGACTCTTGCAGGTGCTGCATCCAATCTTAGACGTGAAGAGGCAGACTGAGTACTGACGTTCATCATCTCTGTGGCAGTCTCTCCACAATCCCATTCCCTTTTCCCCCTCCGGGGTACTCAGCACGAAGGATTAAAATTTGTTGTGAGTAGCTAGGGTCAGGACTGAGGAATTATCTTCTGCTTCTGAGGAAATCGAATTGAAGTATCCTGACACACCTGAATGGGCTATGCCTACCCCCACACAATGCAGTCTCTAACCCCCTGGCGTAGGTATGGGGCCTGGCCTAGGCAAGGCAGGATCCTGCAAACAACAAAGACTTTTCTTTGAAGTTGGGCAACTCCAAAGACAGAAAGAGATTTAAGTATTAGAACCAAAACCCAAAACCCCACACTTTAGATTTGTTCAAGATTCACTTCTGGAACCAAGAGAAACCTCTGCCAAGAAGAAGAGCTGAAGAGATGAGAAGTGCTGCCCCTACCTGTGAATGTGGTTTGGGGGACTATCCTGCAGTTTCTGCTTCTGCCTGAGGAAGGGGACAAAGACAAGACTTTGTGGTATATTTCTGCTTGAGAAGAATCTCTAAGGGCTTGGACTGAGCTTGCCCCCTGGTCTGAAGTCTTAGGGCCATCAAAGACTTCCTCTGTCAGCACCGGGTCTCTCTGCTGAGACTCCTGCACTGACAAGGGGTGCCTAATCCAGTCCCTGGGCCCTTGAAAGGAGAAACAGGTGGAAAACCAAGAAGAGCCAAGTACACCGACTTTAGACGACCCTGGACTGATGCTGCTGTCAGATTCCAAGATGCCAACAGCACCTGTAGCCGAAGTCCTCACTGCAGGCCTGATGCCCGTGAGTCTTGAAGTGCCTGGTCACCGGCTTCTATGACATCTGACTTCGCTGCACCACGTCGTGACCACCCAATATCGACCCTACCCAAAGTGTGCAGATCCAGCGTTTCGCAATGATGCCACCTCACCTCCAACGCTCCCCCTCAAGGACACTATGCCTTTTTGTTATACCTCCGCTCCTTCGCTCCTTAGCACCGGAACTGATGCCACATCGGATTCAGCGAAAAAGGTTGTAATCAGCAGGGTGGTACTGACTTTAGCGCCTCCCTGGCTGATTACAACCTACACCAGCCATCAGTATTGAAGATCCTAGCAGGGACAGCGGTAGGTTGGCGGGTCTGCCCGCCATCTTCATGATGTGGCGGTCGGACCGTGACCTAGGTCGGTCTGAGCGCCACCGTGGCATTAGCAGTCCTCGGACTGCCAATGTTGTAATAAGACCCTTATTTTGAAATCAAAGTCCTATTTTAGTGCATACGCCAAAAATAGTAGCTATCATAAAAACAATAATGTAGTGGCTACAATGTTTATCAAAAGCGTGAATAACAAAAAGTATTGCAACACTGTGGTGATGACATAAAGCTTTCTTCATAATATCTCCAACCTACCTGCATTCATCTTGGTTAAATATACTAAGCCTACTAGAAGCCTAACTCAATTTTCTAAAAATGTTCAGATCTGTGTACCTCTTCTAAACAACAGAACCAATGTTCAGCAAAGTAGCAGCACCTCCTATGCTGGTCTGCTTTAGCATACGTAATTATAACACTACTTTGTTCTTAATAATGACATGAATACATGTGCATTTAAGTTTGTCATTTATACCTAAGTAGCCATCTTACATAGTTGAAGAAGCTGCTTACCTTCAAAGGAAAACTATATGATAATTATACCGTTAACAGGAATCAGTGTCTTCTGAAGAAATGAGCATCAGTGGCCCCTGGTAGTAAATACCTAGTGGTTCCAGGCAGTACATGTGTTAAAAGCAGCATTTGTTGCCTGTAGTAGTAGGGATATATTTGTACACACATAAGTAGGCCATTGAAATAATGAAAGCACTGTTCTAGACAGTAACAGTAAAGCCCTTTGCAGTATTTGAATTTGTGATTTCGGGCAGCATTGCCAGAGGTAGTAAAGACAATGTTTTTTCCAGACAGAACATGCATTAGTAGTTCAAGGCAGTATATGCATCACACCAAGCTTCAAAGTGAATCAGTGACTGAAGAAAATGGCATGAGGACATACAAGCGTCAATATTTATGAGCAGTAGTACCTACAACACTGTTCTTAAGTGCTGCATTCATTGATATTCATTAGTGTAGGTGATCACCTTCAAATATTAAACACGGATGCATAAGCCCATATTTGTCTCATGATATTGTTATACAGTGTCTCCAAAAACAGGATATGTAACAATACTCCAATTAAGCACTCACGTGAATGATGAAAAGCAGCACATGCCCCAATGGTTCTTTGTAGTATATACATCGCATGAACGCAAGTGGTATTTGTACGAGTTCAGCAGCAGTACATATATCATTGGCCTTAAATATGACATGCATACATGAACCCCTAGTAATACCTTTGCTACTCTCCCAAGCAGCACCTGCATGAATGGACACAAGCAGTACACATAATAATGGTCACAGGCAGTACATGAACCAGTGGTCAAAGCTAGAACATGGATTTATTGTCCAAGCAGTTCGTGCAGACCCTGACAATGCATGGTTTCATTATAGCTGGGCCAGGTGATGTTCTTTGCTCATGCTGTGCAAGCCTGGGCTGAATGTCAGTGCAGCGAGTGCATGCAAGTCAATCACAATGTTCAAAGTTCTGCTAATTGTTGTGGTTTGGCTACAGTGCTTTAGTGTGACCACCAAATTCAACTCAGTGTCTTTTTTATCTTGCTAAATAAGCAGGGTCCTGCCAGGTTTAATTTTTTTAGGGACTAGGATGAAAATCATGGGCTGAGTCTAGTCTTTAACTCCCGGCGGTGGGGATTAGTGCCTGAGGAGTGAATGGTAAAGGACTGCACTGAACAAGCGAAGCAAAAAAACAAAGCAAACTCAGGTTGTCAAATTGCACCCTCTTTGGAGAGGACAGTATTGTGGCAAGCTCTGAATCACAAAGTACCATGGGACCCTAAGCCACAAGCACACCCAGGACAGGCAATTCTGTGTTAAGAAATAAAAGAGTACTTCTAGGATGTTTCTGTGGAGGCACTGGAAGCATTGCAAGCTCCTATATCATGGTATACCGGTAGGATTAGGCAAGTCAAATCACTCTACAGAGGAAGGAATGCCAAAGAATGCCGTAACACCTATCCTAATGCGTTGTCACACAACTCCTCTAGCAACAAAGGTGCAAAGGCAACTGTCCATATTTCTCAAATGATAGTTACAACTCTTTATGGGCCGATCAGTAATGTGAAGGACACTTGCAGTAACCAATGGATAAGGAGACTGACATATTGCCCCTAGCTTTGTGCACTTTGTATTAGTGGCAGAATCATTGTTAAACCTCTAAAGCTGGGTCTAGCCAGATATACAAATGAAGACAAATCTGCAAAAAAACCTTTACGGCAACATTTCCTAAAATCTGATTCAAATCCATAGATGTTACAGGCATATAAATCTGGGCATGCACATTCATATGGCATCCTATCGTACATTAGCTAGAACTAGTTACCATGATTTTAAATTATATTTTACACCTTCTCTTACTTTGTCACTGTGCCCCTTCCAAGTGGATTTGCAGAACCTGAAAATCAACTTGATGGACCAGAGTGGGAAATCTAAACGTTACAAAGATCTCAGTCTTATCAAGGGGTGTGCTTCCTTCACCTCATTTGCATTGATATAATTGAAAGAAATGTAGGGATAATAGCACGCAATTGTGCATAATTATGCTGAATTTAACTTCATCATTTGGTGCTATATTTTACTGTAAAAGGCTTCCCCACATCAAATTTTTGATGCAAGAAATTAGTTTCTGCTAAAAATAGCAAATAACCCAATATCTGTGAACAATAGCTTCTCATGGTCTAGTTGTTCGTGTTGTTCCCGTGCTCCTGCATTATAATTTTACCATGAACGACAAGGTGATTACACCAGATAGAATAGTAGTGTAACTTTGAGAAGTTTGTATAACAAGTATAATGTGAAACTACCAAAATTATAGAGATTTTGCTAAACAATTTATATTTTGCATGAACCTAGTCTTAAATCAGTACACAGTGGATGTTTTCCTCATCCTAGGTAGATCTCGCAATTAGACTGGAGATACTGATCACTATTTTGACTTTAGAAGACAGGACAGCAGACCCAACCATAAGGCTGTACCAGCCTTACAAAGGTTTGGCTCCAGACAGCAGTCGTTATGATGATGTCTTACAAAACTTTCTCCCTATAGATGATGAAATATCTCTACATGCTACAGTGCCATATAGGCAAGTGCCCACTGCCATGAGACTTAGCAGTAAGTACAAACTATCACTCAAATATTAGCATTAGATATATTATAAAAAAGTAATGTGTGCATCTCTCAAATCAGTTTCTAAAAGTGCACTCACTTTATTCCAAACACCAGTTTTTGATTATCAGTAAACAGGCACAAACAAAAGCTTACATTGTTTGAAAAAATAGCTTTTCATTTAGCAAATCCTCATGTCTGTCCCTAAAATACAAGCTTTTTATTTTCATATACTACACATCCACACAGCCATGCACTTGAACATGTGTACACACAAAGAACAGTGCAACCACTACACATGTGCGCGCACAAACACAAAAACACACATTCACATGCATACACGCACTTGCACACTTAGATGTGTCAAGAATGAGGGTCAGTGGCCAAGAACCACTGTCTCCTGCACCTTGTCATTTACATGCTTCTGCAAATAATATGACAATTTTATGGATTGTCTGCAGAAGTGGATATACAAATTTTAGGGGAGAGTAAGTGAAGAGTTACACCAGGAAAACTCTACTGTGCATAGAGAAAACAAAAAAAAAAAGGAAACTTGCACAAATCACAGAAATGGTGTTTGGTGCGTAGAGAATCGTATCCAATGTTATGTCCTACAATTAACATTTATGCAGTCAATCTTTGAATTCAGTAGGTTGAAAGCAATATGAATCCTTCTCTTTAACCTCAAGTCGAATCATCAAGCTCACATTAGCTCAGCATCACAATCAAATTTTAATTGGTATCATTTTAATTAATCAGCAGGAATGCATCACAGTTGAAGACACCTTTCGTTGAACTGCTCACGTATTCCACAGAAACAAATGATGATGCAGAATAGCTTAACTAATTTTTTCCTCTATAGAGTTTAAATTTTTTTTAAAATTTCCATGTCTCTAGGAATATAACCTTTCAAGGGTAATTTCTACATTTGTTTAAACTGGTCCCAAGGCAGCATCAACAGCTTTGCTCGCTCAATCGGCAGCCAATCCTATAACTCGGTCTGAAATTCAGCCAGCACTAGTGGGACACACCGAGCAGCGATTGACTTTCTTTGTGTCCAACTTGTTCTTTCTAAAGATTCAAACAGCAAAAGAAAGATACATGCCCTGCGTAGCCTCATTTTTCTGCTTACAAAATTACTATAAATTAGACTCTTCCATAATTGTCTATTATTTTAAAATTCCAGCACTTTAAATTATGAGATTTCCTGATCCTGTCAGGCTAGTTTTCCGTCATCTTTGGTTTCACTCCATTCATTAAATTGAAGTTAGTTTTCGTACACATGAAACACATAAACACTTCATGCAAGTATTTCATAAAATCATTCCTATTATGTTATTTAGAACTTACCTCTGAAATCCCCTTAATTTAACACAAAAGTATTAACAGGATTCATTGAAAGACAGTATCACTTCTTTACACATAAATATGGGATGGGCTGGGGTAACACCATGAAGATAATATTGTCTGGTGAACTTCATTTAAGAAGGCTCTTGGATTACAGATTTATATTCACATAGTCTATAACATTGTTCCCTCTACCCACAATACTTGTCCTGAGTAAAGGTACATTGAATTTTCTTCATCACTCTTTTCGCCAGGACTCTTTTTTCACAGAAGCAGCTTCCGCCATGAAGTCCTGAGCCATTTTTGAAAACCAACAACTAACATATTGCCATTTTTCAAATTTATTGCACAGTCCAAGGTGGGCCAGCACAAGAGGTCTCTATAGTAGCTCGTCTATTTAGCAAGCCATTCAAATAAAACATATGCACAAACTCCTGACTGGGGCTGAAAAATGTGTAAGAAGGTGGGAGTGAGTGGAGGTTAAATGAAGTGGGTCAATATATCAGGTCTGTTTGTAAACAAAATGGTGAAGTAGGGTGTGAGAATAAAGAAGAACATGATTAAAGTTACATTTTCTAGTGCAGGAGAATGTAGACTGGAGGGCAGGACAAGAAAAATAAAAAATTGAATTGTTGATCTTCCCCACCTGTAAGGAACAACATTAAATGTCTCAAGCAAAAGCAAGAAGGGCATTCATCAGGTTCAAATTGCCTGCATGTCAAATGTACTGTTGACTGAACAATTAGCTAAAGGAATTAGTGAACTTGTTCCAAAATCTCCCCCACTCCTTTTTTAGTGATATTTGTGTCTCTATCATTCATATTCTAGTGCTTATTTTGCAATTTTTATCTACTTTGTGGAATCATTCAAGCCTCTTCATGCAGCCTTCTTTCTTCAAATTTTAGGGAGGGTGTACACCTAGGGAATGCATGCAAAATTTGCTTGGGTGCTCATATGTCCATTTTCAAACCTGGCCAGGTCGCTCCTAAATTATGGTCCTGATTCACAAAGGTAAACTTAGACCAAAAAGTCTAATTTTAGACCAAAAGTCTAAACTTTAGACCTAAAGTCAAACTTTACTTGTAGCAAAGTAAGACTTTTGTTCTAAGTTTAGACTTTTGTTCTAAGTTTGGAAGCTAAGGCCACTAAACACAATCTTTCAATCCCCTCATAGAAACTGTGATGTGTGTATTCTTCAAAGAGATGTGTAATAATGAACTGTCAAATACAAGAACAATATTTCATGTTAAAATGTAAATTTGTTTTAAAAAACATGTAAATACTTAAAAAGAAATCAATGTGACAAATTATAGTATTGTCATTAAACTGATAATAGAGGTAAAATACAGTCCTGGCAATAGGAGAATTTGGACTGTCTTCTTCAAGTAGAGAGCTGGGAAATATAGAAAAATAACTATTTTTGCATGATCACCCCCATTTTTTTGAATAATGCTACTAGTTTTAGGACTCTGCAGTGGGACTTTGGTAGTCAAGGGCCAGGGCTTGTGCGCTTACCCATAAAATATTTTAAAAATGGCTACATTACTAATTGGTATGCGTAACTTACATATAAGTCCCTAGTCTATGACACAAAGTTTCCAAAGGGCACGCAAGATAAATGTCAATTTTGGACTGCAGCGTTCATTGTGCCACCGCTAGATTGGCAGTGGAAACATGATTGCAGGCTCACCACTGTAGCCTGTGAAGTTTTAAAGCAGCAAATTTGAACTATCATACTAATCCTTTCTGACAAGTCTAAATCCACCTTTTAAATAATAATCTCACCCCTAAGTAGACCTTAAATGTCCATAAGGCAGTGTGCATGGCATTCAAATGTTAAACATGTCCTTGCAGGGAAACCCTATTAAAAGCTGTGTTCACCTAAACAGGGTTAGTTGTTCCGTATAAAAGCATTGCAAGGTAATAGTAACATTAAATAATATCTGTGTAGGAAAAAGCTTCAAATTTCATTCTTGAACTTTCAAAAATATTTATTACAAGTGCAATCCTTTGGCAATGGTGGATTTGTGATACATATATTGAAAAGGGTTCTTTTAAAAAGGTGAACCTTTACCAGCCTAAAACATCTACAAGCCCATTTACTTCAGGTTCCAACTGTGAGAAAGGAGAAAAATAGTACCTTTATGAGGTGTGATCTTGCTCACAGAGCTAAGACAAAGGCCTTGGGTGTGGGGATGTGCTCTATTCCTCTGACAGGATGATCATCTGGGCAATCCCTAGGAAACTAACTCACTTCAAAAAGGCCTATCCGGTCACAGGCAGATGTAGCTAACACCTAGGCTTGCCCTATCCTTTGTCCCATTAGTCAGCGAGGCACTGATTTCACTAAGAGAGGAGCTGCCCGTAGAGCCTGTTTGGAGTTATGACAGAGGAAGGTTTGCTCATTTCCCTGATCAATCCCTGCGGTGGACACAGGAGCTTTGTGTACGGTCACTGTGGCATGTCCTGCAATTGGGCACATATTAACTGCTGCAGAGATTGGTGGGGTTACCCCCTTTGAACTTTTTCCCCAAGTGTTTTTTCATGATTTCTTCATGAGCAGGGAGTTGGGAAGTCAATTGCCATAGGTTTCTGTTGCTCATGGTGTTTGGCCAGTGAATTTGAAGATTTTTCCTCAGGCAGATGTTGATGAAGATTTGAACTTTGTTGGTGGTGGTCACTGTTCTCCTAGTTTTAGATTTTACATTGGTGTTAAAAAGCCTGATCTTGGTTTGCATTGTTAGGTCATTGGAGCTCCCAAGCTTCTTTAGCTGAATGATGGCAGACCTTTCTTTGCTGATCCTTGCCTTGACATCAGTGTCTGTAGTACCCTGTTTCTACTGCATCCCCTGTAAGAAAGATCGCAGTTGTGTTGGGTGTGTTAACCTTCAGGATGTTGTTTTTCCTCCCCCGTGAATGTTGAGACCAATTTGTGTTGATGTGGCTGCCACCTTGTCAGTATTTTCTTACATCTGCAGACGGGTATGGGAGAATAAAGCCAGGTCGTCTGCACAGTTCAGGTTGTTGAGCTGCATCCAATGTGTCCACTTGATCCCAATTATTCCCCTTGCTGTAGATGTCTTCATGACCAACTCTTTGGCCAGAGGGAAGAGAAAAGGTGAGGGAAAAAACTCTGGAGGACTCCGGTCCTCACTTGGAAGGTTTCCGTGAGTTGTTTTCCATGGACTATCCAGCAGGTCCTCATAAGAGTTCCTGATGATTCTTGTGAAGTTGTGTGGCATACTGTAGTTGCAGAGTAGTTTCCAAAGGGTCTCTCGGTCCATGCTGTTGAATGCCTTCTCATAGTTGAAGACGTTGACATAGATGCTCAATGATTATGCAGAGTGTTGCAATCAGGCTTGTGTAGGACCTATGTTTGCAGAAGTCAGTTTGCTCACCTCACAACTGAGAATTAATTTGTTTTTTCATTCTGTTTGGGATGACTCTGTGGAACACTTTAACTGGGTTGATAGAACAGTTATTACTCTGTAATATGCGCAGCTACTCAGGTCACCTTTCTTGGGGATCTTGATGAGATATTTCTCCTTCCAGTCTGACAGTACCTTTTCCTCTTCCCAGATCCTTCCAATCATGGGGTAGATCATGTCTACTGATGTTTCAATGTCTTCCTTCAGTGCCTTTGCAAGAATGTTGCCAGGTCCTGCTGCCTTCCCAGTTCTCAAATGTTTGTTGGCTGGGACTAGAGACATGATTTTTAACGTTTTAAAATAAAATACTGCCAAAAGGTTTATTCAAACATCAAATGTTTTGGCACTATTTTCATTTAAACTTTAAAAATGTATGTCTCCAGGTCCCCTTAGTTGGATTTTTTTAGTTTGGTGTCATTTTGAACATTAAAATATTCTCTTGTTTTTAATCTGCTTTACCCCATTCTTAACTCGGTTTACTGATTCCGATACACCCAATGCTCTTAATACAAAGATGAGTGATTCAGGTTAGTAAGAACCACTAATTCTTATTGATTATTGTGAACTATTTCATTGATGTCTTAATGATCCGTAAAGTTTTAATTTAAAGTGCAATATCCCACTTTTGGAAATATGTTTAAAGTTTGCCTTGAGACGCAGCTTATTTTTAAATGAAGAAACGTCAATAATAAGAACAAAGCAAGAATGTATTACGATTTTCAACTTCCCTTTTATTATGCAGCCACTAAACACTCAGGGGACAGACATACAGCACAAATTAAACTATCTCATGCAGTATATGCTATATTCTTTACCAACACTTTATTTGTACAATATACACATCAAAATTAACTCCTTCATTTGGAAAATGAAGTGGATATGCTTTGCTAACCTGTGGCTGTGGCTACCATTTAGTCACTGATATTTACCACTAACAGATTTCAAATATTTTCTGGCAGCTATGATGTTGAACTCCTACAAACTATGGACATATTTGTAATTGATAAGTAACTAGCAATCAAGTTCGGACATTGGAATAGAGTTTTACTAAAATGGAGCCATTCATCTTTCAATAAGATGGCCCAATTGAAGACCTTAACAAGACTCATGCTATCTTGAGAGAACATGTGACACACAAACATTTTCCAAATATAGGGCCTCATTCTGACCCTGGCGGACGGCGGAGGCCGTCCGCCAGGGTACCGCCGCTGAATGACCGCACCGGCGGCCATTCAGACATTTCCTCTGGGCCGGCGGGCGCTCTCCAAAAGAGCGCCCGCCGGCCCAGAGGAAATGCCCCTGCAACGAGGACGCCGGCTCAGAATTGAGCCGGCGTAGTTGCAGGGGTGCGACGGGTGCAGTTGCACCCGTCGCGTATTTCAGTGTCTGCTTAGCAGACACTGAAATACTTTTCGGGGCCCTCTTACGGGGGCCCCTGCCGTGCCCATGCCATTGGCATGGGCACGGCAGGGGCCCCCAGGGGCCCCGTGGCACCCCCTACCGCCATCCTGTTCCTGGCGGGCGAACCGCCAGGAACAGGATGGCGGTAGGGGGTGTCAGAATCCCCCATGGCGGCGCAGCAAGCTGCGCCGCCATGGGGGATTCTAAGGGCAGCGGTAAACCGGCGGGAGACCGCCGGTTTGCCTCTTCTGACCGTGGCCGAACCGCCGCGGTCAGAATGCCCTGCGGGGCACCGCCGGCCTGTCGGCGGTGCTCCCGCCGACCCTGGCCCCGGCGGTCTTAGACCGCCGGGGTCAGAATGACCCCCATAATCTTATTTTGATAACTGATATACATTTCCCAAAATGAATAAAAACAATTCCTCAATATGCGTACATGTGGAACATAGATCCTTCTCTATAATGAGCCTCGCTATACAATGTTTTACCGTACCTGGGCCTGGGTTACTCTGAAAGGTCTTTTTGCCTGCCAACAAAATGTGAATTCATCATTTCTTGCCTCTAGATGGCAAGCTGAATATGTAATATGCTTGTCTAATACCTCTCTCTAAATGTAGCTTGCCATACCACTTCTGAATGATTCTTAATGATAACATTTAAATAAAGTTGTTTAACAAACAATGACATATTCTAACTAGAATTCCTCAATACATTAAGCACAGAGGCCCTCATTTAGAGCTTGGTGAATGTAGGACACATACTATATATGTATCACAGAGTGGAAGTCAAAGTCTGTGATGCTGTTCAAATTAAAGGTTAAATAATCACATTAAAGCCAATATCCTACATCTCACAAGTCATATGCTGTCATTTCCCATCCTATCTCTGATATAACAAAGTGGGCATGATGCCCATTATTAGAAATACCATACACCAAATTCCTTGATGCAGTAGGGAACACAGTTCACATATGCAGGGGTATGGTTTAGCTTGTACATTTTTAAGCAGGGTGTTAGGATCAGCAGCTTACTACAATGAATTACTGCCAATCAGCAAATGGTGCCCTCTGCTTATATGCCTTAGAGCGTTTGTATGTTACATAACAAATGGAAAGTCACAGTGCCCTAAGGAAGGAAAATAGTGTGATAAGAGCTGTGCTTAAAGCAACAACTGCATGTGACTGTCTGCAACAGTCATCATTTGGCACATATGAATTGCCTTCTGAGAAGGAAACATACTCTGGTTACTATTTACTTTTTTGGGGGATATGATGGAACAGCCCACTAAAATGATCTGGTGGAGTGCAAGGTCAAAAAGAGGTAAATTTCGATGGGTCATCAGTGGCTGATCATTAAATGTATTTTTCAGTACCTACCAAACTTTTCATAGGGTGAAGATGAAGTCAGATACTGTTCCACATGCCATGCTGCATTGACTGTGCATAGGAGGAGCAAACAAATCATTGGGTGCTATTGTATTGGCGCATGCCACTTTTGCGAAATCCTGTTTGTGCCTTCGATGAGTCTTGTTCAACAATCGTGCCATGTACTTAGTGCTTTCTCTCATGTTCCTTAGTTTTGTGACTCGCTCAACCTCCCCCTCTGTCTCTGTGCACCTGCTTCCAAAATCCGTTCATATACCCTCCGATCCCCTCTGTGCTGTTTCACGCCTCACTTTATTCATCCCACATACTCTACAACCCTCTTCATCTCCTCTCCAGTTAATCTCCAGTCAATTCTTAAACGTCTAACCTTAGATCCATTCCTTACTTTCTGCCCCCCTCATACACCCATTCAATACATCATTCACTGCTCTTTCTAGCAGTGCCCGATAATGCCCTGCAAGGGCTTCTTTGTTTATATTTTTTAGACATTGGTGTTGTCCAAAGAATAGGGAGGGTTACCACCAAGTGTTTTGTTAATGTTGTTGGGGGGGGGGGAGGGCTGTTAGAAAGTGAAGCAGCCCACAGCAACATTGAAAAAAAAAGTAAGTCTCCTGGGTCAATAAAAATATGATCCGAGGAAAACGTAGCACCTTTTTTGTAATCCACCTCTAGCTAGATCTCTATGCTTTTCAACTGAAATGCATGGCTCTCTTGTGGTTGTTTCTATGATTGTATTTTGTAGGATGAAAATGTGAACAGAAAGACTCTGATATATGTTGCTTTTAGTTTTATGTTTTTCAGCCTATAAATGGAATATTAAAGACAGTATTAAGAAAAGACTCAAACAGTTTTAATAACATTTTAATAAACATTGTTATTATAGCCACTACTATTAAACATTATATTGTGGGAATTGCTGAAATATACATTAGATTACATTCTATTGTGTGAATTGCTGAAATATACATTAGATTAAAAATACTTATGATTTAAGAAAGATGATAAATTTGCTTTATGAATATTGATATGTTTACTTCATTAGAAAGCCAATAGGCTCACTTTTTATATTTTGGTGTTATGGCTCTTTGGCAAAATCAATTAGTCTGGATGAGTGCGTCCAGAATCTGCAAGACCAATTGCATGCTATGCATGGAGCGGGGTTGGATGCTCTATGAGGGGTTGGACATGAGGCCTGGCTGGAAGCAATGTGAATTGGTAATTCCGCTCTCTCAGGAAGAGGAAGAGGACAAGCGTCTTATCATCGGCTGAGACAGCTTGGTGGCCCAACCGCTTCTCTGCCGATCCTGCTGGCACACCTGCTGCATGACTTGGCCTCGTTGTAATTTTTTCAACGAATCCTACATCAGTAATTGAAGCTGGCAGCCAGGCACTAGCTGAGGAGAGGAACTGGTGGCCATGCTGTGATTGAAACCGTGGGCAGGGCCGACCAAGGTGAGGCACAGCACATTAGGCTTTATGGTGTTGGTTTGAGCCACAGCGTATGGTGGAGTCCAGCATAGGCACAATTTGCTCAATGCTTGTTTTTCTCCCATTTTTTCTACCTGCGTTTCAACAACCTCACCACTTCCTGTTTGTTTATGCTGCACCCTAGTTCCCCTGCCTTTTTTATGGTGTTAGATTTGAGTAGCTTTCCCACCATTCCTTTGAATGGTGCAACTATACCCTACAGATTAATTACTGCTTGCTATACTGCCTTATATTTTGGGCTTATGCTCTTCTTGCGCAAGATAACTACTTATTAGCTTGCATGGCCTACATGATACAAAATGTTAAGAAGGAAGACATTTATTAGAGAATAAAGAGTTTCAATAGTTTCAATATTACAGTATGGGAACATGCAGCTCCTTTTTTTGCAAACTAATCAAAACTTGAATAAGTCTTGCAAAGGTCAAGCCATAAAGCTACTAAATCTTCTAAAGGGGCTGCTATGGAGAAACATACAGCCATCATAAGTGTGGAACTCATTAATGAGACCCAAGGTGTATAACTGTATAGAAGTGACAAAATCAATCAATGGGCAGTATGCCCCATTTTAAATAACCCAACGTGCCCACTAAAACAACTAGTTCTACTAGTGATCATGGATACGGTATCAGCAATGATAGTAATGGCAATAATAACAGCAAAGATCCCAGGGCAGAGGCTAAGAATGTCAATTTGTTGAATGCAGAGGATCAAGTTGACTCAAAGGATCTAGACAATCTAAATAAAATAAATTGGAGCACAATAGAGAACATTTCAGATGACTGCATGAATGTGGCTGCACATTAAACACAGCACAAGCAAATTGGGAGAGTGCAGATGATGCTACCGTTGGAAAATGTATTTCACCACCGACAAGTATTTCCATGCCTAAATCAACTAAAGCTGAAGTTAAATAAGATATGTAATAAACAACTATAAGCAAAATGTTGACCAAGCATCACCAAATTACTAGCTCGGTTCAATAGACTCTGACATGTCATTTATAAAACAAATGTTTGTCCTGCCTATATCCCTAAACACAATAATTGTACAAGACCCATTACAAATACCTAACAGTAATACTGTAAAAAGAGGTGTGTGTGAAAGGGTCCATCTCACGAGAGAAGGGATCTTCACTCTCCTACATATGATACATGCTTAATGGAGAAAATCTTAAAAATCAAGGATTGTTATCTATGATGTCCTTGCAAGGAGATTCCTCATCATGATGACAATAAGGTGTCTAATAAGCATCATAGATTTGTTCCTAATAATGAATTTGTAGATATGGATCAGAAGGGCAATTTGAATTTTACTAAGCGTCGGGCTGATGCGTGTAAAAGCATACAAACTGTCACAAATGTAAATAAAGTCAAATACTTTGACATAATGTCAACAAACAACACAGATGTATCTATTAGTAACACTAAGATCAGTAAAGAGGTGAATACTCAATGTAATACAACAAACAAAAGTGATCATTCGATAAATACCAGCTTGGTTGTCACTGCATCACCAAATTGGTTGTCTACACTAGACACATTATTGACATCATACGTGGAGTATGTCCAGACAGACTCACATACGATTGAGGTGCTGCAGACTTTATCAACTTATACAGTGGTGATTGACTCTAAATTAAGCAACTTAAATTCAATGATATTTTTATGCGAAATTATTTTTAAGACTTGGCCCTTTTACCAGGGTGTTGGCTTTGGACACTGTGCATTTTACCACTGCTTAACAGTGCTTAAGTGCTTGTGTTCTCTCCTTAGAACATGGTAACATTGGCTTACACCCAACTGGCATATTTAGTTTACCTATAAATCTCTACTAAAGTACACTATTTGTGCCCTGGGCCTGTAAATTAAATACTACCAGTGGGCATGCAGCACAGGTTGTGTCACCCAATTAAGTAGCCATTTTAAACATGCCTCAGATCTGTCACTGCAGAGCCTATGTGTGCAGTTTTAGACGTTCATTTTGACCTGGCAAAATAAACATTTTATAGCACACAAAAAGCACATCTGGTATAGAAAGGGACGCTACAGTTGTCCATTGGAGTATGCTTTCTATATGTAACCCTTGATCCCTACTGATTTTTTCTTTTCATTATTCTTTTCACTATTATGTCATACAGCCCTGCGGTCTCGGCAGCCTCTTGAGTCTTAGAAGTGAGCAGAACCTGTATGTTATGGGTAAGATTACCCCTCAATGTCCCTCCATCATTAATGTGCATATCGATGGAGGGTACTTGTCTCACTTCTTTCACTTAGGCACATCATTTTAGCAGTTGACTTTTACATTGTTAACGAGTTCTTGAATGCTTTTAATTTTTCATTCTATTTCCATAATTTAGTATGATGGTGGACCTAGCAACTAAGGCATTGTGTGCCATCTTCTACGCTGAGGCAGTGATCAGGTTTTAGTACTGTTTTTGCAAAGTGATTGTACCACTTTGGTACTGACAAATGCCCCTAAACCCATATAGGGTCATTCCAGAACAGAAACATGTAGACCTCGCTTAATGAGTATTTTTTCTGTACTACCTGTCACTTCTCGCTTTTTTAACCCTATACAATGAGGGCACCAGAAAAAAAAGAACTAATATTCAGCCCACCAGGAGATAGTTTTACTCACACCACTCTTTTTGTATACATATGATATCACTCTGCCCCTCACTCAAACACACCAAAAACACCTCATCTCCTCTTTATTGGAGAGTTGTAGCCCACATCAGGCACCATTCGGTGAAGGTGTGAAGAGGGAGCCCAATGATGAAGCATGTCACTCTCAGGTGAATGGGAGTTTTTTCTCTTAAAGAAAGCATTCTCCCACAGACAACTGTAACTTTCCTTAGTGTACCAGACATACTTTGTGTGTGCTTTATTAGTTAGGCAGTAGTGCATGCCTGGTTGGGTTTCTTTCACCCATCAGACCCACTGTGTGTATTAAAATTAACCTTTTGCCAGGCTAAAATCTTCCTTTTTAATACATATAGCACTCCTAGGCCAGACCCTAGAAAACTCAGAAGGCAGGATGCAATGTATTTAAAAAGTTGGATAAGTTGGATATGTTAAATTTTGCATGTCCTAGTAGTGAAAACAATCTTAAATTCGTTTTCAGTAGTACAAGGCCTATCTCTCCCATAAGATAACATTAGAGTTGCTTTAAAACATTTAATAAGTGTGATTTCCAAATGAGAAGAGTTGACCAGTTCATGTTTGGTGTCTCTAGAATCCTTACTTAAAATCCTAATGTGTGGTGAAGTCAGAGTTTACTTTACAATTCTGAAAATGCCATTTCCAAAAAGTTGGCATTATTTTTTTTTCTTAGCCATTTTGTGCCTGCAGCCTGTCTCTGGTCACAGGATTAGGTGTGGTTGGCAGTTGGTCTTTAAGTATTCCTCCTAGACAGTCACACAAATGGGAGCTTAGGTGTGACTAGATAGGCCATCTCTGACAGGATGGGAGGAAGGAGCTGGTCCTAGCCTCATTTACACCTGAACAGACTGAGGGGGTCATTCCAACTTCGGCGGGCGGCGGAGGCCGCCCGCCAAAGTTCCCCCGCCAGAAGACCGCACCGCGGTCAAATGACCGCGGCGGTCATTCTGACTTTCCCGCTGGGCGGGCGGGCGACCGCCAAAAGGCCGCCCGCCCGCCCAGCGGGAAAGACCCAGCAACGATGAAGCCAGCTCCGAATGTAGCCGGTGGAGTTACTGGGGTGCGACGGGTGCAGTGGCACCCGCCGCGATTTTCAGTGTCTGCTAAGCAGACACTGAAAATCTTTATGGGGCCCTGTTAGGGGGCCCCACGACACCTGTTCCCGCCATCCTGTTCCTGGCTGTAAGAACCGCCAGGAACAGGATGGCGGGAAGGGGGTCGGAATCCACATGGCGGCGCTGCTTGCAGCGCCGCCATGGAGGATTCCTATGGCCAGGGGAAAACCGGCGGGAAACCGCTGGTTTCCCTTTTCTGACCGCGGCTTTACCGCCGCGGTCAGAATTGGCCAGGAAGCACCGCCAGCCTGTTGGCGGTGCTTTCGCGGTCGTTGGCCCTGGCGGTCCATGACCGCCAGGGTCAGAATGACCCCCTGAGTCCCATTCCACACAAAGGGCTGCATATCCCCTGTAATTATGCTGGAACCAGGTCAGGGAAGGCAGGGCATCTATGCACTTCAAAGGCATGCCTCTAGAAGCTTCTTCCCAATTTAAAGGCAAAACTGTGTATGAAAGAAGGACCTCAGACAACTTTTAGGCTGTTCGCGAACAGGCCCGTTTGGACCAGAACTGCACCACGTGCACCAAAATTCAGCACAAGCCATTGACAGCCTGTCTTGTCACACAGCAAGCTTTGTTCATCCACAGAGGACTACAAATGTGAAGGACCATCCCACCCATCTGCAACACCCGGCTCTCGCCACCACCCATGAGGCTCCCTTGCTCACTGCTACCAACCCCAATGCAAAAGGGACTCTTGGTACAAAACATGATAAGGTAAACCACAAGCAACTAATCTGGGACTGTATCTGACCCGCTCTTTTGACAAAGTCACCAGATAGCCGCAGTTGATTCTTTCTGCTATTAGGTGCCATTTTACACTTTACTCTTTCAAAATTCATAACTCTGGTTCTACTGATTTTTGTCATTTTTTCCTTGTTTCATTTATTAAATTAGGCTCTATGTTTCTAACCTGGTGTGTAATATTTATGTGTTGTGTTTTTACTGTTTTACTATTTGTTATCTGGCCCAAAGTCTTTACACATTGCCTCTAAGTTAAGTCTGACTGTTCAGTGCAGGCTAACAGGAGATTGAGCACAGCTCGCTTTTGGGTTTACTTGTGCGTCACCCTGGCTATGTTTGTAGTTGCTGCTTGACCAGGACTCACCCCCAATCATCCAGTAACCAATGTCACTCATCCCTCATGATTGACAAATTGGCTTCATTGCCTTTCATAATGCAAACAGTAGTTGGTGATTTAAAAAAAAAAATCAAGGAATTGAAAACTCCAAAAATAGATATTAAGAAACAGATGGTTAGAACAACTATAAACCAGGTGCCACAAGTGGAAGAGATGGAGGTTGGTATGCTGACTGCAGATTAATTACTCAGCCTGCCTATTGAGGGAACCTCAAAGAGCCACAAGCAAGATGGAGCTTGAATCAGAGCTAGGTACAATAGCTAGAAGGAACAAGAAACATTTGAAAAAACTCAACAAGAAAGAATGTGCAACCCAGAACAAATGTATTGTATAGCTACCAGAGGGATAGCAAGTATATAAAACACTGGAAAGATATAGTAATATAAAATTACATAATTTACCTATTAAGAAGGTGAGGTCAACCTTGACATAGAATGATGCTGAAACACTTCCCCAGACATGGCATGAAAGCCTGACCAAGATCTGGATTCAATAACATCATGCATGCCAGACAACCAGGATAAAACTTCAACTTGCACAGTTAGCTCATTATTTCATTCTAAGAGTCAAAGCATTGCGGATGTGAAAGGCCATAGGCAACCAGCAAATGACTAAAGGCGAGCAGTATTGGGCCACTACTGGAAAAGGAATTCCATCCAAGCTTGGAGCAAGGTCCAGTTCATCCATCACCAATCAGTAGGAATGCAGCGAGGGTACTAACTGGGCAACTATTATAAACAACAATAGCCATTACTGGTGGAAATAGCAGTTGATGTTGGTCAAGAAATGCAAACAAGAACAAGGTTGAAGAGTTCTGGTGATTCTATGGAAGTGATTTACCAACCACAATATGTTTCAGGAGGGTTTGGGGACACGTTAAACAGAGATAACATTTTAAAACTCTGTAGAGCTCTCCTGATTCTTGCTAATACCAGTTTCATCAACATTGATAAAGTCACTTTCCAACCTCTAAATGAAGTGGAGGGCAACAGGGGAGTACTGTGGTCACTTTCCGAAGTAACAATATAATTTAATACTGGATAGAGAACAGTGCATTGCAAATGGAGTGGGGTATTTTACTGCCCCCCCCCCCCCAATGAAATATCCATCTGTTTTCTTGGAGGATCAAGAAATTAACTGCTACAGGAACCCCAAAGAAGCTGCCCAGAATGAAACTATAACCAAAAGCTGTGCTATCCTCCATGGGGCCACTGCTCGGAGAAGGAATCAATGGGCAGATCAAAACTTAAAGGAGACCAATTCACAAAACAAGAACAAACATCACTATAAAGTTACTCTCAATAACAGCCACCCAGTAATAGATGACAGGAGTTGGCTGCCCGGGTGCTTTCTTCTGGAACCTAACTGAGATAATCATGCTTATCAGAATGAGAAATCTAATTATGCCCATAGGATATTTGGTGGTTAAAAACAGCTCTACAGAATATTGGAATAATAACCCTGTTTAATAGTTGTTTTTATTGTCTGTGCTGAAGAAACCTGGACAGCGGAATCATCACCTTTAGATGACTTCACCGATTATTCCTTCCCTTTATACCATCAAAGTGCAGTGGTCATCGATCTGGTGTGGTCACCAGCTATATTCATAATCCACTCAAAGCAGGGGTAATTTAAAACCTGATTGAGGAGAATGTCTTTTTAATTCTCTAGATGAATTGGTCCAATGCAAATTTAAATACTGACCCAAAGTCTATGATCACATGCACCATATTTGTTAACCCCAGAAGTGATAAGAAAAAGTGCACAATTGAAAATCTGATTAGAGTCACTGAAGGAGTCACAAGTAAAATTCCAATTGCAATGTGGATTACTGGTGACTTTAACACATCCTTATTTAAAGATGACACCATGCCATAATTACACGATATAGATGATGCTGGACTATTCCAGAGGCACTTGTTACTTATCTTAAGTGAGACAACAAAAAGAGCATCTTAGTTAATGATTTACAGAATTCTGGATTGTGATCATTGAAGGGCTATTTCAAATTGGATAGACCAGCAGGATACCCTCAATTTCACCACAGAGACCAGCTATCTTGGATTATATGTGGGTGATGATCAAAGATATTAAGTAAGTCAAAGGTAATGCCATTGTTCCCATGCTAGAAAATGATCATTTTATCCAAAAGATTATATTGAACTGGGATCAAGAATGCTACTTACCTCAAAAAAATGCTCAATTAAATGGCAGATACAGAGCAAATAAGTAAACTTAAAGGGCAAACTGAATATTCTGACTAGTTATAGGAAATATCTAAAGGACTTTGAGACAGTATACGTAAGTTCTTAATAACCCAAGATGACCAGCTTTATTGCTAAGTGGCTTCATTGCACTTCTGAAGTAATGTTCTCAGGCTCAGAAACCCTATATCAATCAGTGGCAGTAAACACATTTCAACGACCTCAACAAGAACATTTGAAAGCAGATCTAGAATTAAAAGAGTTAAAGGCATTGTAAAACTGCTTCCAGGAGACACTGGAAGGGAGCAATGATAATAAAGCCCTCGGGCTGAAAGTCAAGCTTCTCCTCTGCACTTATCAGAAAAAACACCTTGGCATATAAAGAAAGTTAACTATTGAAAGCAGCTGATGTGGATGCAAGATGCTGTCAAACATTAAGATTCCAGAAAATATTGGTTATTGTTATTTCACATCTCAGTACAAGGAGACAATCATCCACCACAAATATCAACGCTACAACTAGGATAGGCTATATTTCAATGTTATTCTACAACAGCAGGGCCCCAATAGATAAGAGCGCTCTTGACTTGAGTGATGTCATTGAGGATGTGAAGGTGGATGTTTTTTCATTGTCGGATATACAGCTATTTCATCTTCTTGTAGCACCGGGGCTCCAGGCCCTAATGGCATTACGGCTTCTTCCTTAAAATCCATGATGGATCACTGGTTGGCAATTTAAATCCCACTTTATAATCTTTATAATGCTTGCTTTACTGATGATACAATCCCAGATTCAAGGACAGGCTCAATATTGGTCCCTTTTAACAAAAAGGATCAAGTAGATCACATCAAAACTTTTGTCTCATTTCATTACTGGATGTCAAAGACAAAATATACACAAAACTACTTTTAAAAGTTTTGAACATGTGGGTCACTGAGCAAAAATGCATTCCTTTTTTTTAAACTAGATTTGTTAATGGCTGTAGTGTTGAGGACAACCTTCTTGCCCTGTCACCGCTTGTAGAGAATACTCTGACAAGTAAAAAGAGCTTGATTATGCAGGCTGTATTGATTTCATGACAGCCTATGACAAAATCAGTTGGGGTAATCTCTGGATAAAACTTAATGAATAGGAAAAAATAAGAAAGGACACTGGTTGATTAGCCTCGAATCCACTGCAAAGGTGACTCACTATAAATAGTTAAGGATGTGGACTGATGAGAGGGGCATGCAACAGGGCACAAAATATGAACTAGGCCAATTACAATACAAATTGTAATGTATAAGTCAAAGCAGAAACTGCTTGCAATTATTCATTTCTTTACAAGCAAATTTAATGAATTTAAGAACATGAGATGTCAGCTCACACAGGATTTGAAGAGCATGCAATGAACAGATTCACCCATGAGACAAATTTCAACTGAATCTGACAACTTCTAATAAATTAACATCTGAACATTGGTCTCAGACAGTATTTACAAGGAATAGGTAGGCAAGAGCATATACAGATTACACAATCAGCGACTTATTTCGGCACAAACACCAGGAAGGATCTGAGCCTTGCCCAAGCTTACCATACCAAAGTGCTCTCAACGGGATCAACCAGCAGTGGCATCTCAATAATGCTATGCTATTAATGTAGTGGCCAAGATTGCTTACGATAATATTGACCTGTTTGCTGTTCATATAATCTAGAGAGCAACTTAATATCGGCCTTTTTAGCTAAATGTAAACTTTCTTGCCCAAATGATAGAACCTTAGGCGGTTTATTTGCTAATTTGAAAAATTAATTACCTGGAAACTACTTCAACCAGACGTCCTGGCTCTTTTATGACCCCTTCCAAATAAAATAACCAAGGGGAACCTTATTTATCATTGTCCAAAGATAAACCTTCATAGTATCTGGGTAATCTCTTTTTAACATAAGCAAAAGGTCAAGTTCAGCTCTGATCTTAATTGTGCTTTGAGGACGGAGGGAGTCTAAGTGACTGGTGGTAACTCTTACAATGTTTTATCTCAAGCCAGTCACCCGTACAGAATGGTTGAAGTTAGTTTACATTCCATCACTTTACACTATTGAGTTGTCAGAACATGAAATATTCTTTAGAAGATTGCAGAAAATTATAATTTGTCAGTATTGATTAGTTCAATTAATTTTGTTTATTTGACTGTAAAGTTGCACTTTTGGGACTTTCTGTGAAATAATCATTTTTGTCAATTCTGTTCTTTTAAGATATATTACATAGTAATGCCACAATTGCTCCTTCTGCAGTTGGTCCTGTTTAAATGAAATAATAAAATGTATTTGTGATTGCCTCTTTTAATGAACCTTATGTATTTGATGGCACAATTGCAATTTTGCTCCTTTTGTTACATAACCATTTTAGCCTATGAAGACTCAGGATGTTAGCGTTAAGTTTTTTGTTAATGAACCTTGGGCCAGATGTAGCAAAATGACATTTTGCGATTTGCAAATTGCGAGTACTAGCGACTCGCAATTTGCAAGTCGCAAAATGTCATGCAGAAAGGTGTCTCAGACACCTTCTGCGAGTCGGTATGGGGTCGCAAAGACCCACCTCATTAATATTAATGAGGTGGGTCGCATTTTGCGACCCCATACCGACTATGGGCACTCGCTAACATGGAGGCCTGCTGTAGTCAGCAGACCTCCATGTTAGTGACCGCTTTTAAATAAAGCAGTTTTTTTTTTTTAAGTGTAGCCCGTTTTCCTTAAAGGAAAACGAGCTGCACTTAAAAAAAAATCCGAAACCTTTTGTTTCGTTTTTTTTTCAGGGCAGGTAGTGGTCCCTTGGACCACTACCTGCCCTGAAAAAATGTTTTGGGGTCCATTCACAAAGGGGAAGGGGTCCCATGGGGACCCCTTCCCGTTTGCAAATGGGTTACCATCCACTTCAAGTGGATGGTAACTGCGACTCCATTTGCGACCGCATAAGCGGTCACAAATGGAATTGCATACCATTGCGAATCGCAAATAGGAAGGGAACACCCCTTCCTATTTGCGATTAGGAAATACATTTTGCGAGTCGGTCCCGACTCGCAAAATGCATTTCTGCATAGGAAACACGCATTTGCGAGTCGCAAACGGCAAATTTTGCCGTTTGCGACTCACAAAGTGCTTCCTACATCTGGCCCCTTGTCCATTTAGTGACACAATTACATTTTTGGTCTTTTCGTTGACATGATTGCACTCTTGGTCCTTCTGTCACATAACCATCTTAGCTTATGAAGAGTAAGATTGTTAGCATTCGGTTTTTCTTTAATGAATCCTATGAATTTGATGGCACCATTGCACTTTTGATTCTTCTGCCACACAATCATTTTAGCCTATGAAGACTCAGAATGTTAACATGAGTTTCTCGTTATATTTCATTTTATGAGCATTTCCTAAACTCTGATACATTTTTTTTGTTGATCCATGTTGCTCATATGTTTTCTTGCTATTTTTTAATTAGTCTGCGAAGTAAAGGTCATTCATTCATTCATTCACTCATTCATTTCTGCATAGCATACACATATTAAAAATAATTAATGCATAAAAAATACACAACAGTAAAAAATGGAAACTACTAAAATATAAATTACTTCCTTACTGAAACAAAAACAATAAACTCCTGAAAGCATTAACTTCCATAAGAGCTCAAACATATTTTAAATAAATAAAAATTACTCTTAAATACAATCTTTTAAAATACATGTCAAATAAAATATTATTTCATATTAAAAACGTGTACCAAAAAATATTCAAAAATCAAAGTTAGAAACATAATATCTCCTACAAAAAAATATAAAATTCACAATTAATCGATTGAATATTATTAACAATTAATAAACTAAAAATTCAAAATGTAATTACTTCCCATCATTTACCTTTAAACACACAAAAATCCACTTCTAACATATACTTTACTTTAAAAAATACAAAATATAAATCTATTACAAATGTAATTATTCAAAGAAACAATCGCAAACATACAAATCTAAATAATTATTATACAATGTATTAACAAATCAAAATAATAATTATCATTAATACAAAACTATGTAATTTAAATAAAGTTTCTATCATATTTCCCTATAAACCTGACAACCTGTTACTTAAAAAAGTTACCAAAAATGTAAACGTTGTATTATACATTAAAATTTAAAAAATGAAACTTACATACATAGCATAACTATCAAACAATAAACAATTTAGACAATTACTAAAAAAAAAAATACATAGCAAAATAATTAACAATAAAATTATATTAACTATAATCTCATTTACTTCTCATTCTATTCTTCTACAACCCCAGCAACCCAAAAGAACATAATAAATTACTAATTTAAAATTACTAATTTAACTCAACTACATTAAAATAATGTAAAAAAAATATTATTTCAGCTATATTTAAGTAAACTATATTAAAGAAATCAACACGATTAAAAACAATATTAAATACCTAAAGTAGGATATTTTGACAGCAATATACTGTGACACAATATGTTTGTTTTATGGAGATTCTTGATAATAAGGTATTATTATATTTGCAACGCAATATTTTGTCCAAGCACCTAACTTGCACTCTGCCCGTATCCTTATGTCCCTGAGGAGGGCTTACGGTTTAACACTGGCCAGAAGATGAAGTGAACCGCGGGAGTAACTTAAACCCTGACGTGTGACCTACTCACCAATCAGGTTAGCAGGAAACCATCTGCCATATTAGAATTTGCTTGAAAAAAATTACTGAGGCAGAACACTTTGCTGAAACGTCGCCATGTTAAAAGCCAAACAACATAGGGGGTCATTATGACCCTGGCGGAAGACGTAGAAGCGGCGGTAAGACCGCCAACAGGCTGGCGGTCTTTTTTTTTTAATCATGACCATGGCGGTTACCGCCATGGTCATCCGCCGGTTCTCCGTTCCGCCCGCCGGGCTGGAGACCAGGGTCGCCAGCCCGGCGGCCGTCACTATACCGCCGACGGTATTTGGACCCGGCTGCCCGCCATGGATTTCATGCGGTTTGAAACTGCCATGAAATCCATGGCAGTAAGCACTATCAGTGCTAGGGAATTCCTTCCCTGGCACTGATAGGGGTCTCCCCCACCCCCCACCGCGACTCCCTCCCCTGCACCCCCACCACACCTGTCACCCCCCAAAGGTGGCAGGACCCCCCTCCCCTCCCCACCCCGACCCCCAACATCACAGCACTCATGCACACACGACACGCACGCAGGCACCACCAACACACATACACACACTGACATACATGCAAACATCCACACACACAGTCAGACACGCACACCCACATTCAAACATACACGCACACATCCATACAGACATACCTACAGACATACACGCACTCATTCCCAAACACACAACACCCCCGCAAGCATACACGCACTCACACACCCCCTCTATATACACACACGCACACACCCATGCACGCACACAACACCCCCCACCCCCCCCTCTCCTCACGGACAATCAACTTACCTGGTCCGACGATCCTCCGGGAGGGGACGGGAGCCATGGGGGCTGCTCCGCCGACACCAAATCGTCAACAGAACACCGCCACGCCGAATCACAGGACGTGATTCGCTGGGCGGTGTTCTGTTGGCGTGGCGGTGGAGGTGGAGCAACCTCCACTTCCCCGCCGCCCGCCAGTATGGCTGTTGGCGGCTCTCCGTCAGAAAAAGGACGGAGAGCTGCCAACGGTCATAATAGGCTGAGCAGCAAACCGCCAACACTGGCGGCTTTCCGCACGGCGGTCCCTCGGCGTTCTTGGCAAAATGACCCCCATAATGTCCATGGCCTCTAAGGGTCGCCAATAGAAATACAGCCTTTTCTGCATTTCTCAATGGAGCAGAAGCTGCAGGCTTACTTGATGCAAGAGCCGCATCCCATTTTCTACACCAATCTTGTTGCACCAAAATGTAAGTATCACCTTGACTGTGGTCACCCTGAGGCCCCATCCTATGTTTAGAATATCTGCATGGAGAGTCTACAATGAAAACAAACGAAAGTGCCGCCAATTTACTGAATGTTTTAAGTAAACCCTCCGTGCCAAGTTGTTTAGTAACCTCAAGTCCACGAATGAATGCTGTTTTTCATGTTCATGCATGCCTGCCTGTAAGCAATCTGCACACGAATACACCCGAGAGTGCCTTCTCTGTGTACGTAACTGTGCCTATAGCCTTACAGATGCGGAATGCATGCAGTATATCTAAGCCCCGAAACTCCGACTTTATCAGTGGCTCAGCTTTCTATTTTCAGCTGACTTTATTGTGGGCTCTCTCAGCTGCTTTTTTTAGCTCGTGATTCCTTGTGCGTGTTTGTTCCAGTTTTTGAATAAAGAACTTCCTGGTTTCCCATTAGGAGATAATTGATAACCCCGGAAATAGAAGTTTACTTTTAAATGTTATATATAAAAAAGGTTAGCATTTTAAATATAGCAGACCTATCGCATTTCAGACGTTTCATGTTGGAATCAGATCGACAAGGGAATATTATCGTGCCATAAATAGGTTAGCTCCACAATTGAAAACATTTCACTGATTTTCATGCTTATAACTTTATTGAGAAGCAGAAACATTTAAGTAGTCTAGGGATGCTTGTTTCATAGATAACTCCTTTCATAAGATATACACCTATATCAAGAAAGGAATGACAGGTAAAACACCCGCGGTCACAAATATGTGTATTTGTATTTTTTTCTAAAGGCTAAATATTAACCAATATTTCGCTGTGCTAAATAAATCTAAAGTCTAAATGCAAAACTTTACACATGCCTGCCTTCCAGTAATTAATTACAACTGTTTTGATACAGTCTGCCCTATGCAGATACTGCACAGCAGTGTTATTACATACACCCTTCTCAAAGCAAATGCTGAAGTCTTCATTTACACCGCACAAATTATCTTTAGCAGCAGGTAGGCAGCAATCAGCGAGGTGTAGCTGACAATAGGCCCATTTTCATTAGATTAGCTCGGGAGAATTGAAGTCCTGCCAAGCAAAAGCTATAAAAGGGAATTACAGAAACGTGCATACATAATCATTTGAGATAATTTTGGAATATACATCAGAAACAAAGTGAAATATGTATCACGCAGTTATGAACCACAATCTCTAAACTTCCTTCACCAGTTTTGTTTTTACTTACTATTAAAAGTGGCATTCGTTTCCTTCTTTGAGTTATCTCGTAATATATTTTGTTTCTGTTTTGGTTGGTGTGTGGGAGGAGGAGGCTGGGGAGGAGGGCGACAGTGGTGAATAAATCAACATACTTTTGACCTTTTATAATGAGTGTCTGAGGTTCCAGATTAATATGACCTCTGGTGTTAACTGTGTATTGCCAAATGTAGTGCCAGGAATCTGCACCTGCTTTCAAAATGAAGCATGTTTTAAGAGGCAAGTTAGTTATATCACCAACATTTTTCAACAATTTAGGATTTGTAAGACTGCACCTCCCTGGTACATTTTCACTGCGGCACATGAAGTGTGCAGTGTATACTCCCAAATTCACAGTTGCTTATGCTAAGCATGGAACTAGATATGTAATTACGGAGAACAATGTTGATTTGCGCAGAGAGGATAAACTACTCCTTTAATAAAATTGCGGTGTTATATATTATTTTATTTTTAGGGGGAACCTTTATGGGATTTTCCGATATGTACTTATAGTGAGCCACCCTTATTCAAGCCATATAACTAGCTTCCCATTAATCTTGGTAGTTGCGTACAATTCTTTATTAATCCAACAAAAGACCTCCAAATATCCAACATTCGCCCCTCCCCAACTGCAGGCAAAATGTATTTTGTCTTTTAAAGTTCTTGAGGTCAAGTCATACATATTGCCTTCCTCATACTTCTTCCTAGTCCTTAGTTTCTTTTGTCTTGGAGGCTAGCATCCCATGACCTAGTCAAAAAGATGTATGGGGAGGATGTGGCATAAAGACCAGAGCTGTCGACTTTGGAATTGGGGTACCAGATTCAACTTTAGGCATCAGCTCAACATTTTGTGATTCTGGGCAAATTACGTAATCTCCCCGTGCCGAAAAAATTAATGTAACTGATGCTCGTTGAAAGCGCTCCTGTACCTTAAGGTCGAGTTCACGCTCTATAAAAGTGCAAAAATAGAGAACCTCAAGGGTTCTTAAAGATTACTATTATCCTTATTTCTCCACCTAGTACGACATATCCATCTTGTCTGTAATTCATTTCTGTACTATAAATCTCAGGTATTGCATAGTAATTTAGAAATCCAACCTTTTGTTGTTGTTATTGCCAGAGCATTCACATATTTGGCGTAGTTTACAGCAGGAAATTTACTTCAGTCCCCTCTTTTCAAATGGGTTTCCTGAAGCAACAACGCCTGTGCTTTGTCTGCCTTCAGCATGGTGTGTACTCTAGAACTCTTTGCAGGGGCATTCAAGCCCCTTACATTCAGTCGCAGTACTTTCAATGTGTCTTCCTCTACGGGATGTCTGCTGGACCTTTTCTCAGGATCCACACAATGCAAGAATTGTTTTCCACCAGTATGCTGTTCTCTCCTAATATGAACATTTCCCCAAACATATTATCAACCTGAAGAATTTAACATGTAACAGTCCTGCAGCTTGGCTGCTTGATGGCAGTCAAGTTCAACAGCGGCTCTGTACCTTGATTCATGGTATTCTATGGGCTGCTTGGCCCCATTTGACATCTTTTTGCCTGAGATGGTGAGATGTGGTTCTCTAAGCGTGATTTTCAGTAACATGCATCCTTAAGACATAAAGTGATGAGTTTTTCAGTTAATCTTGGTCAGCTAGCCATAGGTTCCTAAGGGTAAGGAGATGAATCACTCAGTAGATTGACAGTCTTCCTACTTTCCAACTGAGCTCTTCCCTGCACCTGGTCTCTGTCTTGGTTTTAGCCACCAAAGATTATCTTTGTCAGTCCTCTGGTGGACCTTCCTCATCTGGTTAGGGTATTCTCAATATTTCAAGGCTCTTACGCTCCTATGTGACGTAGTGAGTCCCTCTGTCCATTTGAAATTGTGTGTGGCAGGTAATAGTCCATCTGGATCACATCTTTTCTCTGAGGTGGTGAATTCTAACAGAGGTCTTGCGGGGCAAGGTTGTTGTAACACTGTTAAAATCAGAGTGCTGAGAGGTGTGGCCAAGCAAGATGCTGTTAATACTGTTCTCCCAATCTGGATGCAGTTTTGAAAGTGCCCACATTGTCACAGAAAACCTGGACCTTCGGTGAATGAGGACTGTCAGGGCTGGATGCCAAACACAATATCGCATGGCTTCACTGACAGTACCCCAGGGAAGTGGAGAGGAGCAGCAGCTCTACCAGAGTCCCAGAACAGCGAGTGCCTGTTGAGTGACGACTCACAAAGCAATCCTGGAGATGTGGAGAAGAGGTGGGGTTACTGGAGGCCAGAGACTCTGATTGTCTGGCAAGTTGTGCTCAGCAGGGTGCTCCTGAGTGGCTGGGAAGAGAAGGGGTGGTACCAGACGCTCAGAGCATTAAGCGTCTGGTGAGTGGTGGCCAACAGACTGAGTCCGGGTGGACAGCCCCCACAGTGAACACCAGATGATGTGTGGGTGAAAGGAGCAGGCTCTGTGACTGGCAGTGTCTGGAACCCCATCATGAAAAGGCTGGCAGAAAGAGAAGTCATGATCAGCACTGTGGTGCTGAACTCAGGGCAACCCTGGCTGAACAGGACTTCCACCACCGCCAACCCATCAGTATCTATTATCCTGGTAGTGATGACGGACTCCTGATGGTCCAACCACCAGGGTCGAAATCCAGTGGTTGGACCGCCAGGAGTGCGGCGGTCCATCTGTCACCCCAAGTTTGGCGGTCTCATGACCACCAAACTCATAATGAGCCCATAAGTCATTGTCAAACATGGATCACTGATGGGACTTTGATAATGTGTCCCATACTATTCACTTAGATATCCATCATACATGGTGAATATCAAAACAGAAACTTCCCCTGTATATATGCCCTACCACAAAATAAACAAAGCAGCTCTTACTACACTCTCTTAAAGGACATTAAACATAAAACAAATAAATACTAAACACACAAAATAATCATAGACTTTAAACAAGTCAGGATTCCAATCATTTTAAAAATGTACCCACATCAGTCATACAAGGTTGTTACTATTATTTCAATCAATGCATATGGAGACACCTCCAACAATCTGCACTAAGAGCCTCATTACAACCTTGGGGGTCCAATGACACCAGGGTTGTGGTGGCGGTCGAACCGCAGCCAATGTGGTGGTCCGACTGCAATATTACGACCGTGGGAACAGTCCAGCCCGAACTGTTCTTTCTGCACTTTTAGAAAGTGAGCATTTCTCTGCACTAAAAATCAATCTGTGCCTTACAGCCTGTCTCCAATCCACGTCTGGGCTGGTTGACAGCTCCCTTGTGCATTTCACCCAGACAACCACAAACATAGAATACTCAGTCAAACCTGCACTCATCTGCATACTGAATGGGTTTTCCTGGGCTAGAAAGGTGGAGGGCCTGACACTTACATTGCAAAGGCCAGTGGCCTGCCCTCACACAATGGACTACCAACCCCCCTACTGAAACCCTGGCAGACAGACCTGTACTGTGAGGGGTCCTTGTGCACTTCAAAACCACTCTTTGAAATCTCTCCCACTTCAAAGGCAGTTTTGGGTATTTAAACTGGGTCCCTGACCCTGCCAGATCAGACACTTCTGGACCAGATCCTGCAATCTGTTAAGAGGAGCTGCCTGGCTGACCAAATGATTCATGTGGACTGCTTTGCTGTGATGGACTGCTGCCTTGCTGTTGCCCTGCCACCCTGCTAGCCTCTGACTTTGCTGAGAAGTGCTCTCCAAGGGCTTGGATTGAGCTTGCTTCCTGTTTGTGAAGTTTCAGGGCCAAAAAGACTTCCTCTCTTCAAGGAAACTCCTTGTGTGGCAAAAATCAGCGCACATCTTTCGCAGAAATGATGTACAGCCTGCCCTGGGATGAGAAAATCACAGCATCACCGAACCTGAATGATCTAGCCTCACTCCCTGAGTGGAGATCGACGCACACCTGTGTTGCAACCAGAATTTCAATGCACAGCCATACCGGATCGATGCACAGCCGAACTGGAACAATGAAGCCCGACTTCCTGAGTGAGGAATCAACACAGCGCCTGCCGTGCAACAGAAACTCTGACGCATTGCCCACCAGATTGACAAAGCACCTCTGACTTCATCCCTGTTAAACTTTTCATCCTTGGCGTGGTCTCCCTTAACATTTTGCCTCTGTTCCCCAGGCTGCTGATGTGTGCTGGACTCTGATTTTACTGATTTTGTTACTCTGGGTACTTTACCACTGCTAACCAGTGCTAAAGTGCAAGTGCTCCTTTACAAAATGTGTATGTAATTGGCTTAACCATGATTGGCCTATTTGATTTATTAGTAAGTATCTAGTACAGTGCACTGGAGGTGCCCAGGGCCTGTAAATCAAATGCTACTAGTGAGCCTGCAGCACTGGTTGTGCCTCCCACACAAGTAGCTCTGTAATCATGTCTCAGACCTGCCACTGCAGTGTCTGTGTGTGCAGTTTTAACTGTAAATTCGACTTGGCAAGTGTACCCACTTGCCAGGCCTAAACCTTCCCCTTTCTTACATGTCAGACACCCCTAAGGTAGGCCCTAGGTAGCCCCAAGGGCAGGGTGCGGTGTACGGTTAAGGTAGGACATATATTAATGTGGTTTTATATGTCCTGACAGTGAAATATTGCTACATTCGTTTTTCACTGTTGCAAGGCCTGTCCCTCTCATAGGTTAACATGGGGGCTACCTTGAAATCTGATTAAAGTGTAGATTCCCTTTGGGAGCGGATGGACATGTGGAGTTTGGGGTCTCTGAGCTCACAATTTAAAAATACATTTTTTAGTAAAGTTGATTTTAAGATTGTGTGTTTGAAAATACCACTTTTAGAAAGTGGGCATTTTCTTACTTATACCATTTCTGTGACTCTGCTTGTTTGTGGATTCCCTGTCTGGGTCAGCTTGACAGTTGGGCTGGTTGCACCTCACACTAGACAGTGACACAAAGGGAGCTGGGGTGTAGCCTGCATATCCCGATGAGCCATCTGTGCTAGGAGGCAGGGGAGGAGTGGTCACTCACACCTGAAAGGGTTGTGCCGGCCCTCACACAATGCAGTCTCCAACCCCCTGGTGAGTGTCTGGTGCCTGGCCTGGGCAAGGCAGGATTTCACATTCAAAAGAGACTTTACTTTGAAGTAGGCCTACTTCAAAGGAGAAATTGGGTATAAGAAGGGCACCCAAAACCACCGACTTTAGAACCACTTCTGGAACCAAGAAGAACCCCTGCCTGGAGAAGAGCTGAATAGCTGAGGAAGAAGAGCTGCCCTGCCTGTGACTGTGCTTTGTGGAGCTATGCTGCAGTTGCTGCTTCTGCCAGAGTAAGAGGGCAAAGACTGGACTTTGTGTGCCTTCCATCTTGAGAAGAAATCTCCAAGGGCTTGATCTAGAGCTTGCCTCCTGTTGTTTGAATTCTCAGGGACAGCAAAGACTTCTCTCTGCCAGCACCTGGAGTCTCTGGAGAGACTCCTACTCTGCCCTGTGGTGCCCATCCAGTTCCTGGGACCCTGAAAGGAGAAGCTGGCAGGCTAAAGACAAGGAAATCCACGCACAGAGTGCCGTTCGGGGAAAAGATTGACGCGACTCCAATCTGCAGCTGAAAAAACGACACGGCTGAGAAACGACGCTCGCAGGAAACACGACGAAGAATCGACGCACGGAGCAGGAGAAACAATGCGCAGCATTGCTGACGGAGGCTGGGAGGTCACAACCTGCACTGTGGGGTTTTCAGATCATCGTGCGGCTGGATTTCCGGCTCACGTACTGCAGTGCGTGGAAAAATAATGAAAGGCCTGCCCGGACCCGAGAGTGCTGACCCGATCGATGCCTCGCTCTCCTGCGGAGGGAAGAAACGACGTGCCCGACCCGGCGAAAGGAGAAACGACGCACGGTCCCGCTCCTGAGTGGAATCAACACCTCACAAGCCCTTTTTGACGCACACTCGCCCGTACAGGGTTATTTTTGATGCGCACCAGGTAAATTTTCACGATAGCAGCGCTAGTGTCTGTTTAAAACTACTTAAAGACTCTTTTTGATTTTTAATTGATAACTTGACTTGGGTATTGTGGATTTTTGTCGTTTTGGTCTTTTTTTGTTTAGATAAATATTTCCTATTTTTCTAAACTGGTGTTGTGTCATTTTATAGTGTTTTCATTAAGTTACTGTGTGTGTTGGTACAAATACTTTACACCTAGCACTCTAAAGTTAAGCCTACTGCTCTGCCAAGCTAACAAGGGGGTAAGCAGGGGTTAGCTGAGGGTGATTCTCTTTTACCCTGACTAGAGTGAGGGTCCTTGTTTGAACAGGGGGTAGCCTGACTGTCAACCAAAGACCCCATTTCTAACAGTCCCTTATGCCCAGGATTTCCACTTATCGTCCCTGGGTGTCAAAAGACCCTGCATCGCAGTGAGGATCCAAGACTGTGTGCCAGAAATTGACGCAAAGCCTTGCAGTGTGGGAAGAAACAACACATTGTCTGTGCCACAACAGGAAATCTGACGCACACCTTGCTTTTTCCACGCATCTTCTCTTCTGAGGTCTCTGTGCATGTAATTTTGATGCAAACCAGGTAGTTTGTGCACACAAGAGGCAATTGCTGATTTTTAAAGTCTTGAGACTCTTCTTAACATTGCAAAAGTGATATTTCAATTTGTGCTTATCAAACCTTGATCGTTTTGACCTTAATTTAATCAGATAAATATCTTATATTTTTTCTAAACATGTGTGGTGTATTGTTGTGGTGTTTTCACTGTGTTATTGCATGATTTATTGCACAAATACTTTACACATTTCCTTCTAAGTTAAGCCTGACTGCTCAGTCCCAAGCTACCAGAGGGTAGGCACAGGCTACTTTGGATTTTGTGTGACTTACCCTGACTAGCATTGTGGTCCCTACTTGGACAAGGATGTATACCTCTCCCAACTAGAGACCCAATTTTTAACAGCTACCAACAACCACAAATGGAACAATCTGTAATACCAATCACACCTAAACTTGGCAAACAAACCCAAAGACTGTATGACATACTATTATAAATCAACAAAAACCCACAAGAGTCCCGAGAAATTGTCAATAAATCTAACCAGCACGACAAATCATTTGAATGTAAATAATAAGCATAATATTTAATTACATCAGTCTAAACATCACCTACAACTCCAGTCTCAAATGAGACTGAGGTAATAAAATAATATATACATAATTTACATGGAAAATGCAAACCTAACCAACTAAAAAGCAAAACACTAACTCAGACCATCACATAGCACAAATACAATACATAAACACACATATTCAAATACAAATTGCATAACCTTTTCACAAACAATAAAATATTTCCCACCAAGAAGATATAAAATAGATATGACAATGTTCTATAGCTACCGATTTTCCACTGTATTCACGAAGTCATAAATAGTAATCAACCACAAACTGGAAAAAAAACTTTGCAAAAAGCACAGTAAAAAGCGAAAATAAAACAAATCCAATAGACAGCCCTTGAATCAATTCAAAGTATGTTGCAAACAAAAAAATCCAGAAAAGGTGTTAAAAAAAATAAGAAAATCAGAGTTAAAACTATTGGTTTATTATAAATCAAAAATTATTTCCTTAAAAAAAAAAAAACAGTAAATCTCAATGCTCATAGGATATGTTCATTGACAAAAACCTCTAAAGTAAACAATTAAAAAACACCCTGAAAACACATTACAATCCCAAGAACACATACACTTATACATCAGATTTATGGCCTCATTATGAGTGTGGCGGTCCGAGGACCACCACTCTCTCATTGACAGCCAGACCACCACAACTTTGGTGTTCTGACTTCCCAGTTACAACCCTGGTGAGCAGAACTGCCAGGGGACAGCAGTTCCCACTAGGAGCATGGTTCCCAACTGCATGACAGCGATAGGGCTTGCAACCAGTAAGGGTGGCGCTGAACTTAGCATCACCTGGCTGATTGCAACCCCTCAATCCGCCAGCTATTCATGGTGGAATTCATGAAAAGGTTGTTGGAAAACCAGTGCCAGGAGCCATTGGGGGGTCCCTGCACTGCTCATGCCTATGAGGCCCTTAATCATCATAAAATAAGTAACATGACACAGTGTAACATAACATAATGATACATTACTAAAATAGTGTACGAAAGCCTCACTAGTGGAAAACACTACTATTAATACAAATATATGTTTGAGATCCCCACAAACAACACTATGGGCCTAATTATGAGTTTGGCGGTCCAAGGACTGCCGTACCCGAAGTGGCTGTTTGACTGCCAGAATACGACCCTGGCAGTCGGACTGCCACCTCTGCCAGCATCATAGACCCTGACGGGGTGGCGGCGGTCGGAGTTGTGGTCAGCCACGGTATGTGCTGATCACAAGTCCTCTTTCCATCAGCCTTTTCATGACTGGGTCCCGCTGGTGAAAAGCTAGTGCTGGGGCCCCCTGCCAGCACCCTCGGAATGCGGACAGAGTGGATTCTGAGGGTGCTGTTGAGCAAGGGCATTGGACTCGGCTCCCTTAAGGGAGCCGAGTCCAATGCTGTGGCGCTGTTTCCGCCATACTGACTGGCGGAAATAATGTTATACAATGTTTCTGATAGTCAGCCCAGTGGAAACATCGTAATATAACTGGGGGGAGGGCTGATGGCATGACGGCCACCTCCGCCCCATGACTAAACTCTAGACCTCCCCCTACATCCTCCTACCTGAAAATCCTATCAAAATGACGTACTTGTTCCAACAAACAGCAGCATCTTATTGTGACCTGGACCCTAGAAAATAGACGACAAATGATACAAATAGACTACAAAATAGAAGGTAATGGTAAGAGAAAAATGGCAGCTAATTCAACTTACTAAAAAAAGACTACCTCCCCTTAAAAATGAATAGGAACATTGTAAAAATGGTTAACAAATGTAATAAATTATAACAATGAACATGTAAAATATGTCAAAGATATTTTTTAAAATATTTTAAAAATGTGAGGGGTAAATTAAATATTATACAAATATACAATTATTTAATGAATACCTAAAACATATTTCAAATGATGTTGAAATTATGTATATACAAAATTTAATAAATTAATTACAAATGTAAATCAATGGGGAAAGTTGAAAATGTATAACATGCAATACTATGTAAAAATAAAACAGTAATAACAGTGTTTCATTTATTGATGTTTATATAAATGGTTATTTTTAATTTTAATATATATATTTAATAATGTAAAAATATACATTAATAACATAAATAAAAATAGAAAAGGTTACATGTCTTTATTCTGTAAAAATATGCAATTAATAATGTTACTTACTGCAAACATTTAAATAACTATTTTTATTATGTTTCTAAACATCAATGATACTAATTAAGTAACACAAACAGATGATTTCACACTAAAATTATAAACTTAAACAATCACACTCTAGCGAAAACCATTTTTAAGAAAGTGCTGGAAACTACAGGGATGACATTTACTTTTTCCACTTCAACCTATACAAATTTGGAAAAGGTGTTAGACACTAAACGAGTGACATGTACAAGTACAAGTTCCGCTGCTTTCAATACCAAGTTAGGAAACTTTTTAAACACTAAAAGGGTCACATTTACTATGCCCACTCCAATTTATACCAAATTGGGTTGAACTCTAGAACGGCGACCTTTTCTATTTCCACTTCAATCTATCAAAGTTGTACATGTGTGGGACACAAAAGGGGTGACATTTACTATTCTCACTCTGATCTATACCAAGTTGGAGACGGTGTTGAACACTAAAGGTGTGACAGTTAATATTCCCACGCCAGTACTTTGGGGAAGGTGTTGGACAATAAAAGGGTGACATTGTCTGTTGCCACTCCAGATTAAACTAATTTGACAAAAAGTGTTGGACACTGAAGCTATGACATTTACTATTCCCACTCCAATCTATACTAATTTGGGGAAGGTGTTAGACACTGAATGGATGACATTTAGTATTCCCACTCCAATCTATACCAATTTGGAGACGGTACTGGGCAAGAGAAGGGTAACAGTAACTTTTCCCACTGCAACCTGTACCAATTTGGAGGTGGTGTTGGACACTGAAGGAGTTCAGTTAGCTATTCCTAGTCCCATCTAGCCCAACTGGGGAAAGGTGTTGGACACTAAAGAGGTGACTTTACTATTCCCACTCCAATCTAAAACAATTTGGTTGAAGAGTTGGGCACTAATGGGTCAACATGTAATATTTTGACTCTATTTTATATCCATTTGGGGAAGAGTGATATTTTCTATTCCTACTCCAATTTAAATCAATCGGGGTAAGTGCTGGGCAATAAAGTGGTGAGCTTTTCTATTCATACTCCAATCTATACCAATTTTGAAGAAGGTGTTGGGAAATAACGGGGTAACATTTACTATTTCCACTCCAATCTAAGCCAATTTGGGGAAGGTGTTGGACACTAAAAGAATGCAAATTACTATTACTACTAAAGTCTAAAACATTAAATGCAAGGTGCTACAGGCTAAACATTTACTAGACACAATCATTACTGCATATTCACATGTACTTATTCACCTATAAAATGCACTACATTGTACTTTAAAAGACACTAACCAAAGCTGCAAACTTATAGATTCATATTTAATCATTAATTAATATATAAAATAATATGTATCATTATTAATAATTAATATGTTATTCATACACTCTGAATCATATATTATACAATAGTCATATTCAAAAAATAAAAATAATACACAAAACATATAAAACAAAAGTTTGAAATAAAAATTTAAAACATTACAGCATTATCATTTTCTACATATTTTTAGAAATTAATTGTTCATTTTTTTATAAAAATGTATTTTCTTTAAAAAAAAATCTAATTGATTTACTTTATAAAATTACATTTTAATATATTGTTAATTTGAAAATAATTACAATATTTATTTAAATATTTACATGCATAATAAATCATAAAACTATTATAATTTATTTAATGAATTATAAATTATTATTTGAAAATAAATCAAGCTTTGTACAGGCATGACACACCTGCAGGGTCATATTTGGTTAACTATGAGGCTTGAGTCAGGGTGGGCAAAAATCTGAGACAGTCAGGCAGCACACTCCAGATTATAGGCAACAAGACAGACACTGATACACCACTTTTCACCCGATGGAAAACACAATCACCTGGAATGTCAGGGGTTTAAATTGTGATCATAAGCGGGCCAGAGTGGGAGACTGTCTTTGAAAGTGGGCAGTACAAATAGCATGCATTCAAGAAACACCTTTACTTCCTGCTGAAGCTGAAAAACTCCAGTTTAAATGGAGGGGCAAACTCTACCACACCAGTCTATCACAGTTTTAGGCACACTCAATGGGGATGAAGTCACATTACTGGGCATATATGCACGAAAACCCGATCGCCATAGATATTATCACGCAGGGAGAGCTATCCAAGTCTTTACACTAAGATACCATTATTTTCCTCCAGTAACCAGGTAAATGTTCCACAGACTGATGGTCATCCAGACCTTTGTCGCTCCTCAATACCGACAAAAGGATAATGGGGAAAATCTTGACCATGAGACTGTTCAGGGTGATCACAGATCTGGTGCATGAGGACCAGAGCAACTTTATACCGAGCAGGAGAAGTGCATTAAACATCAGACAGTGGACACATATAATGGGTGAGGTGGAACTCAGTGCCCAAGAGTCAGCGCTAGTGAAACAAAAAAAACACTTCATATTGTTAAGTGGCCATACCTCTTTGCACTTATGTGCTCCATTAACTTTGCGCCAAATACCTCAAATAAATCAGACTACTGTTTAGCAGATCTTTGGTAATAGTCTGGACTAATTAAATTATATCAGACATATGGGAATTAGATTGAGGCACACTGTAGGGTTTATGCATGATTGTGTACTACAGATGGGCCCTCTCCAACATGTGGTCTCACTTTATGCAGATGACATGCTGGTGTCTCTGTCCAACCCATCCTGTCCCTCCCATTGATTATGTCCCAGCTGGTCAGACTGGGACAACTATCTGGACTGCACGTGAATAAACAAAAATCATTCCCTATTCCTGCCCAGAGCTCTGAGGGACATTTCAAAGGAACAGCACTACTCAGACCTTTGTACATTTTCCAGTGCTGGGTGCACCCCACTCCATGCCATACCTTACAGATACCATGGCCACTACCAACCACACTGATTTAAGGCAAGAAAAGATGCAGGATCCAAATGGATATCCTACTGTACCTATGAGCAGGGCATATTGAGGATCCTTGATCTGGTTGCATACTATCAAGCAGCCCAATTACAGTTTGTTGTGGAGTGATTCAGCCCCCTTTGGATATGGATTGACAGTTACTGTAAGGCCGACTGGCATCAAGTGAACTGACTTGCTGTCTTTGCAATGCCTGGAGAGGTATGAAAGGTATGACAGGGCTTCCACCTAAGTACAAATGGGGCTACATGCCTGGAGGATGTATAACACTAGGGGGGATAGGGATCTACCATTTGCATCCGATTTGACACTGTGGGACATCCCTACCTTTAATATTGAACAGGAACTCAATAGGTCCCTCCCTCTACGCCCTCAACACCGGACGAACGGCCACCTGCTACCAAGCTAGCCCTAAACGAACCCATGAACCCTTCACCTGCCAAGCCTGCAAGCACACATTCCACCGAACCTGCAGATCACCCACCGGCCCTCGCAACCACAACCACCTCAAGTGCATCCTCCTCAACACACGCTCCATCCACAAGCACGCCATTGAACTATGGGACCTCATGGATACAACAGCACCAGACGTCGCCTTCATCACAGAAACCTGGATGAACGCCTCCTCAGCTCCGGACATCGCCATAGCCATCCCCAACGGCTACAAGATTGCCCGGAAGGACCGCATCAACCAAACCGGAGAAGGAATCGCCATCATCTACAGGAACACCATCAACATCACGATCACCACCGAAGACACCCCCATGCCGCCGAACACATACACTTCCAGATCCACACTGACCCCAGAACCACCCTTAGAGGAACACTTGTCTACAGATCCCCGGGCCCACGCGCCCAATTCAGCGAAACCATCACAGATTTCATCAGCCCGCACGCACTAGCCTCACCAGACTACATCCTCCTCAGTGACCTGAAATTCCACCTGGAGAAAAACAACACCGCCACCCTGCTCGACAACCTCGCCAACCTCGGACTCAAGCAACTGGTGAACACCCCCACCCACACCGATGGCCACACACTCGACACCATCTTCTCCGCCAGCAAGCACATCTCCTTCAGCCACTCCTCCGAGCTACACTGGACCGACCACAGATGCATCCACTTCACCTTCAAACAGGAGACTGACCACCATCGCACACAACAAATCCCCCGCAGACGCTGGAGCAAGATCTCCGCAGAGCACCTCCTCTCAACACTGAGCCAAAACCCACCAGCCAACATCACTGACGCCAGCAACGCAGCCCACAGCCTCACACAGTGGATTACCAACTGTGCTGAAAACCTTGCTCCACTTAAAAGCCCCCCAAGCTGGACCAGCATCAGGAAACCCCCATGGTTCATGGACGCCCTCAAGGAATCCAAGAAATCCCGCCGAACCCTCGAAAAAACCTGGCGCAAGGAACGAACCACAGAAAACATGACAGCCCTCAAGATCGCCACCTGTAAACACCACCAGCTGATCCGCTCCACCAAAAGGACTTCATTCAAAGAGCACTAGACAACAACACCCACAACAGCAAGGATCTCTTCAACATCGTCAAAGAGCTCTCCAACCCCAGCGCCAGCTCCAACGACATCACACCCTCACAAGAACTCTGCAACTCCCTCGCTACGTTCTTCCACCGAAAGATCGCAGATCTACACGACAGCTTCGGACCCCAGACCCCACCCCCTACCACCGAACCAGCAACCCCCACCACTACACTCAGCTACTGGACCCCTATCAGTTCAGAAGAGACCAGAAGCATCATGAATACCATCCACTCCGGCTCCCCCTCGGATCCTTGCCCCCATCACATCTTCAACAAAGCTGACTCCGTCATCGCCCCCCATCTCCGGAACATCATGAATAGCTCGTTCGCATCAGCCACCTTCCCCGAGAGCTGGAAACACGCGGAAGTCAACGCCCTCCTGAAAAAACCCACAGCTGATCCCAAAGACCTGAAGAACTTCCGCCCCATCTCTCTTCTCCCCTTCCTGGCCAAGGTCATCGAGAAGACCACCAATAAACAGCTGACTGCTTTCCTCGAGGCTAACAACTCGCTCAACCCTTCTCAATCTTGATTTCGAGCCAACCACAGCACAGAAACCGCCCTCATTGCAGTCACCAACAACATCAGGACTCTGATGGACAACGGAGAAACAACCACCCTCATCCTCCTGGACCTCTCGGCTGCCTTAGACACCGTGTGCCATCGCACCCTAAAAACCCGCCTCCGCACCACGGGAATCCTAGGACAGGCCCTAGACTGGATCATCTCGTTCCTCTCCGACAGAACCCAGAGAGTCCACCTCCCTCCCTTCCGCTCAGAACCCACCGAGATCATCTGCGGCGTACCCCAAGGATCCTCGCTCAGCCCAACCCTCTTCAATATCTACATGAGCCCCCTCGCCGCCATTGCACGCAAACACAACATCAACATCATCTCCTACCCCGACGACACCCAGCTGATACTCTCCCTCACCAAAGACCCAACCACCGCCAAAACCAACTTGCAGGAAGGAATGAAAGACGTCGCGGAATGGATGAAGCTCAGCCGCCTAAAACTGAACTCAGACAAGACGGAGGTCCTCATCCTCGGACAATCCCCATCCGCCTGGGACGACTCCTGGTGGCCCACGGCGCTGGGCACCGCACCAACCCCCTCGGAGCACGCACGTAACCTCGGATTCATCCTGGACCCCCTCCTCTCTATGACCAAGCAAGTCAACGCCAACTCGTCATCATGCTTCAACACCCTACGCATGCTCCGAAAAATCTTCCGATGGATCCCCGCCGAAACCAGAAAGACAGTTACCCATGCCTTCGTCACAAGCCGCCTGGACTACGGAAACACCCTATACGCAGGTACCACTGCAAAGCTTCAGAAACGTCTACAACGCATACAGAACACCTCCGCACGCCTCATCCTCGACATCCCTCGCCACAGCCACATATCAGCCCACCTGAGACACCTTCACTGGCTCCCCGTCAACAAGAGGATCACCTTCAGGCTCCTCACCCACGCACAAAAAGCACTCCACAACATGGGCCCCGAATACCTCAACAGCCGCCTCTCGTTCTACGCGCCCACCCGTCAGCTCTGCTCAGCCAGCCTCGCCCTCGCCACCGTCCCACGGATCCGCAGAACCACCGCCGGAGGAAGATCATTTACCTACCTGGCAGCCAAAGCATGGAACTCCCTCCCCGCACACCTAAGAACTACCCAGGACCATCTCGCCTTCAGGAAACTCCTCAATGGCTTTTTGAGCATTAGTAACTCCCACCCCCCTCTCCACCGCCTTGAGACCCTCTTGGGTGAGTAGCGCGCTCTATAAATACATTGATTGATTGATTGAATGAAAAGAGGGAGAATGTCTTTGAACAGAAGACCTATATGGTTCTGAGTCCTTACAACAGTGGGAAAAGGTCAAAACAAGGTTACCGTTTAACACTAGACAGTTCGTACATTACTCTGCATTGCATAACATAGCAAAGAGACACATGGTGAGGACGTCAGTGCATTTAACCAGTTCAAATACACTAGACATAATACTGCACACTGACAGTGGAATAGGGTTGATCACAACTGACTTTATCTAACTATCTGCGAGGATAAATACAAGCCAATAATTAAAGCAAGTCAAAAGTGGAAGACTGACTGTGACTCCAACTTCAATGATAAAAACTGGTCAGAAGCACTGGGTATGATAACAATAGCTGCAAGCAACAATCGCTTTTGACTCATTCAGTTCAATTTTGAAAATCAAATGTATGGAGCAGCAGAAGTCCGCAGACTGCCCCAAGTGTGGCGGAACAGTGGCCACATACCCCCACCTGACATGGGATTGCCTGAGGATGGCTCAGTACTGCACACAAATCTTACACCAACTCCAAAGAGTGCTGAGTTGCACCCTTGGTCAAACACCTTAAACCTATTTATTGGGGTCAGGTATATCCTGCACAAAAAAAACAAGGTGAAAAAATGAATTCATAAACTTAGCCTTGATGGTGACAAAACGCTGGATTGCTATATCATGGTTGAGTCCAAAGGACCCAAAATTGAAAAGCATACAATACTATGTAAAGGACTGGGAGGTGGTCATGGAAATAAGACTTAAAATGGAATTAAAGGGTCAATGCCTTTTTTGACCTGATGCACAAGTGATGCACAAGGGAAAACATCCACTATTATGCAATGTATTTATGTAACTCATTGTGTTATGCTCTGCTCCACTCATGCACACAGTTGATGTTGTGACCCAGTTATATTTTGTACACTGATAGTTAAAACTAATTAAACAATACTTCAAAAAAGCAGAGGGCTCTACATCTAGTTTCTTTTATCAGGCGTTCTTTTGTGGATAAAAATATAACTTTCCCAGCATGTCTCTTTGTCTTGTATCTGTGCTGGCTGTTTTATGTTGCTGCGTGTACCGCCTAAATTTTTACTTCCTCGCTTTTTTAGTGTCAGGAATTGTGAAAACAAGTTTGTGTAATATGATAGGTTGTCTCCTGCTTCCTCTTTTACTTTGCATCTGTGATATCATTTCATTCAGATCAGTTTTCAAGATCTTTGCACTTGTCTAGTAATACCTGTTTTTACTGGTTGATATTAGCCAGGTTCTCTATGTGTTTGTCCCTTGCTGATGCAGGAGCTTCTATTTTCCCTTCTAGCTCTACTAGTCTAGGCCTTATTTGATCTAAGCCCAATCATAGTGATGTCATTGCTTCCTTCAAAGTTTGCCAATATTTTGTGAAATCTTCTTTTAAATCATCTTTCCATTCTTTGCACGAATCACACATGGGCTATTAAAGGTACATTTTGGACACAATCTTTATGGAACATTATTGTCACCTTCTTTGCCCTTCCACCTGCCCAGACCCTGGTGTAGTATGACCCTATTTTTCTCTGGCCTTTCTGAATTTCTTGGGTTTCATCAGCTGGCAAAACTACAGGATTTCCACAGGGAACACACTTGTATAGCTGAGAGAGGGAGGTTTTGGCTGTGTTTTACTGAATTGTCTTATTCTCTGCATGATTGCCACAAACACTTGACCCCTGACTCTCTATCATTCTCTTACCCTTTTTGTTTGCTTCTGGTAATAAGGTGATTTACAGTATTTTTTGTCTGACTGTCTAAACTTGTGTTCTTGTGGAGAGTCCTAAGAGAGGTGGGGGTCCACTGTGGTCTCCTGCCCCCTCCCCCAAGCCTCATTCTAGCTCTCCCTCCTAGTCAACTCAAAGACTTATCTCCACCAGGCTTCATGGCCTCACCCCACCTTCCCACTACCTGAAGTTGTTGTTGGCCTTGGGTGGCAGCAACGAGGTACAGCCTGCTCTTGTCCGAGGGCTGGTTCTTACCTGTGCCTCATTCTTCCAATCTGCACTTTATTTAGTCATGGCTGAGAGAATCCTGGGAGTTGCACTTCTATCTGCAGATTTGCTCTTTCAGCCTGGTATTTGGCCTATGGAAGCAGTGTGCCTCATCACCATGGGGGAATGGCCACTTCTGTCTTTGTCTTCTAGACTTGCACACCTTCTCAGCTCATAATTTGATTTTCCATCGATGGTCCAATGTTTCTGCTTACTACCAACAGCTTTCTCTGTTCTGCTAATCAATCTTTGCAGGCTCTCAGGTGGGCCTTTCAAATGGGTGATCTGGAACTTCAGACGAGACTGGCCATCATCTTCCTTAGAATCAATTTTGCCAATATGCTTTCTTCTATGTATACATTCTGACTTTCAACCTTCCACGTAGGTTATTCTAGTTCAAACAATGGCAGTTAAGAACTGCTGTATGCTGAAAATTGGAGAACACTTTTTACTTAGGAATTTCTGATGTTTGTTACTGGTTGCCAGAGTTTCTTTTTTAATGTTCGATTGTAACCCCCCCCAGTATTCAAAAACAGTTCAATAATGTGTCGTTTATATGAATGTTTGTGGGGGAATGTGTGGCATGAAGAGTATTAAATTAGCCTAGCAAATTACTAAATCAACCTAATTTCATATTGCTTTAAAAGTAATACCGAAATTGCACTGAAAGAAGCTTGTTATATAGAAGTTGACCCCTCCTCCCCCCCTCCTCCCTCTTATGGCTGCCGCTGCGCGGAAGAGTCAGCGACCCTTGACCCGAGGGTAGGTCGCTCCCCCTGCCGCTGCAGCTCCACCAGCCCTGGCTCCTAACACCTCCCAGCAAGACCTGCTAAAAACCGTAAGTACTCCCCCTGTCCATTTCCCTTCGCTTTCTGCTCCTCCATCTGGTAGCCATCTTCCTCCGCTCTCTGCTCCTCTTCTGCAGCCCACTTGCTGCGTGTTCTGCTCTTCCTCTGTGCCCCGCTCCTCTTCCTCACCGCGTTCTCTTCCTGCTTCGCTCTTCATCTGTGTTCTTCTTTTCTCCTCTGCACCCCGTCCTGCGTGTTCTTTCTTCATCTGTGCTCTTCTTCTTTTCTCCTCTTCCTCACCGCGCTCGCTTCCTGCTTTGCTCTTCATCTGTGTTCTTCTTTTCTCCTCTGCACCCTGACCTGCGTGTTCTTTCTTCATCTGTGTTCTTCTTCTTTTTCTCCTCTTCCTCACCGCGCTCTCTTCCTGCTTTGCTCTTCATCTGTATTCTTCTTTTCTCCTCTGCACCCCGTCCTGCGTGTTCTTTCTTCATCTGTGTTCTTCTTCTTTTCTCCTCTTCCTCACCACGCTCTCTTCCTGCTTTGCTCTTCATCTGTGTTCTTCTTTTCTCCTCTGCACCCCGTCCTGCGTGTTCTTTCTTCACCTGTGTTCTTCTTTTCTCCTCTGCTCCCCGACCTGCCTGTTCTTCTCTTCTTCTGTACTTTTCTCTGCGTGTTCCTTTTCTTCCTCTGGGGCCTTCTCCTCATCTTCTAGACGCTTCCCTCCTCTGCTTCTCTGGTCTCTCCTCTTCTGCCTGACTCTTCTTCTTGACTCCTCTCTCCTCTTCTTCTTGTCTCTTCTTCTTGACTCTTCTTCCTGTCTCTTCTCTCCTCTCTCTTGACTCTTCTCTCCTCTTCTTCTCTCCTCTTCTTCTTGTCTCTTCTCTCTTGACTCTTCTCTCCTCTTCCTCTTGACTCTTCTTCTTGTCTCTTCTCTCTTCTCTCTTGACTCTTCTCTCTCCTCCTCTTCTGTTCTTCCTGACTCCTCTCCTCATCTGTAGTCCCCCCTCCCCTATCTTTCCTCCCCTCCCCTCTATCTGACCCCCCACCCCCTGCTTTCCCACCGCCACCTCCTGCTCGGCCCGCCCCCACCTGCTCCCATCCGTCGCCCCCCTCCCGCCTCCCGCCCCCAGCTGACCCCTCCTCCCCCCCTCCTCCCTCTTATGGCGCCCGCTTGTGCGGCAGAGTCAGTGACCCTTGACCCGAGGGTAGGTCGCTCCCCCTGCCGCTGCAGCTCAACCAGCCCAGGCTCCTGACACCTCCCAGCAAGACCTGCTAAAAACCGTAAGTACTCCCCCCACCCAGCCCCTCGCCCAGCCCCGCGCTACTCACCTCTCTTTCCCTGTACTTCTGTCTTCTGCCTTCCGCTCTTTCCTCCAACCTTTCTCCGCACCTCTGCTGTCCATTTCCCTTCGCTTTCTGCTCCTCCATCTGGTAGCCATCTTCCTCCGCTCTCTGCTCCTCTTCTGCAGCCCACTTGCTGCGTGTTCTGCTCTTCCTCTGTGCCCCGCTCCTCTTCCTCACCGCGTTCTCTTCCTGCTTCGCTCTTCATCTGTGTTCTTCTTTTCTCCTCTGCACCCCGTCCTGCGTGTTCTTTCTTCATCTGTGCTCTTCTTCTTTTCTCCTCTTCCTCACCGCGCCCGCTTCCTGCTTTGCTCTTCATCTGTGTTCTTCTTTTCTCCTCTGCACCCTGTCCTGTGTGTTCTTTCTTCATCTGTGTTCTTCTTCTTTTTCTCCTCTTCCTCACCGCGCTCTCTTCCTGCTTTGCTCTTCATCTGTATTCTTCTTTTCTCCTCTGCACCCCGTCCTGCGTGTTCTTTCTTCATCTGTGTTCTTCTTCTTTTCTCCTCTTCCTCACCACGCTCTCTTCCTGCTTTGCTCTTCATCTGTGTTCTTCTTTTCTCCTCTGCACCCCGTCCTGCGTGTTCTTTCTTCACCTGTGTTCTTCTTTTCTCCTCTGCTCCCCGACCTGCCTGTTCTTCTCTTCTTCTGTACTTTTCTCTGCGTGTTCCTTTTCTTCCTCTGGGGCCTTCTCCTCATCTTCTAGACGCTTCCCTCCTCTGCTTCTCTGGTCTCTCCTCTTCTGCCTGACTCTTCTTCTTGACTCCTCTCTCCTCTTCTTCTCTCCTCTTCTTCTTGACTCTTTTTCCTGTCTCTTCTCTCCTCTCTCTTGACTCTTTTCTCCTCTTCTTCTTGACTCTTCTTCTTGTCTCTTCTCTCTTCTCTCTTGACTCTTCTCTCCTCTTCTTCTTGTCTCTTCTCTCTTCTCTCTTGACTCTTCTCTCTCCTCCTCTTCTGTTCTTCCTGACTCCTCTCCTTCTCTGTAATCCCCCCTCCCCCATCTTTTCTCCCTCCCCTCTACCTGACCCCCCCACCCCCGCTTTCCCGCTGCCACCTCCTGCTCGGCCCCGCCCCCACCTGCTCCCATTCGTCGCCCCCCCGCCTCCAGCCCCCAGGTGACCCCTCCTACCCCCTCCTCCCTCTTATGGCGGGCGCTGCGCGGCAGAGTCAGCGACCCTTGACCCGAGGGTAGGTCGCTCCCCCTGCCGCTGCAGCTCCACCAGCCCAGGCTCCTGACACCTCCCAGCAAGACCTGCTAAAAACTGTAAATACTCCCCCGCCCAGCCCCTCGCCCAGCCCCGCGCTACTCACCTCTCTTTCCCTGTACTTCTGTCTTCTGCCTTCCGCTCTCTCCTCCAACCTTTCTCCGCACCTCTGCTGTCCATTTCCCTTCGCTTTCTGCTCCTCCATCTGGTAGCCATCTTCCTCCGCTCTCTGCTCCTCTTCTGCAGCCCACTTGCTGCGTGTTCTGCTCTTCCTCTGTGCCCCGCTCCTCTTCCTCACCGCGTTCTCTTCCTGCTTTGCTCTTCATCTGTGTTCTTCTTTTCTCCTCTGCACCCCGTCCTGCGTGTTCTTTCTTCATTTGTGTTCTTCTTCTTTTCTCCTCTTCCTCACCGCGCTCTCTTCCTGCTTTGCTCTTCATCTGTGTTCTTCTTTTCTCCTCTGCACCCTGTCCTGCGTGTTCTTTCTTCATCTGTGTTCTTCTTCTTTTTCTCCTCTTCCTCACCGCGCTCTCTTCCTGCTTTGCTCTTCATCTGTGTTCTTCTTTTCTCCTCTGCACCCCGTCCTGCGTGTTCTTTCTTCATCTGTGTTCTTCTTCTTTTTTCCTCTTCCTCACCGCGCTCTCTTCCTGCTTTGCTCTTCATCTGTGTTCTTCTTTTCTCCTCTGCACCCCATCCTACGTGTTCTTTCTTCATATGTGTTCTTCTTTTCTCCTTTGCACCCCGACCTGCCTGTTCTTCTCTTCTTCTGGACTTTTCTCTGCGTGTTCCTTTTCTTCCTCTGTGGCCTTCTCCTCATCTTCTAGACGCTTCCCTCCTCTGCTTCTCTGGTCTCTCCTCTTCTGCCTGACTCTTCTCCTTGACTCCTCTCTCCTCTTCTTCTTGACTCTTCTCTCTTCTTCTTCTTGACTCTTCTTCGTGACTCTTCTTCCTGTCTCTTCTCTCCTCTCTCTTGACTCTTCTCTCCTCTTTTTCTTGACTCTTCTTCTTGTCTCTTCTCTCTTCTCTCTTGACTCTTCTCTCCTCTTCTTCTTGACTCTTCTTCTTGTCTCTTCTCTCTTCTCTCTTGACTCTTCTCTCTCCTCCTCTTCTGTTCTTCCTGACTCCTCTCCTCCTCTGTAATCCCCCCTCCCCTAACTTTTCTCCCCTCCCCTCTACCTGACCCCCCCGCCCCCGCTTTCCCGCCGCCACCTCCTGCTCGGCCCGCCCCCACCTGCTCCCAATCGTCGCACCCCCACCCGCCCCCAGCTGACCCCTCCTCCCTCTTATGGCGGCCGCTGTGCGGCCGTACCGCTCGTGCGCTGAAGGCACGCCAAAGGCAAGCCCGTCTGCGCCCGTCAGCGCCTGGACCGCGCCCAGTGCCATGACCCCTGGCCCCCAGCACTCCCAATCCCCTCAGCACCGCTACGACCCCAACACCCTCCACGCCCTCAACCCGGGGCGCTCCAGAACCTGCTTCCAAGCCAACCCTAAACGCACCCATGGACCCTTCGCATGCCTTACCTGCAAACTCACCTTCCACTGCGAATCCACCCCGGCCGCCAGTCCACGCGCCAACAACCACCTCAAATGCATCCTGATCAACGCACGCTCCGTCCACAAGCACGCCGTTGAACTATGGGACCTCCTGGACTCCACCTCACCGGACGTCACCTTCATCACTGAGACCTGGATGAACGCCTCTTCAGCCCCCGACATCGCCATAGCCATCCCCGACAGCTATAAGATCTCCAGGAGAGACCGCACCAACCAAGTCGGTGGAGGAATTGCCATCGTCTTCAAGGACTCCATCAACGTCACCACCTCCACCGAAGACACCCCCCTCGCCGCCGAACACCTGCACTTCCAGATCCACACCGACCCCAGGACCACCCTCAGAGGAACTCTCTTCTACAGACCCCCTGGACCACGCACCCTCTTCAGCTAATCCATCACCGACTTCATCTCCCCGCACGCCCTTGCCTCTCCGGACTACATTCTCCTCGGTGACCTCAACTTCCACCTGGAACAGAACAACAACCCCAACACCACCACCCTGCTCGAAAACCTCACCAACCTCGGTCTCAAGCAACTGGTGAACACCCCCACCCACATCGCCGGACACCCCATCTTCTCCGTCAGCAACCACGTATCCTTCAGCCACTCCTCCGTAATACACTGGAGCGACCACTTCAACTTCAGACACAAGACTCTCCACCTTCGCACACAACCCATACCACGCAGACATTGGAACAAAATCCCCACGGAACAGCTTGTCTCCACTCTCAGCGACAACCAACCCACCTTCTCCACCGACCCCAACGACGCAGCCCTCAGCCTCAAGCATTGGATCACCAACTGCGTGGACAACCTCGCACCCCTCAGACGCCTCCCAAGACAGACCAACACCAGGAAACCTCTTTGGTTCACAGACACCCTCAAGGAATCTAAAAAAAACTGCTGCACCCTCGATAAAGCCTGGCGCAAGGACCACACCGCAGAAAACATGTCTGCCCTCAAAAACGCCACCCGCGAACACCACCAACTGATCTGCGCCACCAAAAGAACTTCCTTTACAGACAGACTGGACAAGAACACTTACAACAGCAAAGAACTCTTCAACATTGTCAAAGAGCTCTCCAATCCTAACGCCAACTCCAACGCCATCACGCCCTCACAAGACTTCTGCAACTCCCTCGCACCTTCTTCCATCGTAAGATCACCGACCTACACGACAGCATCGGACACCAGACCCAGCCAACCACCACAGAACCTACAAACCCAGCCATCACCCTCAACGCCTGGACTCACATCAGCACGGAGGAGACCAAAGCTACCATGAACTCCATCCACTCCGGTGCCCCCTCGAACCCCTGCCCACACTTCATCTTCAACAAAGCCGACGACATCATTGCCCCGCATCTCCAGACCATCACCAACAGCTCGTTTGCTTCTGCCACCTTCCCCGAGAGCTGGAAACACGCAGAAGTCAACAACCTTCTGAAGAAACCTACGGCGGACCCCAGCGACCTGAAGAACTTCCGCCCCATCTCACTCCTCCCCTTCCCTGCCAAAGTCATAGAGAAGACCGTCAACAAGCAACTTACCAACTTTCTGGAAGACAACAACCTACTCGACCCCTCTCAGTCCGGATTCCGAGCCAATCACAGCACAGAAACCGCTCTCATCTCAGTCACAGACGACATCAGAACTCTGATGGACAAGGGAGAAACAGTCGCCCTCATCCTCCTCGACCTCTCGGCTGCCTTCGACACCGTCTGCCACCGAACCCTAATATCCCGCCTCCGCTCCACCGGTATCCAAGGACAGGCCCTGGACTGGATCACCTCTTTCCTCTCCAACCGCTCCCAAAGAGTCTACCTCCCACCGTTCTGCTAAGATCCCACCGAGATCATCTGTGGCATCCCACAAGGCTCCTCGCTCAGCCCGACTCTCTTCAATGTCTACATGAGCCCCCTCGCCAACATCGTACGCGAACACAACATTAACATCACCTCCTACGCCGACGACACTCAGCTGATACTCTTCCTCACCAAGTACCCCACCAGCGCCAAGACCAACCTGCAAGATGGAATGAAAGACGTCGCAGAATGGATGAAACTCAACCGTCTGAAACTGAACTCAGACAAAATGGAAGTCCTCATCCTCGGAAACACCCCGTCCGCCTGGGACGACTCCTGGTGGCCCACGGCCCTTGGCACCGCACCTACCCCCTCAGACCACGCACGCAACCTCGGATTCATCCTGGACCCACTTCTCACCATGACCAAACAAGTCAACGCCATATCATCTTCCTGCTTCCTCACCCTCCGCATGCTCCGAAAGATCTTCTGTTGGATCCCCGCCAACACCAGAAAGACTCTGACCCACGCCCTCGTCACGAGCCGCCTGGACTACGGAAACACCCTATACGCAGGAACCACCGCTAAACTCCAGAAACGTCTGCAGCGAATACAAAACGCCTCCGCCCGCCTCATCCTCGACATACCCCGCAACAGCCACATCTCCGCCCACCTGAGACACCTACACTGGCTTCCCGTCAACAAAAGGATCACCTTCCGGTTCCTCACCCACGCACACAAAGCCCTCCACAACAAGGGACCCGAATACCTCAACTGTCACCTCAGTTTCTACACGCCCACCCGTCAACTTCGCTCCGCCAACCTCGCACTTGCCACCATCCCTCGCATCCGCCGCACCACGGCAGGTGGGAAATCCTTCTCCTACCTGGCAGCCAAGACATGGAATTCCCTCCCCACCAACCTCAGGACCACCTCGCATTTCGGAGGCAACTCAAGACCTGCCTCTTCGAGCAGCAGTAACCCCCTCCCCCTAGCGCCTTGAGACCCTCACGGGTGAGTAGCGCGCTTTATACATGTTTTTTGATTGATTGATTGGAAGAGACCACCAGCTCCATGGTGGTCTCCTCTCCACAGGGCTGGCGGGCTGACGGTTGGCCTACCAGTCTCGTAATGAGGCCCGAAATGTGCAAATGGGAGCAGAGATCCCAGAACAAAGTCATTGGTTATATAGAACATTTAGGTAAATATCTGTTATCTACATAAAGCACATCAAACCTTGGGCAGAGCACGACAGAGCCCTTTACATAAAATGGCAAATAAATTAGAACACACAAAATCTAGGTCATAAATTAGGAGTTAAAACCTCTACAAGCACCTCACAGGTTGTTCAGGTCAGGCAGCCAGGACCTAAACATGCGCTAAATGTGCAGACTACTTGCTGCTTAAGCTGAACTTTGCAGGGCTGAAGAAGTCACAGATCCTGTTGGCATGAACCTTTCAGCCTGGCAGAGGTGCCCCAAGGCCCCCTCATGATGAGGGGAAGCATCACCTATTGCTTTGGACCTGGGCACTTCAGTTTTAAGCCCCGAAGTGCCCAGGGCTGAGTGTCAATCTGTGGCACCTTGTCACAATGTGGGGTGAGGTCAGCAATCTCACTGACCCCATCCCACTCTGTGACAAGATTGGGACTGCTCCCTTTCCTCCTTGGCTCACCTTAGGTCAGCCAGTGAGGGAAGGCAGCAGTTCCAACCCTTTTGGGACCTCCGAGGCATCCATGTCAGAACTGCTGCTCTTGAGGTAAGTTTTATTTTTTTATGTTTGGTGGGTGAGTGTGTGCAGGTATGAATGAATGTGTATTTGTTAGTGAATGCTGTGAATGAGTGTGTGTGTGAATGAATGGATGTGGTGAGGTGCATGTGTAACCCCCAGCTCCCCTCCTTCGTAAAATTACTGGCCTCCACTGGGGCTCTGGCATTCTGTTACAAATTACACATTGCCTTCCACTAATGGCTAGAGTGCTGGTGCCATTGTAGTTTCTTAAAATTAGATTGACACTTGCTTATCCACTTGATTCCTACCCTTTTCTTAATAATTGATTACTTGAAACTGTTTTCCCTTCTGCAAAGAATTTCAAAACCTTTTCATTCAAATCATTTAATCCTAAAATTGCTGGTACATGGTGACTATCTCATGCTGGAGGTATCTTGCTTCCACTTATGCTTTCTACTCTCACTGTATAACATGTACCCCTAGCATTGAAATTAAATTGTCTGGAAAACACATTGGTCCTTTCTGAGTGCAATGCCCTAGCTTTCCAAAACTGTCAGGACTTCTTCCACAGCAACCTCATGTTCCTTCTAGAACTCTGACAAGAATATTATGGCCCTCATTATGACATTGGCGGTAAATCCCACTTACCGCCACGCTGACTACCGCCAACATACCGCTGCGGATATCTGTTCACCATATTATGACACACACACACCAATCCGTCACTATTCAGCCACACACACAAGTCTGCCACATCAAAGGTCAGTGATAAACTGGTGGTGTCAAAACCCTCACTATTACGCCACCAGAACAACGCCCACCACATTATGCCCTACGAATCACCACAGTGGACATTCAATGGTGGTAAACCATTGGCGGTACATACTGCCACGCCCAAAATACACACACATATACAAAACAACACCACATTGGACAATTCAAATAAAACACACCTAACACACGTACACTCACCACACCCACACGACAACCCTTAATGAATACAAACAATTGCCATGAGATAGACACCACGAGCACAGGCAAGACCAGAGTCACACACTATTCACACCTATACACCACCCACGCACCTTACAACACACATCCCAACAAATCACCCTACACGCCCTCACCCACACTTCTCACACAACACCCAGGGCACCACATGGACACCCCCGATTCTCTGAGGAGGAGCTAAGGGTCATTGTGGAGGAAATCATCAGGGCAGAGCCACAGCTATTTGGAGCACAGGTGCAGCAGATATCCATTGCTAGGAAGATGGAGCTATGGCAGAGGATCGTGCACAGGGTCAACGCCGTGGGACAGCACCCCAGAACAAGAGATGATATCAGGAAGAGGTGGAATGGGGAAAGGTACGCTCCATTGCAGCAAGATGATAACTCGCTGTAAAGAGGACTGGAGGTGGACCCCCACCTCCTCCCCCACAACTAACAACATGGGAGGAGCAAGACTTGGCAACCATGCATCCTGAGAGCTTGGCCGGAGTAGCAGGAGGACTGTACTCTGGTATGTCAACTCTCTACTGCTATCACTCCCCTACCTGCATGCCATCACATACCCTGATGACAGCAACTTTGGTCACCTGGATCTGGATGACCAACCTGGCCCATCAGGGACCTCTGGACAGCTGGTTACCCAGCAACAGTCACACACCACCACAGAGCCTCCCCCATCAGGAAACACCACCACAGCACCCACCCAGCGTATCCATGCCTATGTCCTCAGGACACATCAATCAGCAATGTGTTCACCACTACAGGAACCCCAGGGCTCACCTTGCACCCAAGAAAATCAGGAACCTGGGGTCAGTGGCAGTGGGCACACGGTTCAGGGGACAGAAGCACAGGACAACAGGGACACTGGGAGGACTGCTGTGTGCCAGGGGGAGGACAGGCCCAGAGAATCAACTCTCCAGGAGGCACTCACCGAGATCCTGGGAGCCTTCCAACATTCCCAAGATACGCTGAGCCGGATCCTGGCCAACGTGCAGGAGAACAGGTGGCTGTAGGAGGGACAGTATCAGGAGATTAGGGAGGATTTGCAGGCCATCAACACCACCCTGGTCTCCATGACAGGAGTGCTGGCAGACAACGCCAACATTATGAGGGAGGCAGCCTCACAAAAGCGGGCCCCTGCCACTAGCCAGACATCTGAACTGCCTTCCACTTCCGCTACCGCTAGTGGACTGGAGGCCCCTTCACAGGACTCACAGGCCACCAGCGCTCCTCTCCCTGCAGAAGGAGAACCACCCTGCAAACGTTCCCTGCGATCCAGGCAGACTATTGCCAAGACCCCAGCCAGGAAATGAGACTCTCCTGATTGTCACCCTTGTGCCCCACACTGCCATTGCTCCCATTCCTATGTCCCCTTGAACAATACACCTGTGCTACAACGTTCACAGGGTCCACTGCTGCCATATGGCCATCCCTGGCCTCCTCCTCCTCCTGCAGAAAAGGCACATGGTGTCTCAAGGAAAGGTTATGCAACATGCAGCATGCCACGATTATCTGGCAGACCTTCGGTGAGTAGCACAGGGATCCACCTGTTAGATGGAGTCACCGAAACCTGGCCTTCAGGAGGCCAAAGGTACGTTCAATTATCCTTCTTGTTCGCCCATGTGCCTCATTGTAATGTTCCTCTGCCCTTGTCCTGAGATTCCTCACATGGGTCAGTAGCCATGATAGGTTGGGGTAACCTTAGTAACCTGCAAATATTGAGGGACAACATTTAGCCGCACACTATGCCATATGGTCCACACCATACCCATACACCAACAACACTGTGTCTATGTAGTTGGGCCATCACATTTGGGATGCTGCTATTCCTCAGGATAAAGGCATCATGGACCAACCAAGGATACATAGCATTGACGTGGGATATCTACTGGCCCGCCAGGCACACCATCTGGACATTCATTGAGCGAAAATTCGATTTCTGAACACCTGTTGATTTTGCGGGGGGGCAATGCAATATGTGTGCCATCAATTGCCCCAGTGATGTTGGGGATATGTCCTACTGCATAGAAGTCAGCCTTTACTGTTGACAAATCCTCCACCTGCGGAAAACAATGTAGAAGTACATGTGTTAAATCTGGGCAGACAACACTCTGGTCAACACTATTGAGAACATTGGCTGTGACATTCCTGCTGCCAAGCCCACTGTCACTTGGAAAGAACCAGTTGCCAAGAAATGGAGCACAGATAGGACTTGCACAAGAGGGGGATTCCAATAGGGTGATGGATAGCAGATATAAGGTCAGGCTCCAGTTGGGCACACAGCTCCATGATAGTGGCCCTGTCAAGTCTGTAAGTGAGGATAATGTGCCTGTCATCCATAGTTGCCAAGTCTACCAGGGGTCTGTACACTGGGGAATGTGTTCATCTCCTACTCATCCGCAGCGGTAGCAATCTATTGGGCAAAAGAGTGAGGAGCAGGTCACAAACTGTACATTGTAGCCACAACATGACAATGCATGATGTTAATTTGAAATGTATAAATGGCATTTGTCCTGTATGTCCAATTGTGAAATGTGATTCAGTTATATTCCAGGGCCTGCCCCCCCCCCCGAATTAGCATCCGCCTGTCCTGTGTGGAGGGACAGGTGGAAGTGAGGTAATTCCGCTGACGTTGTGCACCGCTGCGAGAGGCTGTCGGGAACCGCCATGCAACACCTCATTGGATAATATTGGGTCCTATGGGGTACAGTGGGCAATGGTGATATACACCAGTGGTGACGGTATGCACCGCCGCAGACGTCACTGCAATTTTCTATTTGTTCACTCACTTGCTGCCTGACATTCTACAGGAGAGGACCTACACTGCATGTGCTGCTGTGACCTGTGTCTGGACCCTACCATGGCCCGTGTGACTGGGAAAGGGCCCCTGCCTTCACCTCGGCGGAGTTGGAGAGACTGATGGATGGGGTCCTACCTCAGTACGGACTGCTGTATGGGCCTCCAGACCAAAAGGTGAGTACACTGTGAGCACGATGCATGGGGCATGAATGCATGGAGTGGTGTGTGTGAAGACCACATGTAGGTGGGGTTGGTGGATGTCCCCTGGGCGGCGGGCAGCTGGTGTGCTGGGCCATGTCTGTGCAAATGGGGATGGGAAGGGGTATGGTGGGCCATGAGTGTAAGAGGCAGGACGGTCTGAATAATACCTTTCCCTGTGTGTATTTCCTCTGCAGGTCAGTGTCAAAACAAGGATATATGGCATGCCATCGCCAAGGACGTGCGGACCCTGGGGGTCTATGTCAGGCAGACAACCCACTGTCGAAAAAGGTCGGAGGACCGGACACGCTGGGCACGGAAGACAGCGGACGCCCAGCTGGGGATGGCCTTGCAATGAGGAGGGGGTGCCCGTCGAACCCTGCCCTCCCTGATGGCCCGCATACTGGTGGTGGCCTATCTGGAGCTGGATGGGCGCTTGAGGGTATCACAGCAGCCAGAGGTGGGTGAGTACAGTGCCCATCATTACAACTCACACCTGGTGGGGTGGTATCCGGATGGGGGATGTGTGTCTGTCTGTGCCCCTGACCCAGGCCTGACATTGCGGAGTATGTCCGATGTGATATTCCTCCTACCTAGCTTGTAGGCATCCACTACTAGGCAGGGCTGTGTGGGTCCCAGGTATGCTGCAGTTGGCCATATGTGTCCCTCCCCATGCTCTGGTGACTAGCATTGTTACTGGTAGTGCATTGCATAGTACATAGGCCTGTTCAGTGTGTGAGTGTGCTGTGTACACCAACGGTGGGGTTTGTGCAGCATTGACACAGTGTATCCTTTGTCCCCCCCTTTTTGTTTTGCCATCCTGTCCTTATGTGCATTAGCATCATCTGGCAGAGGACCAGAGGCACCGGCGACGGAGGGAGCTGCATCCCACAGGACCCAGGAGGCAGAGTCCACCGACAGTGAGGGCACCAGTGGGACGGAGGGCAAGGGAGCACCACGGCGGAGACTGGAGGGGACAGTTCTGACACAGATAACTCCTCCAAAGGAAGCTCCCTGGTAATGGTGGACACCTCTGTGCCCACCCCAGCTACAGGTACAGTCGCCAACCCCCTATACCAGCACCGCCCTCCCAGCAGCCCCTCATCAAATTGCCCATCCCTGCTCACCCAGGAGGGTGGGAATCTCATCGCTCCAGGCACCTCAGGCACTGCCCCAGTTAGCCCTGCTGTTCGGAGTGAGGAAGCTACTGACCTCCTGAGATCCATCTCTGTTGGTCAGTCAACCATTGTGAATGCCATCCAGGGGCTGCCAGCCCAAATGCAACAGACCAATACATTTCTGGGGGGCATTCACACTGCCTTGGCGGCCCAACAGAGATCAATCCAGGCTCTGGCCTCCTCTCTGATGGCAGTCATTGTCCCTGTTTCCACCCTCCTCCCTCCAACTTTCTCTTCTCAGTCCCATTCCCCTCAACCCCAACCTATCCAAAGCACACAAGCAGACCAGCATGCACACAAGACAACACACAAGAGTGGCACAGGCAAACACAAGCACCACACAAAATCCCACAGGCACTCACACAAATACCATCCAGATGCAGACATACCAACATCCACTGCCTCCACTGTCTCCCCCTCTTCCTCTTCCACCTCCTTCCCAGTTGTGTATACACTCACACCTGCATGCACTACATCCACTATATCTTCATCTACTACCGCCATCAGGAGCACACCTATCAGAAAACACACCTCACTGGCAGACACCACCCCAACAGCCATGCACACATCCCCTGTGTCCTCTCCCAGTGTGTCTGCCCCCCTCCCAAGGTACACACCCAACAGCCATCCACCTCACAACAGCATCCAGCCCATGCACCTGCACCCAAACACAGCAGACAGAAACCTCCCACAACCACTCCCTCTTCCACCACTTTCAAACCTTCTCCCAATCCCGCCCCAATGTCCCTAAGCAGCTTTTCTTCTCCACCATTGACCTCTTACCTACCCACCCCCCCCGTCCTTCACATCTGGCCAGGGTGGCTAAATCCCAGGCATGCACCTCAGCCACCCATTCCACGGGCCCAGTTGTGTTCACAGCAACTCGTGGTGGTAAAGGATCCCGGGCACCAGGAAGCCTCACGGAAAGGGTGCCTGCCTCAAGTGCTGGCCGGAAGGGCAAGGAGCCCTCCCCAGCTGCTGCCAGGAAGGGCAAGAAGCCATCCCCAGCTGTTTCCAAGAAGGGCAAGGAGCCATCCCCAGCTGCTGCCAGGAAGGTCAAGGAGCCATCCCCAGCTGCTGCCAGGAAGGGCAAGGAGCCATCCCCAGCTGCTGCCGGAAGGGCAAGGGGCCTGGACCAGCAGGCAGGAAGGACAAGGGGCCTGCACCAGCAGGCAGGAGGTACAAGGGGCCTGGTGCTGGGACTCAGGCGGAGCCCCCACCACCAACCATGGTTGTGCAGCAATCTGAGGCTGCAGGGGATGGGCAAAAGCCCATCCCCCTACCGCTACCAGCAGCACTACCACCACCAGCAGTGGGCAGCTGTCCGAGGCTGCAGGGGATGGGCTGGAGCCTCCCCCCACCACTACCAGCAGAAGCATCACCACCAGCAGTGGACAGCCATCCGAGGCTGCAGGGGATGGGCTTGAGCTTCCCCCCACAACCACCCCCAGCAGCAGCTCCACTGCCACCACTGAGCAGCCATCACCGCCATCAGACATTCTGCAGACCTGCCTCCATCGGCTGTTGTGCGGCCTGTCCCTGCAAATCCTGTGGGTAGGACACCCTGCTGAGAGACTGTGACCTTTCACTCCCCAAGATCTGCATCACAGGGCACAATGCCATCTCCAGAAGCAGTGGGCAAGTCACCCACTCACCCCATCCTCCCAAGGATGAAAGCACAGGGCACGATGTCCCCTCCAGAACCAGTGGTGTAGACACCCACTCACCCCATCCTCCCCAGGATGAAGAACACAGGGCACGATGCCCCCTCCAGAACCAGTGGGCAAGTCACCCACTCACCCCATCCACCTCAGTTTGAAGAGCACAGGGCATGATGCCCCCTCCAGAGCCAGTGAGCAAGTCACCCACTTGAGACACTGTGGCCTTGTACTACCCAGGACAGAGCACAGGGCATGTTGCCCCTTCCAGGACCAGTGGTGTTGTTCTATCTGCCGGCCGAGGTGCCCCCCATTCCCCGTCCCTCTGAGGTACCTGCCTATTTTCCAACTGATGTCCTTGCAGTGTTCTCTCCGTGGTGTTGCAGGAGACAAGTGGGGCCTTGGACTTTGTCATGGGCCCTGTGGCCCACGCACATTGAAGACTGGGCAGTGTCCATTGAATTGTACATATGTATATACTTTTACGTTGGATATTCATAATTTTACTGGAATTATATTTTAACACTCACGTTTATCTATTCATGTTGTCCTTGCATTATTCCTGAAGGGTACAGGGTAAATATATTATCTTACTGCATCTGATTTTGTTTATGGTGTTGGGGGTGGGGGGGTGTGTTGAGTGTGTGTGTATGTCACTCTCTTTTTCCTCCCCCCTCGCCTGTGTGCTAGGCGGCTGTACTCACCCGTGGTCGTCTTTGCCATTGTTGGTGTTCGTGGTGGAGCAGGACGTGAAATATCATCTGAAATATTTGCAGCTCTGGCTCCATAGTGGCGTGGCTCTTTACTGTGCCTCCAATGGTTAGTCCTTTCCCTTCTTTGCAGTGTTTCCGCCAGGCTTTGGATGTCTTTGGTACCACCACGGAAAAGGTGGCAGATTGGGTTGTCATAATACGGTGGGTGGAACATTGTCTTCCGCCTGGCTGCAGGCGGCTACCGCCGTGGTGCCTGTCTTTTCCACCCTGGCGGTCGGTGTGGTAAAGTGGCTGCCTATCTGAGCTCTTTCCGCCATGATCATAATTTTGCTATACTGTATTTACCACCAGCCTGTTGGTGGTATTACTGCCATTTTATCACCTACTTCCAGGGTTGTAATGAGGGCCTATATCTATACAGAAAACTAACAAAGAATGGTCTTCTTTAATATGTTAAAAATGAATTTCTGAAAGCTGCAGATGCCAGTCCACATGACTTCATAAAAAGCTGATAGGCAGCATTAGGTGTAATGAATGCAGCAACATGTAGACTCTTACCTAATGGACTAGCACCCTAAAATCTACGTTTCTGGTCTATTAGGCTCAAACCATTGTTATGAAATGATTAGTTTTGGTAAGGGGACAATTCTCTTATCCAAACTGCTTTTCTTTATTCTAAGATATGTACAGATAAAGTTTGTCAAAATGTTTCCATGTCAGAACAATTGGAGAGAAGCTCAAGACAACATCTACAGATTTAATGTTGTCATGATAACAAATTTACATATATATAATTTAAAATTGTCTTAAATCCAATGGCATTCTATAAAGGACATGATACTGTTAGTTGGGGTGAATGGCAGCCCACAGCAAATAATAAAGTCACTAACGTATACACAGAGTCAAAGGTTTCAGTAATTTAAACCTGGGCTGCAAGCCTGGTAGTTATGGCACAGAGGACACATGTTTAACATAGAGAAAATTGGATAAGCATTTAGTACCAATTATATTGTTATGAGCAAAATGACACCAAATTGACAAAAATCTAATACAGAGAACTGGAGATATGATTTTATTTTAATATAAAGTATAAATAGCTCCAGAAAGTGCCATGGTAGTCAATGGTTCTGGTAGACCAAGACCTTGGCATGATTTGAGGCTGACTGCTATGGAGACCGGGTAAGATACAGTAACTAGTTTCAGCCTACTAAGAGGTTTTACTTTTGGATTTCTGGTCACAAACATTCCACGGGGCAAGGTAGCATAGGGTGTCTGAGGAACTCCTCGTGAAGTTGGATAGCTGTTGAACAAAGTCCCACTAAAGCTGTTGGTTTTGACTGAAAATACTAAGCAGGAAAACTCAACTTTTGTAGCCAGGGATATCCTGTCATTAATCAGATTTTTTTGGCAACTTCGCCTGGTCCAGATTTTTAATTTCGGAATTAGGGCCTAATTTTGAGTTTGGCAGACAGAGTATGTACCACCACCATTGCAGAGTATACTTCAGTGACTCCATGGTAATGGTACTCTGACCACCACATTCAGAACTATCTACCAGCCAAGCAGACATCTCTTGCATTTCCAAGAATCGCCGGCGCAGTAGTTCCTGTAAACGTATTGACGGCATGACAGCAGCTCAGTCCACATAACAGCACTGTATGTCAATCTTTCAGCATTACTTCGTTTTGAAAGACAAAATCCCAAGGGTTTTGTTTGGTTTGAACAAAAAAGATCAATGCCCTCTCTGCCATGAAACTTTTCTTTCATGGTGTTGGTCATTTAAAGGTTTTTGCTTTCACTTACATATTGCTTGGTTTGGCAGTATTGTTAGACCTAAAAGCCTTAGGGTGGTAACCTCCAACTTCTTGCCTGCCTGGCTCCACTTTTTGACACTGTTTTTTTCTAGTTCTAAGACTCTGTGCACTTTACCACTGCTAACCAGTGCTAAAGTGCATATGCCCTCTCCCTTAAAATATGGTAACATTGCTTTGTAACCATTTGGCATATTTGATATACTGGTAAGTCCCTAGTAACGTGCACTACATGTGCCCAGGGCCTGTGTATTGAATGCTAACAATGTGCCTGCAGCGCTGGTTGTGCCACCCACATAAGTAGCCCCTAAACCATGTCTCAGGCCTGCTATTGCAAGGCCTGTGTGTGCAGTTTCACTGCCATTTCGACTTGGCATTTAAAAGTACTTGCCAAGTCACCCCTAAGGTAGACTCTAGGTAACCCAGAGGGCAGGGTGCTGCGTGGGTAAAAGGCAGGACATTTATCTGTGTATTTTATGTGTCCTGGTAGTGGAAAACTCCTAAATTCATTTTCCGCTGCTGTGAGACCTGCTCCTTTCATAGGCTACCTTTAAGGCTACCCTCATAAACTGTTTGAGTGGTAGATTCTGATCAGGAAGGGGTAAATATGTCATATTCAGCATGACCAGAATGGTAATACAAAATCCTGCTGCCTGTTGAAGTTGGATTATGTATTATTATTTCAGAAATGCTACTTTTAGAAAGTGAGCATCTCGTGGTGCTTAAATCCTTCTGTGCCTTACAATCCATGTCTGGGCTGGGTTGCTTGACAGCTCCCTTGTGAATTTTGCCCAGACAACCACAAACACAGGATGCTCAGTCACACCTGCACACATCTGCATACTGAATCGGTCTTCCTGGGCTGGAAGGGTGGAGGGCCTGACACTTACATTTTAAAGGACAGTGGCCTGCCCTCACACAATGGACTGCCAAGCCCCCTCCTGGGACCCTGGCAGACAGGATTGTACTGAACGCAGACCTTGTGCACTTCTAATCCACTCTTTGAAGTCTCCCCCACTTCAAGGTACATTTGGGTATATGAGCTGGGTCCCTGACCCTACCAACTCAGACAGTTCCTGGGAAAGAAACTCTGAACCTTAACCTGCAACCTTCCAAGAGAAGCTGCCTGGCTGCCCAAAGGACTCACCTTGACTGCTCTGCTGTAAAGGACGGCTGCCTTGCTGTTGCCCTGCTGCCTTGCTTCCCACCGGCTCCGGCTCTGCTGAGAAGTGTTCTCTTAGGGCTTGGACTGAGCTTGCCTCCTGTTTCCTGAAGTCTCAGGGCCAAAAAAACTTCATTTCTGCAAAGAACTCCTTGTGCAGTGAATAATCAATGCACAGCCTGCAGGAAACAACGCACAACCTGCTTAGTGGGAAACGAATCCCTGCATCGCTGAACTGGAATGATGCAGCCTGGCTCCCCAAGTGGAGATCGACACAGCACCAGCATTGCAACCAGAACTTTGACACACAGCTCACTGGATCGACACATTGATGAGCCAGAATGACGCAGCCCGACTTCCTTCAAGAGGAATCGATGCAGCGCCTGCCGTGTAACAGAAACTTTGACGCAACACCCACCAGATCGCAGCATCTGTGACTTCATTCTGCACATCCCGGATTCCCACGCATCGTCCTTGGCCATAGAGATTCAAGCCTGCGTGCCAAAATTCAATATAAAGCCCTTGCCTCATGGAAAAGAATCAACGCATCATCTGTGTGTGCCCTGAATTCCGACGCACACCTACCTTTTCCAAAACACATCTCTTCCTCTGCAGTCTTCGTGCATGCAATGTTGACGCAAACCAGGTACTTTGTGCTTGCAAGAGACCATAGTTGCTTTGTCCATGGTAGATTCCAGTCTATTGGTACCACAGGTGCATTGTCCAAGGGGGCATAGGAAGTGGAATAATGGCAGTTCAAGGTGGACTGGGTGACAGAGTGGGACATAAGGGTGACAATCAGGAGAGTCTTATTTCCTGGCGGGGGTCTTGTGACTGGATCGCAGGGACCGTTTGCAGGGTGGTTCTCCTTCTGGAGGGGGTGTGGTGCTGGTGGCCTGTTGGTCCTGTGGCGGGACCTCCTGTCCACTAGCGCCGGCGCACGTGGAAGGCTGTTCATTGTTTGGGCTGGTGTCAGGGCCCGGTGGTGTGCCACTGTATCCCTCATGGTGTTGACCAGGTCTGCCAGCACCCCTGCAATGGTGACCAGGGTGGCGTTAATGGACTTCAAGTCCTCCCTGATCCCCAGGTACTGTTCCTCCTGCTGCCACTGAGTCTCCTGAAACTTGGCCAGTATTCTGCCCATGGTCTCCTGGGAATGGTGGTATGCTCCAATGATGTTGAAGAGTGCCTTATGGAGAGTGGGTTCCCTGGGCCTGTCCTCCCCCTGTCGCACAGCAGTCCTCCCAGTTTCCTTTTTGTCCTGTGCCTCTGTCCCCTGAACCGTGTGTCCACTGCCACTGACCCCAGGTCCCTGATTGTCTTGGGTTAGTGGGTTTGCCTGGGGTCCCTGCAGTGGTGGGCTCACTGCTGATTGACGAGTCCTGGGGACAGTGGCATGGCCCGCTGGGTGGGTGCTGTGATGGTGTTTCCTGAGGGGGGAGGTTCTTTGGTGGTTTGGGACTGTAGCAGGGGAACCGACTGTCCAGAGGTCCCTGATGGGCCGGGCTGGTCATCTTGATCCAGGCATGCAGAGCTACTGTCGTAACTGTGGGCCTCTTCTCTGGGGGGCTGGATATGGCTGGCACCTCCTGTCCGGTGATGTTGGGTAGGGGTCCTGTTGGGGTATAAATGCATAGTTATTGTATCTGTGTGTGCCATCTTGTGCAATGTGTGAGTTCCCCTCTACTCCTGTGCTAGCATTATTGCCTGGGCCCTTGTGGGAGGGGTGATTTTGTGGCCTGGGTGAGTCCTTCTACTGGACATGCTTTGGTGATGGGTGTCCATGCAGGTCTGTAATGGGTGTCCATGCATTGTTGTTACATGCAGGGCTTGGTAAAGGGATATGTGGGTTGTGATAGTGGGGTATCTGAGAGGTGTTGAGGTGATGGGTGTGAGGGTAGGGGTAGGAGTTTTTGATGGCATGCAGGTAGGGTGGGGGTATATAGTAGTAAAGATTTGACTTACCAGAGTCCAGTCCTCCTGCTACTCCTGCGAGGCCCTCAGGATGCATTATTGCCAAGACTTGCTCCTCCCATGTTGTTAGTTGTGGGGGAGGTGGTGGGGGTCCACCGACAGTCCTCTGTACGGCTACCTGGTGTCTGGATACCACGAAAACCACTTTCCCCCGTAGGTCGTTCCACCTCTTCCTGATGTCATCCTGTGTTCTGGGGTGCTGTCTGTAGGAGGCTGGCCTGGCCTATAGTGGGTACCTTGTGGTACTTACACCTTGTGCCAGGTCCAGTTATCCCTTATTAGTAGATTAGAGGTGTTCTAGCAGCTTAGGCTGATAGAGGTAGCTATAGAAGAGCAGCTTAGGCTGAACTAGGAGACATGCAAAGCTCCTACTATACCACTTATATCACTTAGCACTATATCATAAGAAAACACAATACTCAGAGTTACTAAAAATAAAAGTACTTTATTTTAGTGACAATATGCCAAAAGTATCTCAGAGGATATACTCCCTTAGGAGGTAAGTAATATACACAAAATATACACAACCAAACCAAATCAGGTAAGTAAACAGTTAGAAAAGTAGTGCAAACACTGTAGAACACAATAGAATGCAATAGGAGACAATAGGCCTAGGGGCAACACAAACCATATACTCCAAAAGTGGAATGCGAACCACAAATGGACCCCAGGCCTAGTGTAGTGTGTAGAGGGTCGCTGGGAGTGTAAGAAAATACTAAGGGCCAAAAAATGTAACGCCGGCTAACGCCATTCTGAAGCGCCATGCGGGCGCCGTATTTATTCAATGACGTTAGCCGGCGTTAGCCGGCGGAGATGCCTGGTGTGCGTAAAAAAAAATGACTTACACCAGGCAGCGCCGGCGTAGGGGAAAATGGAGCTTGGGCGTAAAAAAATGGGGCAAGTCAGGCTGAGGCAAATTTTTCGCCTCAACCCGATTTGCGCCATTTTTTGCGACTCCCAACCCCCATTGAAATGACTCCTGTCTTAGCAAAGACAGGAGTCATGCCCCCTTGCCCAATGGCCATGCCCAGGGGACAAAAGTAATTGGGCATAGTGGCATGTAGGGGGGCACAAATCAGGCAATCCTATGGCAATTTTTTTTTAAAAAAAAAATACTTACCTGAACTTACCTTAATGTCCCAGGGGTGGGTCCCCCCATCCTTGGGCGTCCTCCTGGGGTGGGCAAGGGTGGCAGGGGGTGTCCCTGGGGACATGGGGGGGCACCTCTGGGCTCCTTCCGAGCCCACAGGTCCCTTAACGCCTGCCCTAACCAGGCGTTAAAAAATGACGCAAAAGCGGCTGGACGTCTTTTTTTTTGACACGCCCACTCCCGGGCGTCATTTTTGCCCGGGAGTATAAATACGGCGCACATGCCTCGGAGTCATTTTTTAGACGGGAACGCCTACCTTGCATATCATTAACGCAAGGAAGGTGTCCACGCTAAAAAATGACGCAAACTCCATGAACTTTGGCGCTAGATGCGTCTAACGCCAAAGTATAAATATGGAGTTTGTTTTGGGTCGAATTTGCGTAAAATAAAACGACGCAAATACGGCGCAAACAGAGTATAAATATGGCCCTAAGGGTGTCCAAGATACCCCACCCCAAGACCCTGAAAAGTAGGAGTAAAGTTACCCTACTACCCCAAAAAGATAGTAAAGTGGAGATAGGGGATTCTGCAAGGACAACAACTGACTGCAAGGCACTGAAGACGGATTCCTGGACCTGGTCCAAGAGTCACGCAAGTGACCAGGGGGGGTAGGAGCCCAGTAAAGCCCAGCTGAAGGTGCAAAAGGGCTGCTTTCGGGTGGAACAAGCCAAAGATTCTGCATCAATGGAAGGTGCCAGGAACTTCCCATTTGGTCAAAGGATGTCCCACGGCGTGCTGGAGGATGCAGAGTTGTTTCCACGCAGAAAGACCGCAAACAAGCCTTGCTAGCTGCAAGAGTTGTGGTTGAGGATTTTGAGTGCTGCCAGGGCCCAGGAAGGACCAGGAGGTCGCCCCTTGGAGGAGGAGACAGAAGGGGCGCTCAGCAACACAAAGAGCCCACGCAGAAGCAGGCAGCACCCGAGAAGCACCTGAACAGGCACTTAGAAGATCTGAGGACGACAGTTGACTCAGAGCAACAAAGGAGGGTCCCACGACGTTGGACTCCAACTCAGCGAGTTGGGCAATGCAGGACAGAGTGCTGGGGACCTGGGCTAGGTTGTGCACAAAGGAAATCTTGCAAAAGTGCAGAGGAGCCCGAGCAGCTGCAGTTCACGCAGTACACGGGATTACCGTCTGGCGTGGGGAGGCTTGGACAGAATGGCCACTGGATTGTCGGGGACACTTGGACCCAGCTCCTGTGTTCCAGGGACCATGCTTGTCAGGATGAGAGGGGACCCAGAGGACTGGTGATGCAGAAGTTTGGCGCCTGCGTTGGTAGGGGGAAGATTCCGTGGACCCACAGGAGATTTCTTCTTGGCCTACAGTGCAGGGTGAAGGCAGACAGCCCTCAGAGGATGCACCACCAGGAAACAGTTGAGAAAGCCGGAAGGATGAGGCGCTACAATGTTGCTGGTAGTCTTCTTGTTACTTTGTTGTGGTTATGCAGGCGTCCTGGAGCAGTCAGTGGTCGATCCTTGGCAGAATTCAAAGAGGGAAGTGCAGAGGAACTCTGGTGAGCTCTTGCATTTGTTATCTGGTGAGATGCCCACAGTAGAGACCTTAAATAGCCCACAGAGAAGGATTGGCTACAGAGAAAGGTAAGCACCTATCAGGAGGGGTCTCTGACGTCACCTGCTGGCATTGGCCACTCAGAGCTGTCCATTGTGCCCTCACACCTCTGCATCCAAGATGGCAGAGGTCTGGGACACACTGGAGGAGCTCTGGACACCTCCCCTGGGAGGTGCTGGCCAGGGGAGTGGTCACTCCCCTTTCCTTTGTTCAGTTTTGCACCATAGCAGGGCTGGGTGGATCCCTGAACTGGTGTAGACTGGCTTTTGCAAGGAGGGCACCATCTGTTCCCTTCAAAGCATTTCCAGAGGCCAGGAGAGGCTACTCCTCCCAGGCCCTTCACAACTATTTCCAAAGAGAGAGGGTGTCACACCCTCTCTCAGAGGAAATCCTTTGTTCTGTCTTCCTGGGACCAGGCTTCCCAGGCCGCAGGGGGGCAGAAACCTGTCTGAGGGGTTGACAGCAGTGATAGCTGCAGAGGAGACCCCAGAAAGCTAGTTTGGCAGTACCCGGGCTCTATGCTGGAGACTCAGGGATGTATGGAATTGTCACCCCATTGGGGTGACAATTCCATAATCCTAGACATGTTACATGGCCATGTTCAGAGTTACCATTGTGACGCCACATATAGGTATTGACCTATATGTAGTGTACGGGTGTAATGGTGTCCCCGCACTCACAAAGTCCGGGGAATTTGCCCTGAACAATGTGGGGGCACCTTGGCTAGTGCCAGGGTGCCCACACACTAAGTAACTTTGCACCTAACCTTCACTAAGTGAGGGTTAGACATTTAGGTGACTTATATGTTACTTAAGTGCAGTGTAAAATGGCTATAAAATAACATGGACGTTATTTCACTCAGGCTGCAGTGGCAGTCCTGTGTAAGAATTGTCTGAACTCCCTATCAGTGGCAAAAGAAATGCTGCAGCCCATAGGGATCTCCTGGAACCCCAATACCCTGGGTACCTAGGTATCATATACTAGGGAATTATAAGGGTGTTCCAGTGTGCCAATCAGAATTGGTAAAATTAGTCACTAGCCTGCAGTGACAATTTTAAAAGCAGAGAGAGCATAAACACTGAGGTTCTTATTAGCAGAGCCTCAGTGATACAGTTAGGCACCTCACAGGGAACACATACAGGGCATACTTTATGAGCACTGGGGTCCTAACTAGCAGGATCCCAGTGACACATAGGAAAAAACAAACATACATACAGTAAAAATGGGGGTAACATGCCAGGCAAGATGGTACTTTCCTACACTGTCCCACAGCATTGACCCTGTCGACAATTCTCCAACATAGCTGCATCTTCCTTGCAATGGATGTCTGCTGCAACTGTGATCCGAATAGCTGTGGCTCTACCCAGATGATTTCCTCCACCATGACACTGAGCTCTTCCTCAGAAAACCTGGGGTGTCTTTGAGGTGCCATAATGTGGTGTGGGGGATGTGTGAGGTGATGTTTGTTGTGCTGTGATGTGTTGTGTTGGGGTGCGTTCTTTGAGGTGCGTGGATGTTGTATGAGTGATGGTGTTGTGTGTCTGTGGATGATGGTGTTGTATTTGCTATTCTCTCTATCCTTGCTTCTTCCAAAAAGTTGTTGTAAGGGGTTGTGGGTAATGTGGGTGTGTGTTTTATAGTGATGTGGGTGTGTGTGTGTGGTGTGTGTATGTGTATCAGTTGTGTGTATTTTGAATTGTCCAATGTGGTTGTGTTTTGTTAGTGTGTGTTTATGTTGAGCACGGCGGTGTGTACCGCCAATGGTTTACTGCGGTTGAATGACCGCCTCGTTGATTCATGGGTCGTGATAGTGTGGGCGTATTCCTGTTGGCATAACGGTGTAGGTTTTGCTATCGCCAGTTTATCACTGACCTTTGGTGTGGTGGACTTCTGTGGGTGTCTGTATTGTGGCAGATCACAAGATGTGGGTCGTAATACCTGTAGCGGATTTCCGCCGTGGCCACGGTATGTTGGCGGCCGTCAGCACGGCGGTAAGCGGGATTTACCGCCAGCCTTGTAATGAGGGCCATCATCATTTTCCAATGCAAAATATCACAAGTGGGGCTAGGACACAGTCAGGATAGATTTAACTACACCTAGAAGTTCTAAAATGATTCTGTAATGTGCAGTATCAACAGTCATACGCTTATTATCAAATGTCATCTGTCATGTGGCAAACAGAAGAACCACGTACCTGCAAAATAGGGTGTATAGACACAAGCAAATCCTTGAATATTACCTTTTCTAAGACGTTAGTCAAAATATTGGGATATCCGTAAAGAACACTGGACAGTGTACATCAAATGCCTCTCATAGCTTGTCAGGATAGCATTGTCTATGCTGCATACTGTTATGCACATGTGCATAGTTGGGACTTTGACCTTGAAATTAGAAATTACATATGTTCCACTGCACTGAAGATGTGTGTATATCCTCTTTTAAATGTTTTTCCCATTGTGCTGAAGAGACATATTGCAAAGTTAGCGCTAACTTCATTAACACAAAATATGTAATTCAATGTATAAGCAAATTAATACCAAAAGCATGCATGACACAGCATCCAACATCCAAAGCCCTCACATGCCAACACTAAACATTGTGCAAGCCCTTCATTCCACATTGGATAGAACAGTTATGAGGTTGTGGACTTGTTTGGATTTTGAAAGTTCATATATTCTGAAAATGCACCTAAAATTGAAATTTTCCTCATTTGTGTTTACTACACTACACGTCCCAGAAAAGCCCTCATAAAGCAACCTTTACATTTCTCGAGAAAGACCTTAACCTCACAAATACTGCAAACATTTGCCACATAGGCTGAAATCTGACAAAAAACAGACACAAAAAGCATGCCTGAGGGATCATCCAAATCCCTCACAGAACAACACATAACATTGTGCAAGCCTTTTATTGGCCATTGAAAACAACATGTATGAAGTCCTTTGTAGACTAGTTCCCATTTTGTAAGTGCATTTATTGTGAAAATTCACCTAAATGTTAGGTTTTCCCCAGTTGTGTTTACCACACTACAAGTCCTATACATAATAATGCAACCATTTGGAACACAAGGTTAGGGCTGCTAAATACACATTAAGGAACATCTCTTCACCACTTGCATCATATTACCAGACACATAAAGCTGTTCATGCTCTTACCAGGTCTCTGTTGTTCAAGCTCCTCCAGCTGAGCATGGAGGGTTGGCCAGGCTGCTCGCAGGACCCTCCTGTACAGTGGGCAGAGGTGGGGCCTATGTACATGTGGCTGGGAGGACAGGCCCAAGAGTTATTGGGCCTTGGTCCTGGCCCATCATTGCAGGTCACCCAGAGCTTCTTGCACATCGTAACCCACTGATGGTGAATACCCAATGGACTGCAGCACGCTGTGATGTCCTGCCAGAAACTGTTGTGCACTGCAATACTCAGCTGTAGTTCTGGGTACCCACAGAGCTGGGAATACTTATCAAGCACACCCTCTTCTAGGATGGTTAATGCAGACTTGCTGAAAGGGGTGCCTTGTCATCAAGTACCTTAGCCATATAGGGGACAACTCATGTACAAAGAGCAGCAGGATGGCAGAGAATCTTGTTTGCAGGTGAGGATAACTCAGAATGACTGTAAGTTGGCTGGCAGGAGGTTCCTGTTATGATTTTTGTGCTGTTTATTTCCTGTTGTTATATCCTGTATACTATTGTTGGGTTCCAGCTCAACTGTGGAGTCTCCACCCCGTGTGCAGAGTCTCTGCCCCATTTGCAGGGTGTACGAACTCGGGACAGAGACTCCGCACAGTGGGTGGAGACCCCATGCTTAATCTGCATTACAATTAATAACTTTAAAAACATGACACACAGGCAACAAAAAGGCAGGAAATACAGTACCTAACATCACACACAGCCATTTAAACTTTTTTTCAGTCCCATCCTCACCACATACAGAAGAGCTCAATACTCATACAGTTGAATTGAGCTGACCAAACTGTAATATGCATATGTATTTTTGAATTGCATCACATGAGGTCCACGGAAAGAGATACATGCATGATGCAAAGCTACATGTCAGATATAAGAAGCAAAACACAACATCTTTGAGTAGCTTAGAACTGCCTCAGAAATCAGAAGTAGGGGTATGCTGCACTTGGTGCTGTTTTTACACTACTATGCCCTGGCTTGCAGTGGTTATTTCCATGCAACACAAACCCAAATTCTGAATACTATGTAACCTTGGAAAGGCACAATAGGCATACACCTCTACAGGTGAGGCACAGTGAGGAACAAAGGCTAAAGCCTCCCAGGTTTGTCTAAGTGCATGAAGGTACTTCTTACTGCACAAATACAAATGTGCATGCTACAAAGTCTCCCATTGCACCATGGTGAAAAGATGCCTGCATTGGCACTAGGCCTGAATTTTGCTTCTGCTCAGGGGTCAAGGGCAGTAATGTGCCATGTGCCTCAGAAATGGCCCTTCCCTGACTTTTAAAAATTACACAGTACAGGGCAGCAAGGTGATGTTATGCGCAGCACTAATCCACCTTTTAATAAATGGGCCCCCAAACTCATGACAAGCCTGACACCCCCATGTCACATGTGTATTGGGCCATTCTCCATCCTATTATCTGACACACATCCAAATTCCTCTAAACAATGAGGAAGGTGTCCCTATTTGAAGTTTAGGTATTTTAAAAACTCTAAAATTGACACCCAGTTTTACAATTTTCAGTTATAATTCTAACTTTCCTTTCTTGTACAGATTGCCAAATGAAATGACTCTATGCATTGGCATTGTTCAGAGTGACGCTTTATGGCATATATTTGGGGATGTGGCCCAGGTCTGAGCAGCTAGTCACCTTGCAGCACTGTCCTTTGTCATGGTGAAATGGCAGCGATGCACTGTATCCATAGCATACAGCACATTTGTGTGCTTCCACCAGCACTGGTGGCCACTATACTGTCGACCACCAACCCAGGAAGCCAGGCACCATGGTGCAAGGATGTCTGTGCTGCATGCAGGATTGTTTTCGTTTAGCAAGGAGCACCTTCATGCACAAAAGCAAGGCTGGGAAGCTTTTTTCTCTTTCTAATTGTGCTGCACAGTGCAGCACAATTAGAATGTGGAAAAAAGGCAGATAAACAATTAAACTTTTCCTTGAATGCACCTCTCCCTGTGGAGGCATAAGGTTTTAACACATCCCGAGCATACAAGAACTTGTAAACTTTGGTCTGCATCTACAAACCTGGGTTTTGGGTAGAAACGTAGAATGCCTCCCTCATGCAGATTAAAGCAATGCAGCTTTTTGTGCTGCCTTACCTCCCTCCACCTTTATGAGGGCATTCAAAGCCAAGTGGTATGTTTACAAGATCTGCACCGCCACTGCATAACAAAACGTGATGTTCAGGGGGCATAAAAAATACATGAATATGGTACTTCGTGTGTAGAAAGTTTAGGATGTCCACTGTCCAGGAAGATAACACTATTAAATTGAAATGTACTCCCCCAAGGCAATGGATTTATTTACAAATTTGTCCACAGTGCGTACTGACATATGCACGAAATCTGTAGCAGGGACGTTTGACTCTTTGAAACATCTGCTGTTGACAAGCTATGTGTATTAGGTTTACAGAGAGGTCTCAGGATGGATTTTATGGACAGAGTCTTAAATGTACATCAGTTGACAATCATTTACAACAGACTGTGCAACCCACATAAAAACAGTAGCACAACTAGTGGCTCACAAGAAAAAAGTGTCAACCAGCTGGTCACGCACCTGCATACCTTGCCTGCTGTCAGGTACAATGGCCCTGTTGCTGATTCAGACCTAGGTGAGGGTTCAGAGCTATGTGTATGTCATGAAGCACTGCAATGATGTGTAAGACACAACAGGCTACTATAATCTTGTATACAACCTCAGGGAAGTACAGTAACACACCCCCATACGGTAAATACATCTAAAACATGACTTTAGGAGTCCAAAAGTATGCTCAATTATAGCTTGTGTCTGTATGTGTGCCCTGTTGTACTTCTACTGAGATACAGTGATTACGCATCTGTATGGTGTAAGGAAATGAGGCGAGAATGCATATTCAAGATCACCTGGGGAAGGAAATTAACAGATTTTGGTGCATGTCCCTATAGCATTTATTAATTTACTAAGATATGCATGGTACACTGAAGTCACATTTCAAAATTCTCCCACTGTCAGCTGCTGGGCCAGAGGTGACCTGCGATATATGCACCTGTCATGTGTACAACCTGGGAACACTGCATGCACATCCGTAAAGCAGCCACTGGAATCAAACATACATTGCACGTTAATGGAGTGCCAGCGGTGTCTGTTGCAGAAGATGTGGTCCTTGTGGCAAGGTGGCTGAAGTGCCATATGAGTGCAATCAATTGCACCAACCACACGTGAGAAGCGGTATAAGATGTAAAAATCCCTGGCAACCCTTTGCCTTTCTGCTAGTATCTGGGGCATACATATATACTGATGCACTTGCCTATTTATGCAGCGCAGTACATGACACAAGCATCTGGACTGACTTTCCTTTGGCCACAATGTCACCGGACACCCTCTGAAATGTTTCAGTAGCAAGGAAATGGATAGCTGCTAGGATCGTAACATAGGTTGGGATGGCGTGGGAGTGGCAGGTCACAGAATCAAGATCCGGCTCCCACTCAGAAACCATCTTCAAGATCACCTAAGGGGGAATCCTAAATCTGGCCCTGACATCTTGGCTGGACATCCCAAAGAGGTTAATCCTTTGCCTGAAGATCCTCTTTGCTGTCCTCCTTCTCCTCCTCCTCACATCATTTTAGCGCATCAAAAGGTGCAACCCAAAAAAAAACCACTGAGGGCCTAATTTACAAGGAAATGACGCAGAGTGGTGCTGCAAGCCAGCTTGCTGCACCACTGTACAAATCAAAACCATTGCTTTGGTTGTAAGCTGCAGATCTGTACCAATGCATTGAAAAACACTTTTGGGGGCATTGCTTCGTGTGTCAATCATGCATTCGCTATTTCAGTACCGATGAGTCAGAAAACACAATGTATTTGTGCAAAACGGATGGCATACAGGCAGAAAATGATGCATTAGGTTTGGCAGTCTGCAAACTAGGATGTATGAAGTTACTTATGCTTTCACTTACTCTTTGTTAGTCTGTGCTTGGTGGAGGACGTTGCCTGAAAGTGTCTGAGATAGTTGTGTCACTTGGTATTGTGAGAGTGTATTTTGTCTAGATCTTGTCTCTGTCGCTCTCCTTTATTGTGTATTTTCATTATTTTGTATTTATTGTGTCATTGTACTGTCAGGTGTTCATCTTTTTTGGTATTATTTGTTGGGTAGGTATAGTGTTTAGGAGGTTTAGATTTTATATAGGTTTCGTTAGGGGATTGCTTGGGGTCTGGAAAATGTCTGGTGGAGGGGTAATTTTACAGAGCCACAGCTGAAAAGCCTGATCTGACTTATTGCACACTACCTCCCATGGATTCTTGAGGCTGGTGGCAGGGTGAGCCAGGGATACCCGCTACGGACAAGTGGCGTATGTGGGAGCAGGTGCGCTGGCGCCATTAGAATGAGTTTGACATCGCCAGGACCACACACCATCTGAAGCACCGAAGGACAGATGTCATCTCCAGGGAGGCTGATGTCATCGACTACCTGGACCTGGAGATTGGTGGACCTGTTGGTATATATGTCTGTCATGTTTGCATATAATGACATACCTTCATCCGGAATGCTAAACTTAAACATGATTTGTACATATTTGTATTTTCCAACAATATAGGGATGTGCAACAGGTGTCTCATGTAACAAGATATAAGAAGATGATGTAAAGTAAGGTAGCTTATTTCCTCAACAATGTTGATTTGGAGTAGGCCAGAACAATAAGTAGGTTTGCAAGTCTGTGCTGCCCAACACCAAAGTGTAAGGTTAGGAATGTACCAAATTCATCCAAGATTGTGCATTCCTGTTCATTGATCATGCACTGGTGCCTTTTTGGCAGACTAACACCAATGAAGGCACCCTTGCACCATGGTGTATTGTTGTAAGGATTGCTTTGTGCAGGAATGTGCAACTGCCTGCACAAAATGGTATGCTGTGACCCTTTCTCCACTATCTATATGTGTTGCCAAATACAGCAAACATGAAAACACAATGGAACACAAGCGATGTCTCCTCCTTGTGCATCCCCTAGGAAGCTATATGGTCTTTGCACATCCCCAGGGCCACATGTATTATAAGTCTGTGTAGGCATCAATCTACATGGTTGTTGCATGGGTTCAGTCCCCACAAGGCCCATGGAATGCCTCCCTAGTGCTGAGTAAGGCAACGCTGCAGTTTGTGAAGCTTTACCATACTACATATCTATGAGGCCATACTAAGCCACCTAAAGTGGCTTTGTGTCACCTCCTATATATATGTGATGTATAGATTTTGCCTACTGGAGCATCTCTAAATGTATGCAGGTGTGGTGCAAGGGGCTCATTACCTTCCCCCTTAGGTACTCTTAGGGTAAATCATGTCACCCATGTGTCAAGGTACACTGGACTCTGCCATTGCGCTGCACAGGATTACTCAATCTATCTCATCCTGGACGCATGTTTCAAGTTCAGCATACTGCCTAGTCTGGGCTGAAAATGGACTAGATGTGTTGAATGAGCTGGGCCTAAAGGCACTTGTGCACTTCATAAATGCTGTGATTTTATAGTATGGTAAATAAATATGTTAACATGTGAAAATACAATATTCACAATGCTACATCCTCTTTCATGTCTTCTAGGTGGCCAACTTCAATTTACAGGGGGAGAGGTTGTTTTTCTTTCCAAGACCCCAATGCAATCAGTAAGTGTAAATAGTATATCTATGTACCATTATGATGTCTGTTTATGATCTATGTAGAAATGATCAATTGTGATATGTGGTGCGAGGTAACTCTCACCTATTATCTATGAGCTGTCTGTCTGTGAATCAGTGTAGAACCTGGCCAAAGTGTCTTTAAGAATGCTTTCGGACAATGATTATATGTTTAATTCTAAGGTGTATGTAAGCAGGCTCACCGGAAGTACACATCTCTTAATATGTAATTAGGCCCTCATTTACAGAGATTTGGCTTAAGGCAGAGGAACAAGTCACCTTGCTGTGCTGCTCTATGCCAAACTGAAAAGGCATGAATGCACCTTATTAATGCAGTACAGTCCATTCCAGTTCTTTCTCCCAGCACTTGAGCCGTTTAGGCTATGTAACGCCAACACAGGCACCTTTGCATTATGGTGCAAGGATGCCTGTGTTGTTTGCAGTATTTTTTTCTGGGAAAGGGCACCTTCCTACACTTAAATAATTCTAGGAGGCGATTTCCTCTTTCTATGTGTGCTGCAGAATGCAGCCCACATAGGAAGATGAAATAATTAGGAAAAATGGATATGCAGATCCTGGTTATGCATCATCTCGGGAGGCGTAAAGATTTGCTGCATCACCAGGTTTACATGCTTCTGTAAATCTGGTGCTTTGTCAAACCCCATGGGAGTTGCATTGGAAACACCCCACAACTCCCATGGCAGGCCTCCTGAGCGCTGAGTAAAGCAATGCAGCTATTTAGCTTGTGTTGGCTAACTTGATATGTATGAGCCTACTTAAAGCCATGCAGGGTGGCTTTTCATGGCTTCATAATTTTAAGTCAGAGCCGCGAGTCAGGCATGTACCACTTTACATTGTGCAAAAGTGCCATGGTGATCCCATGATTAAGTCCTAGAGTGAGTGAGGGTTGCAACGTGTGCAGTCTTTTGTAAGTCCAGATGGGGTATGCCAAGGCGGCCACACTGCCTGTACTGTTCATAATCAATTATACAGACTTTTGCTGGCTGCAACTCCAACTCTCGATTTAGGTTAACCAGGACCATCTGTCATATTTGTAGATCTGAACATCTTAATGAGTGTAAATATTAGGCCTGTAAGAGATGGCAACTATCTCATTGTGAGTACTGTTACAGTGTGTGCAACCACACAGACACTTGACTCAGTTTTTACTGGTTCTAGTAGGGGATGTACATGTAGTGACAATATATTGTCCATAGGTCAATCACGTTTGCTGAATTTGTTATTACCAGGTACGTTTGAGTGTGTTACAATGTCAGACTATTTATGTCAGACATCATGTACATGTCTTTACTGTGTTAACAATCTATTATTGTTTTCACTCTAGCTAACATGACTGCTGATAAGACCCGCACCTTTGAGCATTTCAGAGACTATTACAGACATGTCTGTAATGTTATCAAAGAATTTAAGAAAATGCTGAAATTGTATGTGTGGGCTAAAGAGGTGGGGACATGGAACATTGTCAGACCAAGTACACCAGCAATCCCTACCTATCCCACTGACCAGGATAGACTAGGACCAAGTCAGCCGAGATCAGGACCAATCCAGCCCAGATCAGGACCCAGCCAGCTCAGAACTGGGCCAACCCATGCCAGAACAGGTCCAAGCCAGTCTCAGGTAACCACAAGTGTGGCACCACCGGCTCTCCCAGCAACAACATGTCTGCCCACACAGACCAGGAGGCACCCTTGTCAGGACTCGGTGTTCCAATACACCATCATAAGAAAACTCAAGAGACTCAACCAAAAAGTGGACAATGTTATTGAGGAGTAGCACTGGCATGCCACTCGAATAACAAATTTGGAGGAGATTTTAGATAGTCTAGGTTTAGGTAAGCTATCTTTTAGATATTTTAAAGATTTTTCATAGGTGTTTAGATTTGTATATGGTTTTAGTGGGTGGGGGATAATGTTTAGTCTTTGTAACAAAAATACCAAAGATCCAAAGATATATATATATGTGTGTGTGTGTGTGTGTATATATGTGTGTGTGTGTGTGTGTGTATATATACTGTATATATATATATATATATATATATATATAATTTCTTTATTTTTAGGTCACAATGTATAGTTATTTTATGTATAGGTGTAGCGTATAGACAAGAGTCAGTCAATTTTCCAATGGAGTAACTTAAGGGATCTTCAACAATGTTTGGGCACTATCAGTGGCCCTTTTTGTGTGGATGGACACACAGCCCTAAACAGCTAGTCACCTACTGTTGCACTGTGTGTGTGAATTATGCTACATGTATGGTGGAGATGAATTTGTCAGCCCATAGTCACCATTCATGGCTGTGTTGGGACACACACTGGTGCCGGTCACTTACACCATGTTACTGAAACATCAGTGTTGTTTTCTGATTGTATCCATGGAAGTGACCCACACCTACTGTAGGAGCCTGGCCCTCTATGTAGTATGCAAAACATTATACCCTGTGCAGAGGGCCTGGGCAACCACACGTTGGTTTACAGAGGTACAAATAAGACCACCTATGCTCTAATTTTTATGGTAACTTGGTCGAGCAGTTAGGCTTGGAGCATTTGTTATACCCACAGTATCAATAAATAAAAACACACACTCAAAAGAATAACTCAAGACCAATTTACAAAAAGGCTTCAGATTTTTATAACATTTTTAAGACCAAGATCATCAAAAGCAGGGAGTACTTTTTAAGTTATGCATTTTCAAAGTTTAGACAATGTCTCAGTTCTGTGTGTAATTTCGCACCATATGAATCAATGTTGAAATACTTAAAAAATGCACTTAAAATCAGGCAGTGAGTTTACCAATGTATCCTCTTGATTGTAGGTCTGGGTCATCAGTGGGCCCTGTGGATCAGCTGGAGAAGTTCAGACGGTTCCCGGTTTTGGCAAGAGCAGATGCAGAAAGTCTTTGGAGCTGGTACAAGGGCACTGCAGGGACCACTTGGAAAAGCACTGCAGAGATGGACTTAAAGGTGAGTTCAGTGGGTCCCCTTGAAGTGCTGAGGTTTCAAGGGATGGAGAACCCTTAGAACACAGCTGGATCATCAGTGTAGGGTACAGGGCATCTGGGTGCAGATCGAATAGTTGAGACAAGATCTGTGCGCAAAGGTGCCCTTGGAAGCAGGAGGTAGGTCACTTTAAAGGTTGCTTGCAAGTCGGCATGGTCACTCTGGTGGGAGGTTCTGGTGTTTTCTGAAGTCCCTTGATGGGGGATTCCTCCTGGTCCATTTGCAGTCCAGAGTAGACTCTTCTTCTAGGTGTTGGATGTTGGGGGTCCCGTACCACTGGCTATTGCACAGTTCTGCCACTGGAGGTTACAGTGCCACCAAACTTGGCACACTTGTAGGGATCATCCTCTGCATCTGTTAGGTGAAATCTGGTCCAGCTGGAGCATCCGGTTCATTGGTCAGCAGCCTGTCATTGAACTGGACTCCACTGGCTTTTGGGTCTTAGATGCAAAAGAGTGACTCCTTCATTCTGAAGGGAGATCGTCAGCGATTTTTAAAAGAGTGGAAGTCCTCTCAGAGGTTTTAGAGTCTGTCTGATGTCTGAGCAACCCCTCAGCGGTGATTGTCCAGTGCTGGGTGCAGCAGACAGGGTTTGGTGTCTTTTTCATGATTCAGCAGAACTTATGTTCTTGAGCCTTGGGTCTTCTTTGTTGCGGGTCTTGTGTCCTTGGAATCTGAATCTCTGGTCTAGAAGAGCACACCAAATATTGAATTTAGTGGGCGTTTAGGGGAGTACCTAGTAGTGACCAATATGTGAGCTATCTTAGGGTGGCTACACCCCCTATGTGACCACTTACTGTGGGCAGAGGACACTTCCCTATCCATGATAGGCTATTTTCCTCTCATGCAAAATGGAGGAAAATGAAGTGGATGGGGCACATCACATGCAACACTTTAGGGGTGGTGCAAGCTGGTGGTAGCCACTCCTCCTGTACTTTGTGTGTTTTTCCACCATTATTCCAGCCAAAAGTAGGGGTTTGTAAAAGTGGTGGACATCTGCTGCTGGCAGCAGGCCTCTGGGTCAAGCTTAAAAGGTAGCAAGCCCCTTGAAGCGCACTAGCAGGGTGGTGCAAATTCCTGAGGAAGGAGGTGTGACATCTCTACCCAGGAAGGGTTTTGTTCTTGGACCCAGAGAGCAGGAGCTCTCACCTGAGGGTTCCAGAATTATGTCTGGTGGTGGCAGTCTGGATGAGCCCTGGCCAGCAACCTTGCCAGTGTTAGTTAGGTTTGCAGGGACATCTCTAAGGTGTCCTCTTAATACATTTAGCAATAAATCCAGTACTGGTACCAGATTGGATTTATCATTTTTAGTTGTTTGATACCAAACAACCGAGGGCTCAGAGTAGCCATCATCTAGCTGTGAAACATGTATTGGCCAGTGTCCAGCACATGCATTTAAAATGGCTGCTCTGTTCACCTACTATGTCCCAGGTTAGGAAAGGACACAGTAGGGGCACATTGCTCATGAGTCTATGCTCATACATACAGTATACTGCACCGTGCCTTAGGGCTAGAAGGACTACCAGAAGGGTGACTTACCTATAGTACATGAAGTATGTAGTAGACAGGGCACACCGGCTGTGGACCATGTCGAGTTTGAATTTTAGGATTGCACCAGGACCCTCAGCCTGCAATAGCAGTGCTGGGTGCATTTGTATGCATGGCCCATGAGGGTGGAACAATCAGTGCTGCTGCCCTCACGGGCCTACTCTTAGTATCCCATGTCCTGGGTACCTAAGTACCATTTACTAGGGACTTATAGTGGCAGCGAAAGGTGCTGCCAATTGTATCAATACCTTTGCAATTTTAGGGAAAGAACACTGGCACTGGGGACCTGGTAAGCAGGACCCCAGTACATTCCAGTTCAAGTTGTACCCAGAAACCAGGCAAAAAGTGTGAGGGGGTCCTGCAACAGGGTGCCAGTTTCCCAGACTTGCCCAGAAACTTCAATTATCCTTGCAGTTGAATACTTGGTAAATGTGGCACTTCATTTGTTTGAATTTGGCAAACTACTTGTTAGGTTCGATGAACACTGGTGACAGCTTTTCTCTTCCCCATGGCATGTGTAGCTTGTTCCATGGGTCTATGAACTTTATCATAATATTTGATATGTGTGTGTATATTAAAATTGAGGTAATATGTGGTTACACTCATATTTAATGCATGTGAGGGCTCTCAGGGGCAGGGGAACACATTGAACCTATGTATACCAGTGTGCCTTACTACACAATGTATCCTTTGACACAGAAACCAAAGTACTTTGCAGTTGCATTTCATGCTTACTGACATCCAAGGTGTAGCACTGAGCTTCTTCATCATTCACTCACATAGGTATGATACAGCTTAAGAAAGAGTCTGTCCATTGGTATCTGCTTGTCCTCACTGTATGCATTAATAGCGTACTTATGTGAGATCTCTAATGTAAGCATTGAGGCTGACATGTATGCATGATGACATTGTTATGATCACTGAGCAAAGTATATGTTGAAGTATGAGAATGTGTTAGTGGCTCAAGTGCTTCACATGGCACTATTTGTGCATGTATGCAAATTTGTAATTGGTTGGGATTATTCACTGTGTGTCACACTTATGCTTATTATAACACCATAAATTTCAATAGTTCAAACTTAATTTCCACATGATGCCATGGCAGCAGAGGTCCTTGATAATTTACCTTGTCCAACAACATAATGTGATAGGGACTGTGGCGCAATTCCCTTTAAATGGTAGGAAGTGCATTTTAAGTCAGCTCATCCACCATGGTCTAGTTAGTTTGATCAGCAACACTCATACAACATACATGTTAAATGTATTGCATTTATTTGCAGTGTGTACATAGGCTGATTCACAGTAGTGGTTCTTGCAGCAACAACCTCAACATTGTGTGAGAGCCAAATGCAGTCCATGGGGGATACATTTCATGTGGCATGTGGAGGAGAAGAGTATTCCAATGAGGAGGAGGTCCAAATTACCATTGTGGAAGATAGGCCTCATTGTTAGTCTACAAATGGACCAGATTAACAGGTGGACTTAAAAAAGGAAGCAAGTACCAGGAGACAGCACTAGTGACAAGGGTGATGACATTCAACATAGATTCAATGGTAAACTGGCCAAGGGCCACAGACAAATAATGCTGGTTAGTTCTCCACAGGAAATTCCCCTCACTTTGTGCCCCCATTTTAAGCTTATTCCGGTGTTTTCTCACTCTGACCGTGCCCTGGGCACTGATAACCAGTCTCAGGACTCTGTGTAAAATTGTATATGCAAATTAGGCATAATTATAACCTACCGATAGGTCCCTAGTATATGGTAGGGCATGTAGGTGTAGGGACCCCAGGATAGATAGTGCACCCATAGGTGTACTGGTGTGATGTCCAGTGCCATTTCAAAGGCAGGCCTGCATTGCTGGCTGCTTTCAAGGTAAAGTTAACCCAATTCAACTTTGGAATCAAAAGTGCTCCCAAAGTCTCAATCTTTCTTATTTTTGCATATAAGTTAACCCTAAGGTCTGCCCGAGGTGCCCCCGGGATTGAGTGCAGTGTATGTGTAAGTAGGGACTTTATAACAGAATGTTATATAAGCCCTGGTGAGGGAAAAACATCACAATTTGTTTTATTCTCATTGTAGTCAATGGGCCCCATAGGCTAACACGTAGAGACTTTATTTTAAAATAATAAAGTCCCGTTTTCCATTGAGATGAGCCAAATATAGCAAGCTTGCCATCAAATTAAACGTTATAATAAATCCAACAACTTGCCAGTGTTGAAATTAATATAACTAATCCAGGGAAAGAGTTTTAGAAAGTTACCAAATTCAGCCCTGTAGTGACCTTTCCTGATTGGTCATCTTCTGGCAGCCTGAGGCAGGCTGCTTTGATGAGGTGTGAAGTGGCCTGGGCTGCAACAAAGGAAGCATCTGGTAGGCTGAGAACTGCTGCAGCAGATAATAGAACAGGATGGGGGAAGAGTAGCCAAACTGCTCTTCACACTAGGGAAAGCCCTTTGGGACTGAAACTGGCACTCCCCCATTTCCTGCAACCCCAGACTGCTGGGAGCCCCCTGATTAGATTAGGAGAGATATTGGAAAGGGATATGTTAAGGGAAACATAGCTGCATCAGTAGTTGGACTCACCCAGATCTAAACTCTAAGATTGAATTTTCACCATCTTGGATTTTTGAAGATTGTTGCTTCCTGGGATTGATTTTTGCCACACTTCCCAAGAAGTTGCCACTCAAGAGGGTGGTGACCTGTACTCTATTGGACAGGAGCACCCCCCTGTTTTCCAATCCCAGGAGCAAGGATAAATATAGCAGAGCTGCCCCACAATGCACATTCCTGCTATAGAAGATACTGGGAGAAGAAGGACTGCCCTTCTGGACCACTGGCCTGCACCGGGACCCTGCACTCATAAAGCCTGCACCAACTGCACACGTTGGGCTTCATCAAGAAAATGACTTTGCCTTGCTTCTGCACCTCCAGGAGTGGACTCCCTGTAATCTACAGATACAAAGGAGCTGACTGGAGTCCCCTGCATCACGTCCTGCAAAAATAGTCCAGATGACCAGTGGCCAGTGGCCATTTAAAGATGCTGACCAGAGGCATTCTGGGAACTGAAGTCCCAACTTCCAAGGAGTAACTCAGAGCTTCTGGAACCTTGGAGCAATTTTTTTGACACTTTGAAGACCCTAAAAGCACTTCTGGAAGACGATTCAGAAGTTTGGGGAAGTTGGATGTAACTTTGAAAAAAGCACCATAAGTGGCCCACCTGACCTTGAGAGTCAAGCCAGACACCGTCAACTGCGACCCGGCCAAAATTATAGGTTCATACCACTGAAAAGCTCCGGAGCCCCAGACTTTCAGAATTTGACTTGGGGCTCACAGAAAGGCAATCCGATGATATTACATAGAAATCAGCTTGCTGAGGTGGACCGTCTGACGTTGAGGAAAAAAAGCTCCAGAAAAGTTTCTAAGTGCAAAAGTACCTCCCATGCAGTGTATCCGGGAAGGGCTCCATTGTGGTCGACCTCAACTTTTGACTTTGCCGCGGTTGAAGAAAATCTCCAAGAAATGTTCTAAGTGTGAAGGTAAAACTGTAACCAAGTGTATGTGATCCGGGCTCCATTACGGTCAGCCTTGACTTTGCCCCGGTTGAGTGCAACCAGAGATCCCTGTTTGGCGCTATCAATTCTTAGGCACTCTTTAAAAATTCAAATCTCTGGTTCCCTACATTGGATTATTGCCATTTTGGTGTCATTTTAAAGATAAACATATTTTCCATTGTTATACATTGGTGTTCGATTATTACAGTGTGTTGTGTTTTACCTATTTACTGTTTTGGTGATACTAAATGCTTTACACACCTGTCTCCTAAGTTAAGACTAACTGTTTGTGGGCCAAGCTATCAAGGGTTGAGTAAGAAAGATAAATTTATTGACTGGACCTAGTGGGGGTTTGTGGACTATTGCTAAGTGTAGGTACCTACCTGCCCTTGCCAATAGTCCAATTTCCAACAATGTGGCTCCCCGGTCTCTAGTATCATTTGCCTGTGCCAACAAGGAAGGCAGCACAGCACTGACAAGGGCCTGCTGGCTTGTCCGCACAGCAACAACATCATGGTGAAATGCACCCATTGTTGCAATATAGGAGTGCTGCTTCTGCTCCATAGATTCAAGGATGTTGGCTGTAGCCACCAGCAAGGTGGCAACCTAACTGGTGTCACATTGGCATGGCTATTGTTCTTGCCTCTGCCTCATACCACCAGCGATGTCAGCCAGGAACTCTTCCAATCTCTAGAGCAGAGGGTAGGTGCCTCTTAGTGCCTCAGAGGTGTCCTTATTGGAACTGATGCACCTACAAACTCCATCTAGAGTGCTCGCAATGGTCTCCATCCCTGCCCACAACTCATCTACCATCTGCTGCTGGACTCCTACTGCTTGCCATTGAAAGACATCTTGGGTGTCCTTGAAGCCAAAAGCTGGGCTGGGGCTGGCAGGTATGTCCATTTGTAGGCGGTTCATGGGGATACCCATTGGCACTGTCAGTCCCTCCCATGACCAGAGAAGGTGTTACAATATAGTTCTGGATTTGCTGAAAAGTGTCCTCGTTCATGGGGGGCAGGATATCATTGCCAACAGGTTGGTGATCCTGGACAGGCATCTGGCCACGTGCAGTGGTTTGTCTCTCTGCAATAAAATTGAGATAAAACAATGGTGATCTATTGTAGATGTTGACAGGAGTAATCTGGCTAACTTACAGTATTCATCCTCACTCCCTTTCAATGCAACATTGATATGTAGGACCTATGTGACTTGTAGGTATTTTTGAGGCCAAGTGGCATTCTAGCTGCCTTTCAGATGGTAGTATCTGTACATTGTTTACACACCACTCAGTGATAAGGGTCAGTGTGTCATACCATATATTGCAACACAGTTACACAGCTTGCTGATTGGCCCTGCCAATGTGGGTTAGTTGAGGTAAGGTCCACATGTGCCTTGGAGATTAGCTTTCTTATTCATAATAGTTATGCTGAACGTGCTTTCTGGTATAGACAGAACTACTGTGCATATTGCACCAAGTCACCAGGATGTCATGCATTCCCTCTGCCCAATACAAAGTCCACAGCTCCAGGAAAAGTGTTGTGGGTATGGCCATATATTTAGTTTGATCCTGCAGTCTGCCTCATGCACAGTACACCAAGACAGTCTACCTTGTTGTGTTGTCCTGCATGCACATTGTCCATTCATGTGGCTAATGGCTCATATTGGTCACTGTTAGAAATGGGGTCTCTAGTCGGCAGAGATATTCACCTCTGTCCAAATAGGGACCAAAATCCTAGTTAGGGTAAGTCACAGAAATCCAAATTATCCTGTGTCCAGACTCTGGTAGCTTGGCATTGAACAGTCAGGCTTAACTTAGAAGGCAATGTGTAAAGTATTTGTGCAATAAATCATACATTAAGACAGTGAAAACACCACAAAAATACACCACACTGGTTTAGAAAAAGATATGATATTTATCTGGCTGAATTGACATCAAAACAATAAAGATTCAATAAGCACAAGTTTAGATATTACTTTTGCAAGATTAAAAACAGTTGTCTCTTGTTTGCACAAAGTACCTGGTTTGCACAAAAAATAACAAACACAGAGCCCGCAGAGGAGGAGATGCATGGAAAAGGTAGGGTGTATGTCAGAATTTCCGGTGTGGCACAGACAATGGATTGTTTCTTTCCACGCTGCAAGGGGCTTTGCTTCGATTTCTGGCATGCAGTCTTGGTTCCTCACTTCGATGTGGGGATCTTTTTGACACCCAGGGATGATGCCTGGACATCCTGGGCGTGCCGGACGAAGTCACAGGCGTTGCATCCAGCCGGTATGGCGATGCGTAAAATTGTCTGTCTCACAGCAGGTGTTGCATCAATTCTTCCTTCTGGAAGTTGGGCTGCGTCATTCTGGGTTGTCTGCACATCGATCCGGTAAGGCTGTGCATTGAAGTTCCAGTGGCAAAGTAGACTCTGCTTCGAATCTTCACTCAGGAAATCATGCTGCATCATTCCGGTTCAACTGTGCTGCAATTTTCTCGACCCAAGGCAAGCTGTGCATCGTTTCTGGCAAGCTGGGAATCGATTTTCAGCACACAAGGAGTTTCTTGAAGAGATTAAGGGGGTCATTTTGACCTCAACGGTCTTTTTTAAAGACCGCAGAGGGACCGCCGTGTGGAAGACCGCCAGTGGTGGCGGTTTGCCGCGTGGCCTATTATGACCGTTGGCAGCTCTCTGGCCTTTTACGGACGGAGAGCCGCCAACAGCCATACTGGCGGGAGGCGGGGAAGTGGAGGTTGCTCCACCTCCACCGCCACGCCAACAGAACACCGCCCAGCGAATCACGTCCTGTGATTCGCCATGGCGGTGTTCTGTTGGCGGTGTGGTGTCAGCGGAGCAGCCCCCATGGATCCCGTCCCCTCACGGAGGATCATCGGAACAGGTAAGTCGATCGTCCGTGAGGGGAGGGGGGTGGGGGGTATTGTGTGTTGTGTGGGTGCATGGAGGTGTGCGTGTGTGTGTGTAGAGGGGGTGTGTGAGTGCGTGTATGCTTGCGGGGGTGTTGTGTGTATGGGAATGAGTGCGTGTATGTCTGTGGGTATGTCTGTATGGATGTGTGCGTGTATGTTTGAATGTGGGTGTGCGTGTATGACTGTGTGTGTGGATGTATGCATGTATGTCGGCGTGTGTGCGTGTAAGTATGTAGGTAGTACCTGCGTGCGTGTTGTGTGGGTATGCGTGAAGTGATGTTGGGGGTCGGGGTGGGGAGGGTGGCCCTGCCACCTTTGGGGGGTGGCAGGGGTGGTGGGGGGGAGGGTGTCAGGGTGGGGGAGACCCCTATCAGTGCCAGGGAAGGAATTCCCTGGCACTGATAGTGCTTACCGCCATGGATTTCAAACCGCTGGAAATCCATGGCGGTAAGCCGGGTCCAAATACCGCCAGCGGTATAGTGACGGACGCCAGGCTGGAGACCCAGGTCTTCAGCCCGGCGGGCGGAACGGAGAACCGTCGGATGACCATGGCGGTCATAATTCCACAAAGTAAGACCGCCAGCCTGTTGGCGGTCTTACCGCCGGTTCTCCACCTTCTGCCAGGGTCATAATGACCCCCTAAGTCTTTTTGGCCCTGAGACTTCAGAAACCAGGAGACAAGCTCAATCCAAGCCCTTGGAGGGCACTTCTCTGCAAAGTCATAGGCCAGCAAGGCAGCATTGCAACAGCAGGGCAGCAGTCCTTCACATCAAAGCAGTCCAGATGTGTCCTTTGGGCAGCCAGGCAGTTCCTCTTGACATGTTGCAGGTTCAGGTCCAGAAGTGTCTAATTTTGGGGAGGAGGGGGTCAGGGACCTACTTTATATACCCCAAAATGCCTTTGAAATGGGGGAGAATTCAAAGGGTGGTTTTGAAGTGCACAAGGTCCCCTTTCAGTACAGGTCTGCCTGCCAGGGTCCCAGTAGGGGGTTTGGCAGTCCATTGTGTGAGGGCAGGCCACTAGCCTTTGAAATGTAAGTGTCAGGCCCTCCACCCATCCAGTCCAGGAAGACCCATTCAATATGCAGATGAATGCAGATATATCTGAGTGTCCTGTGTTTGTGGTTGTGGGGAGAGGCCCAGGCAAGCTATGTAGATTGCTAGCTCTGATGCTCACCCCATTTCATCATTGCCAGAGTGTGTTAGGTGCATAGTATCACACATGTTCAACTCAGCCCTCTGCACTTGAAATGTAAGTGTCAGGCCCTCCACCCTCCAGCCCAGGAAAACCCATTCAGTATGCAGATAAATGCAGATGTGCCTGAGTGCCCAATGTTTGTGGTTGTCCGAGTGTAATGCACAAGGGAGCTGTCAACCAACCCAGCCCAGACGTGGATTGGAGACAGGCTGCAAGGCACAGATGCAGAGAAATGCTCACTTTCTAAAGTTAATATAAAATCCAACTATACAACAAGCAAAATTTTCTATTGCCATTCTGGCCATACTAAATATGACCTGTTTACCCCTTTCTGACCAGAATCTACCACTCAAACAGTATGAGAGGGCAGACCTAATGTTAGCCTATGAAAGGAGCAGTAGTGAAAAACTAATTTAGGAGTTTTCCACTTGCAGGACATATCACACATACCTGTGTATGTCCTGCTTTTTACCTACATAGCACCCTGCCCTTCGAGTTACCTACGGCCTACCTTAGGGGTGACTTATATGTAGAAAAAGGGAGTTTAAGGCTTGGCAAGTACTTTTAAATGTCAAGTAGAAGTGGCAGTGAAACTACACACACAGGGCTTGTAATGGCAGGCCTGAGACATGGGTAATGGGCTACTTATGTGGGTGGCACATCCAGTGCTGCAGGCCCACTAGTAGCATTCAAATTACAGGCCCTGGGCACATATAGTGCACATTACTAGGGACTTACAAGTAAATCAAGTAAGTCAAATATGCCAATGGGGAATGAACCAATGTTACCATGTTTAAGGGAGGGAGACTATGCACTTTAGCACTGTTTAGCAGTGGTAAAGTGCGCAGAGGTCTTAGGCCAGCAAAATGAGGTAAAAAAAAAGAAGAGGAGGAAGGCAAAACATTTGAGGGTGACCCTGCAGAGAAGCCATTTTCAACATATCCCTCTTCCAGCTTAAAGCCAGCGACGGCTAATCAATACCCTGACTGACTTCCCTGCTTAAGGCAATAGATCATGGACAATGGCCCACTACTGCAGGGACACTTGCCAGTTCTATTCCTTTCTGAACTCAAACATAGAAATGGTAGAAATAGTAACATCGAAGCACTTCTCACAAGTGTCTATATGTTAAGATGGGGAGTATGTTAAGGTGCTACATGGTCGAATTGCCTTACTACCACAAGACAAAACTGTTTGTATCACAGGAATACATAAAACCAGTCACTGAGGAAAAACAAAAATGAAACGAAAATCTTCTCTCCTTGTAACCTCGTAGGTTTGTTTACGTCAAAGGAAGTTCTTTATCACTTTGTTCATTCATATGTGGCCATTGGAAATAAAAAACAATTCCATAGTAAAACCATACAGTAACAGCCCGTAGACAATCCATACGATAATAGCCAATGATATCCAACATGTGTTTTTTCATGAAGTGACTTTTTTTAAGGCTGTGAAAAGATGAATACATATGCTTACAGGAGAGCAAAGTTAAAATGTAGGGACATGACAAAAATCCATGCAAAGAAAAGTTGGCAAAAATAAATGAAGTGATGTCGTACACCGCGTATAGGTTCAAAAGTGCCAAATTCTCATTATTTACGGAGAAGATAATAATGCCGCCAGGATGAGTCCCAAACCTAAGTAATAAAGCATATTCCTATAAAAAAACATGCAGATGGTGTGTATAGATACAGGAAACTGTAGCCAGAGCATGAACAGAAGATCCTAACCCCGAAGTGAGTCAGCAGAAGAGTAAGGCAGGAATCAATGTTCACTATTGACAACCTACCCGAGAAATTGGAGCTGTGAGTTCTTTTGAAATTGATTCAGTCATGTATGAAAGAGCTGGAATATAATGATGTATAGGTGGGTCAGTACACTTGCATAGGGTAACTAGTATGTAGTGCACAAGGCTCACAGATCATGTAATACATGTGGAGCCAAAGTAATATAGATATACCAACAAGAATCAAACATGAAATTCTTGTATAGATACCTGTGTTTCAGATGTATGTAAGGGCATCAGTCAATAAATATGGTCCAAAGATGGTCTCTTCTGTGCTGTTGAATATAAGGGCAAGTTCCAAGATTCCAAAAGTGTGCAGCACACGTAGCTATTTAGAGGACCATGATAAGTCCCACATCTGCCCAGACACAAGAGGAATGAAAGGAACATATTAAGAGTTGTGGTCAAGGTACATATCGATGTAACAAAGGTCTGTAATGTGCAGCGTAAATTTGAAGGTGAGGACTCCGTTGAAATCCAAAAGATAGTAAAAATCAATCCAGGAGTGCCCCAACCTTTTGAGGAGGAAAATGTAAAACATCCAGGCAATAACATGTTAAAAACTAGAAGGTGATCAGATATATGTATAGCTACCCCATTTTGTAACAGATTCAAATCTATAGGTAGACATAAAATGCCGACTGAAACAAAGGGATAATATTGCCATAGCAGCCTACAGATCCAAATCTTAAGTAGAAATGAAAAGCCCACTGAAACACAGGGACAATCCTGCCATAACGGTCTATAATTACATGCATAGAAACGCACTTGAAATGGAGAATCACGTAAGTGCGAGTAGAAATTAAAACAGTTTGTTACTCAGAGAGTGAGTATGAGGTAGAGCGCCACAACAATAACTAATGCACACTATGTATAAAGTGTCAATGGGCAATTACCTGCTACGTAGCAAGCGAAGTGTCAGCTCTCAACGTAGGGAGAAATTGACACGAGGGAGTGTGCAGTATAAATCTAAGTATGCTTGTTTGGAGATGGAAAGAGGCCTGGTAGCATAGAGGTCATTGTAACCCAAAATATATTGGTGGCCATCTTGAAATGTCTGGAAAATTATACATACAGCATTATTCGTGACATAAGTGGTGAACGTGGTGGAAAGAGAAATAATAGTCCTCCAACAAAATATCAAAAGGAGAATCAATACACTATTCATATTATGTTGTTAGTCAGCGGCCCTGTTTACAAAGTTCTTGTCTACAGTACATAGATAAAGGAAAGTTTTGAGTGTAGAATCCGGCCAAACATTGAAAAGAGAATAAGTACACTACTCAGATTATGTTGTTTGAACTCAGTTGGGCTTCTCTGTCTATACTTTCTAGGGCCACTGAACTGACCCATGGGGGACCCTTCTCCTCATCTGGGGACCCTACCTATGAAACTCCTAACCTTAATTTGCTCACAGGTGCATTCCAGTGGACAGACAGTACCACCATGACCAACAAAGTGATGTGGCCCATTCCACTACTAACCCCTGTGTCCCTTAGAGCTGTGATTGGTTCCTGGAGACAACTCCCATCCTCAGGGATCACCATCTTACCTTCTGAGTCTATCTCCCACCTGAAGGAGCTTAGACCATTGTCTATGACCTGCCCTGGGCCACCGCTTAGCAGAACCACCACGCTGTTTCTCAAATAGGACATGGGAACCCTTTCCTGCCCCCTTACTCTGGGACCTGTCTGGGTCATCTTTAACCTCCCACTCACTCTGCTGGTGGGAACCAGAACCACCCTTCTTGGGGTCACTCCCAAGTACCTTTTTGTACACTCTGGTGCTAGCCCAGAGGTATGCCTCCTCTGCAAGCTTCTTGGGATCAGTAATCTTACTCTGTAGTGCAAATACTGTGCAAATGCTCTCTCAGGATCAAATTATATAACCTCACATAATCATTTACTTTACTGCCCCACACCCATCCATTCAGTGCCTTACTAGAAAAGTAAAACAAAAGTCTACCCAAGTTTAGTTGGAGAGTTTGGTACTGTCCCTGTACCTTTGGTGATACTTCTCAGGGGTCAGTCCAATCTTGGCAGTTAAAATGGCTTTTGTAGGGGCACACTTGTTCAGGTACCCAACCTCTAGGGTAGGAATTATGTCTCTCCCAAGTACTGGCATGTGTTTCCACAAGCCGTCCCCCCATTGCTCCTCAGGAGCCCCATGAGCCCTTATTGCAACTTCATATGCAGCAAACCGCTTATCAATTTAATCTCCGACCACATAACTTGGCACCACATTCCTGGGTGTTGGATCCTTTTTGTCTACAGCAGGTCCTGTATGTATGCTGCCACCATCACTGCTGGAGTCAGAATGTCTAGACTTGAGGTTCAGCTCTTTTAGACTCAGTTAATGAGCCAGAAGTAGTTTCTTTTCAGCCAAGGCCCTCTCAGCTGCAGCCTCAGCTCTCCTCTCCTCTGCCGCTCTCTGAGCCTGTTTGGCTTCTCTCAGTTTTCCTTTCTTCCATGTTTTATCTGACCAACTGCAGTTGAAACTCTCTCTCCTCCCCCCTTTCTTCTGCAGTCAGGCTGTGACTTGAGACATTGCTCCCTGGTTTAGCAGGGTGCACAGATCCAGGGGTGTCATCCCCCACTGCTGTTGGCAAATCCTCTGGAGGGCCCTCCTCTTGCTTTCTGGTTCAGCTGTGCAGTGATTTTCTTGCCACAAGACAGGCTGTGCATTGTTTCTGGCAGGCTGTGCGTCAATTTTCGGTACACAAGGTGTTTCTTGAAGAGATGAAGTCTTTCTGGCCCTGAGACTTCAGAAAACAGGTGGCCAGCTCAATCCAAGCCCTTGGAGAGCACTTCTCAGCAAAGTCAGAGGCCAGCATAGCAGCAGGGCAGTAGTCCTTCACATCAAAACAGTCCAGATGAGTCCTTTGGGCAGCCAGGCAGTTTTCTTGACAGGTTGCTGGTTCTGGTCCAGAAGTGTCTAATTTGGAGGGGTCAGGGACCAAGTTTATATACGCAAAAATGCCTTTGAAATGGGGGAGATTTTAAAGAGTGATTTTGAAGTGTGCATTGGCCCCTTTCAGTACAGGTCTGTCTGCCAGGGTCTCAGTAGGGGGTTTGGCAGTCCATTGCAAGTGGGCAGGCCACCAGCCTTTGAATGTAAGTGTCAGGCCCTCCACCCCAGGAAGACCCATTCAAAATGCAGATGAATTGCAGATGTGTCTGAGTGTCCTGTGTTTGTGGTTGAGGGGAGAGGCCCAGACAAGCTATTTAGATTGCTAGCTCTGATGCTGACCCCATTTCATCATTGCAAGAGTTTGGTATGTGCATAGTATCACACATTGTTCGACTCAGCCTTGTGCACTTGCACATGTACATGACTCCTTTGTCAATCCTCATTTAGGGCCAGGGACTTCACTTCCTGTCACACACTGTTGGTACCCAGATCGGACATTGACTCTCATGTGACACCAAGCCCTACAATATGAGTAACCACTTCCAGTTGCCCAACATGGCTGCCTGTATTTGAGAGCTATGTGTCAAGCTGTGCCTCTCATGCTAGTAGTTGTGATAATCAGTGACATGTACCAACCCTGTTTTGTCACACAACTAGACCCATACTTATCACCCTCCACCCATCCCTGGATCATGGCCATAGTCGTGGCAACCTAGCACATCCTGTCACTTCACAATTCCTTGTTTGACACACTGCTTTTACATATGTTGCCTGGTAAGACATTTCTTCGTCCATCTCCCTCCTGAGATGAGCTACATCTTCTCCCAGGTCCCTATCATATGTAGCATATAGTACACCTATGCTCTCGTCTATGTCATCCCTTCCCAACTGTAACACACGTGTGATACTATCAGGCACAGCAGTGTATGTTTAATGATCAGGCTACTTTGCAGTACACACATCACTTCTCACCTTCTAGCTATGCAATGTCGCTTCATTCAGACACAGTGCCAGTTCAATGTGCTCAGCCAATATATAAAGGTGAAGCAGGACTAGTGCTGCACATCACACTCAGACTGGATAAACATGACAGACCTGGACCGGGCTTTGCAACATGTGACTGGTCAATTTGATTCACATTTCCATGATGTATGACTGGACATGTGAACAATGCCATTACTTTCCCTTACACTCAGCACAATGCAGTGCAGCAACGTAGCTTGCTGAGCTGCCAAGCATTATATATTTGGTCACATTGGGGGTCAAGGTTTGACCGTCGGGCGGCGGCCAATGCGGCTGCACTCGTGCCACAACCATTATGAGATGCCTGCTGGGCCGCAACACAGGAGCCGGCTCCAAATGGAGCTGGCGGTGTTGCGGCTGTGCGACGGGTGCAGTTGCACCCGTCGCGATTTTCACTGTCTGCATAGCAGACAGTGAAAAGCTGCACGGGGCTGTGGCAGGGGGCCCTGCGACTCCCTTTCCGTCAGCCTTTTCATGGCAGAAAAGGCTGGCGGGAGGGATGATTACTCCCGCCGGGACAAAAGTGGCAAGAAACCGCTGGTCCCGGCAGTGCGGCTGTGGCGTTGCAGTCGTAATCCCCAGGATTTCACCCCCAGCCTGTTGGTGGTGAAATCCGTCAAAACTCTGACCGCCAGGGTTGTAATGACCCCCATTTTCTCTTGTTGCCACTTGCCCCATAAGCAATGTTGTGTCCTTCCACATCTGCTACCAACTCTGCTGAATGACTGCTGCCACCTGCTCCTCCTCCAATCATGTCAGCTCTTCTGGGACATCAAGTCCTCCTTCTCTGGTCCACATGGCTGCCTTCAGGTTGATGGCCAATTTCTACTTGTTCCTGCGCTTGTAATCGTGCCTGAGCTTATTGCAGTCTGACACTGTCCTTTTAACCAGCCCTACATTGTTGATGGTGTCCACTATGGGCTGCCAAATGGCCTCTTCAATCCTAAAGGCAATTTTGAGGTGACAAAGGGTTGATGTTCATACTTTCTTACCTCTCTTATCAGGATTTGATTCTTGTCCTCCCTTAAATTACTCTTCCTCTTCCCCTGGTCTTCTGTCTGGAAAGCCTGGTAGGTGCTGGGGTTGCTGGGGCTGTTCCCCTTGCTGCTGCTGTCTGATGCCTATTCCGTCTTTAGAGATAAGGGCGAAATGTTTTTTTTTTCAAGTGCGTCATTATTTGTTGGTTTTTTGATGCATTACGCACTCAAGTGTGACTGACACAAGGCTGATTTGCATTGCTTTATGTGCTGCAAAGCAACCTAGCGTTACTTTTGCTGCACATGTGTCAGTTTTCTCCATGGCAGCCGTCCCAAGGATGCATAATTATTTTGACGCACCATGGAACCTTATGCAATTGTGGGCCGTACAATAAATACGATGCATCTAAGGTATTTAGAATTGTCATACTGTAGCACAAGTTTGTCTGATGCATTGCTGCCTTACTGCAGCATTGCGTCAGTTCTTGTAAATATGCTCATAAATGTCTCCATCAAGTCACAGGATACCATGGTCTTGGTCTGCAATATTTCTGTGTGTTTATTTTGAGAACAAAATTAACAAGCTGAAGAAGGAATGTAGGTAGATTTGAATACTTCGGGAGATGTAAGTTTGTTAAAAATACTGTAGACTTCTTTAGTGTTGTTATAGGCTAAATCAATATGACAACAATAAAATTGTCAGCCATGGTTGCATGACAGAGTTTTTTATTTTTTATTGTGGAGCACGTCTTGATATACTGTTTTGTCAAAGACTTATAGGAAAATAATCTATGTGTTTTTAAAGCATACCTTCACCACTTGCAGCAGAATAACAGTAGCTTATTGTTTTCCCACCCAGTGGTACTCATTTTACCATTATCAGAATGATGAAAGTCTAATTGGACCTGCTGAAATTTCAACGTGTGTCCATGACCTCACACAGACCTTTCAGGAGTGAATGCATTAGTCCACTGAGCTGGCAGATCTCGGTCTGTCATTTATGCCCAAGTTGCTTGTGGTGAATGAGCTGGAAAGATAAAATTGTTTGCTAATCATGTGCACATCCCTGATTTGCTGTTTCCACATTTGAATAGGGTGTCCACCAGTGTAGCGATAGACAGAACATCAGCAGTGCTGGATTTGAGCAGATGGATGCTGGTGGGGCACACTGGCACTCATTTTTGGGGACCATCACTTATTGTTCATCATCAGATATTGACCATGAGCAAGAGAGGGAAAAACACACAAATGGGAATGAAGAAGAGAAAAAAAGGTGCAAAAACAGCACTAAGGGAAAAATCATGCTCCGGGATGAAGGGGTGGCAGGTGTTTTATAGTGGAACAACGGGACTTGGGATGAATTTTAGACTACACAAAATTGGCATTCCGCATACCAATTTTTATTATCAGCACTGGGGCAGTGCTTAGGGCACCAGCACTTATTCTTTTACAAATTAAGCACTGCACCAGGTGTTGAAATATGGCCCGTAATCTGTCGCTTTGTGGCCCCTGGACTCTATCTACATTCTTTCTAATCACAATCCCCTAGTGTTGTAGTTTCACTTTAATTTGAATTGTGGCTTTATTTTAAGAAGAATGCAATGTTTGTAACTCACCCCAGTATACCACAACAGTTAGGTCCTAGCAATAAAAAGGGTACTCTTGCAGATAGTGCCCATTTCATGATTTATACTTCTGCAATATGGCCAGGATTCCACTGGCCACTGACCTATAGTGGGAGTTTCAACAGACACTTCCCTCGTCTCATTGTGAGGAACTGGGGGCCTAATTTACAAGAAACTGATGCATTAGCCCTGATGTGCCAGATTTCTTGCGTTGCCCAATGATTTCATAACACTGCCATGGATGTGCTGTATTTACTATACAGAGCAACATGGCACATGTTTTCAAAGATGTGTCAGAAATTCTGATGCATCTGTGGTGCTAAACTGACATGTTGCTTGATTAGCGTTGAAAAAAATGACACTACTCCAGCAATGCGAGGAAGGCTCCCATAGACAAAAGCCCTGCATCAGTTTAACTCCTGCCCTGAGCAAGCGTAAAAATTTTGATGCAGTGAAGTTGCAGAATGACACAGTGAAATGTTGTAAATATCACTGCATCAGTCCTTAGTGGCGTTTTGCCTGATAACACCTACCTTACATACCTTCTACCTGGTGCAGTTATAATGTGACTCAAGGCTTTACAAACTGATTCATTGGGGCCAAAGCCTCAGTTTGTAAATGTGGAGCAGTGTAAAGTCAAAAACAAATGATAAAGCGGTGGAGCAAAGGCCTTGTAAATGAAGCCCTCAGTATCCTGTGAGCCTCTTGAGGTGCTAACATTGCCTAGATCGGAAAGTTCTACTCGTCAGTGGACCCCCGATGGTGTTTGAGAGTGAGCAGACATAAGAGGAGGGTGTCTTCACCGTTTTCAAAAATGTTGTGTGCCACTGAACTCTCTCCCCTGCAACTTGGCACAAGACAGAGGTCTCTATGTTTTTACTTGTGGCTGTTGTCTCCTCGGTGCATGATTTTCTTGTACACCGGTGTTAGGATAATGATTTGAGGCTAGTTTTGGTACTGACATTCTCACTATTTACCCCTATCGCACATCAGTCGTCACTGGACAAGATGCAAGGAAATCCAATGGATTTTCACATATTGTCCATTTTCTGGTCAGCTACTCGCACACGATTTCCCAGTGGACATCACCATTGATAGCTGCTGGCATTACAAACAATGTCCTGCACACCCATGGCAATATTTTACAATTTACTTAACAGGCATCTGCCATCTTTGAGCGATCACCTCGTCAGCATCATTCTGAGACAATCGTCACTTGATTTCAGCCGATACATGCACACCATTGTATTTCACTCACTTTAAGTTCAATCTACATGTTTTAAGTGTGTCTATCTCAGAATAAGAGTGATGATCTGTACTCTTCAAGTACTCTGGAATTTTAGTTAGTAATACACAGATTGATACAGTGTCAGACTGTTGTATACTGTGGGCTTGTGACCTTCTAACATATGGCTAAGGTGACACGTAATAGGGCAATGACAGCTACTACCCTCAGAGGTCGACTCAAATCTTTTGACTCAGACAGGAGTAAAGAGATCATCAAATCAAAAAATGAGAACCAATAAAATCGAAATATATAATAATGAGTCAGTAATTTATATACATCATGACTTCTGGTCATAAATCACCACACCAATTTAGTAAAGTTTAAACATTTATTGCCATTATATTAACAAGGCTAAGGTGACGTAAATGATGCACAAAACCAAATGAGAGCAATACAGAAATAACACAGGCTGTCCAAATCATCTGAAGAATCTCAATCTTGTAAGTACAATTCCCATTAAACACTCAAAAATTATTATACAGAATAACAACAGAATTATTTGGAGATTAGCAACAGAATACTTTTAGTTGTGTAATTGAATCAATCACAATCAATTAATAAACATTTAAATTCCTTGTTGGATCAGACATTCTAACTACCAAATTCTAATTTGAAAAGCATGTGTCGTCTGGGTTTGTCACATGCAAAAATTAAAAATAGGACACAAATTAAGGTGGAAAAACATCTAACTATGGCACTAACAAAAATGCAGTTGGAATTCTAAAGGGAAAAATTGCAAAGGAAAAACAAATGCACATTGCTTCTACCTCTCCCAAGTGAGACAGCAACTTGCAGAGTCTTCATCAGCTGAGCACAGGAACAGCAGGTCAGCAGAGATCAAAAACATGAAAAGGGAAAACAGTTCAGTAATTTTTAACCTGATGTAACTGAACAGTTAAACAAGAGCAGAACTGAACTGGGCAGAAACTGAACAACATCTGACTCTGAATAGAATTGAACTGACTTGAATCACCTGAAGCTTTGCTAAATTAATGTCCCAAAACGTTACTAGCTGAGCTTCTATTGGACAAGACTGTGAGGTGGGTTAGTCAGCAGCCAATAAAATATAATCTGAACTTCAGTTGAATCTTTCTTCATTCCTTTTCCAAGATAAGGTCACGTTCACCCTCCTCTCCTGATGGCAGTTTGTGTGAAACAATAATTTAGTTAAAACAGCAGCACCAAACATAACATTTAGCTAACCTTGTTTCCTTTCAAAAACTAAGGCTCATTGTTAAAAGTTGCTAATTTTATCACAAGGAAGAACAGTACTAGGAGGACAATGAAAGCAGTATCTTTCCACTGTGAGCTTGTTTGCAAAAGCATTTCAGTAAAATCAGCATCACTTTTCAGCTTTGTGCTTTTGGAAAATATACTAAAACGTGGGCCTTTATACTAATGCTAATACATGAAGAAACAAGAAGTTTCTAATAATTTCAAACCATTAGTTTAGTAGTACAATAATATTATTCATGTTTTCTCAATACATGTAGTTTATAACTAATCAAAATACATTTTCACAGACATTTATTAATTCTCACTGAATATGAGGTGTCTGATACCATGTCGGCCACAATTTAAACTTGAAAGTTTTATTTATCTAACATACGTTTCTCTATTTAGGACTTTTAATACACATTTTGTTTTATGTTTTGATTGCTCATTTTTAATAATAATGTTTGCACTTTAACAATACTAACTAAAATTCTAGTCCAATGGACTATTATGTTTGGGGGAGATAGTTTGTTTAGTTCTTGGCTAAAGGAAGGTATATGCTGACAAAAGCCAATATTGTTTTTTTTTGCTTAATGAAACGTGTTCACATCAGGAGTGTTTGCATATAAACTCATAATGTGTTCAAATGTACTTATGATAGGCTTGCTAAACATATTTGTGAGGCCTTAAGACCTGATGTCTCTTCTTATGATGCCACTTCCTGTAATGTTATGGGTTGTGATGCCACTTCCTGTGATGTCACTTCCTGTAACGCCACATGCAATGCCACTTGCCGTGATGTCACTTGCATACTGCCTGACGTGGTTAGTTCCCCCACTCCTTTTTTTAGGACTTGTGCCCTGCTGAGACTCTAGCAGTATAATCAAGGTTTTGTTTGCTATTTAGGCTTTAGATACACATGTCAAGCCATACAATTTTAGGTGTGTGACTATATGTATTTGTGTACCAACTTGCAGATTGTAAGCTCACCACCCCTGTTTTATCAGTGCCCAGGAGATCTACTTATTAACTGAGAAATGTGGCGTAGGGCATCCACCAAATACCTAGGAGCAATATAACAGAGATAGACATTTCCAAGGAAGTAAGTGATTTTGTTTAGAGCAGAGTTCAGGGTTTGAGGGAAAGGCTGCATTAGAGCACTTGCCACCATGTGATACTTGCAGAAGTGTAAGATGATCTAGCAGGATGAAGGATCCACCTCGTGTGGTGAAAGAACATTCTAGGTGCACGTCCCCAAGAAGAGTCAAAGCCATCAGAGGGAATGCTATTAAGGTGAGAAGGAGAGAAAGGTGGAATATAAGGGGGGTGGTAATAATGCAGGCCCAGATTTATAAAGGTTATGTGTCCCTCTTGCTCCATGCAAGGGGACCCGGGGTGACACAAAATCTTGAATGAGATTTACCAAGCCACTTAAGGCCACCTACTGTGGCCTGCATGGTTTGGTAAATTTGGAGAAACAAGGTAGCACAAGTTGCTGCCTTGCGTTACTCTGTGGTGAGGGCATTAAATGGGTGGAGCATGGGTGTTCCCACACATCCACCCATGTATTCCTAAGCATCCCCAGATTTACAAACACTGGTAGACCTTGGAATGCTTCAGAATTGTATTCCTTCCCACCGGAGGTTCTACAAGGGGAAATATCTTTATTTCTCCTTGTTGTTTTCTTTTTAAGTGTGCTGCATTCTGCAGCACACTTAGAAAGAGGAACATGTCTCAAAGCATTGCTTTTGTGCAGGAAGGTGTCCCTTCCTGCACATCAACAATCCTGCCTACAATGCAGTCATCTTTGCTCCATAGCACAAGGGTCGATGTGTGTTGGCGCTAGGTTTTAAATTGTGTGCCAGTGCATGCAGACAACAGGAATGCTGCATATATTGATGGATATCACACATTCCTGCCTTCTCCCTCTCACGCAGCGCAGCACGTTTTATTGCTGGGTTGCATGAAAAAAATGCAAGTCTGGACTGCAGCTTGCATCAGGATCTGTTATTGTGGGTGATCACATACCTGAGGAGGACAGAAGATCATCTGAACAGTTGGTGGAGGCACTGAGAAACAGTTTGAAGAACAGAGGAAGAGGCTCAAATGTGGCTGAATGACCCATGTTTGAGGAAAACCAAGAAGCTTCTGCATGGAGTGCTACAGTATTTCATTTCCAGTTTCATTTTATTTTACTTATATGTTCTTGCCCACTTGATTGGTGACCAGTTTCCTATTGTTAACAATTGTATTTCATTTGTTATGGAAAAAGGGTGACATAGTAGTAACTCTTTAATTAGTATTATGGGGGTCATTCTGACCATGGCGGGAAAAGGCGCTTACCGCCGGCCAGAAGGCCGCCATAACACCGCCGCGGTAAACCACCACGGTCATTCTGACCCGCAACTGGCAAACCGCCAAAAACCCGACATCCACAAAAATCCGCCACACCAAAGGACAGCAAAAAAATGGCGCTGACCAAACCTCCACCGTCATACCAACAGAAAAACGCCCATACCATTCCGACCCACAAATCCACGCGGCGGTCTTTCAAACGCGGTATTCCATTGGTGGTACACACGGAAAACTCAGCAACATTGGTCAGTTCGAAATACGCACACGTAATACACATACTAATACCACTCCCACACACCCAACACAATATAAAGCACACACCCACATCACCCACAAGCCCCTACGACCCGAAACATTGATGAAGGCGAGAGACAGAGCACAGAATAGAGAATCCCACAACACAGAGGCACACAACACCATCACCCACACAGAATCCACGCACCAAACACCACACACCACCACACGCACCACACCCAGCACCACAAAACGCCACCCCACACCTCAACCACACCACCCCATGGCACCCCAAAGACACCCCAGGTTCAGTGACGCCGAACTCAGGGTCATGGTGGAGGAAATAGTCTGTGTAGAGCCCCAGCTCTTCGGGGCACAGGTGCAGCACACCACAATTGCCAGGAAGATGGAGCTATGGCAAAGGATAGTGGACAGGGTTAACACGGTGGGACAGCATCCACGCAATCGGGAGGACATGAGGAAGAGATGGAACGACCTACGGGGGAAGGTGCGTTCCATGGTATCAAGGCACAATATTGCGGTCCAGAAGACTGGCGGCGGACCCCACCTACTCCCCCAGAATTTACCGCGTGGGAGGAGGAAGTCTTGCACATCCTGCATCCTGAGGGCCTCGCAGGAGTAGGCGGAGGAATGGACTCTGGTAAGGCAAATCTACACTACTACTTCCCACCCCCACCCCACCTGCATGCCAAATCAGACCCCCATCCTCACCCCCTCCCCCATCACACCAACCCCTAGCAAAAGGCTCACCATCACAACCCACCCATCCCAACACCAAGCCCTGCATGCGACCACAAAGCATGGACACCCATCACCAAAGCATGCCCACTGCACACACACATCACCCCCACAAGCCACCCTCACAAAAGCCCCCACAAGGAAATGCCTGCACATGGGTACACGGACACCCACCCATCACACGAAATGCCACACACAGAAGCAATAACCATACCTCTATACCCCTGCAGGACCCGAACGCCACCACACCGCCACGGAGGGTACAGAGATGTCCATCCCACCCCCAGAAGAGGCCCCCAGCGATGACAGCAGCTCTGTCTCCCTGGTGCCAGACGACCAGCCCGGCCCATCGGGGACCTCTGGACAGTTGGTTCCCCACAGACAGCCACAGGCTAAACCAGACCCAACCCCCTCTGGGAACACCAGCACAGCTCCCACCCAGCGGGCCCATGCCTCTGTCTCCAGGACACGTAAATCAGCGGTGTGTCCACCACTACAGGGCACCCAGGTTGACCCACCACCCCAATAACAACAGGGACCTGGGGGCAGTGGTAGTGGGCACACCGTCCAGGTGACAGAGGCCCAGGAACACAGGGGAACTGGGAGGGCTGCTCTGCGACAGGGGAGGGACAGGCCCGGGGAACCGACTCTCCAAGAGGCCCTCTCCACCATCATGGGAGCATACCACCGCTCCCAGGAGATGATGGCGACGGTACTGGCCCGGTTCCAGGAGATCCAGGAACTGCAGGAGGAACGGTACATGGGGTTCAGGGAGGAACTGAGGAACATCGGTTCCGCAATGGGGACCATCGTCCTGGCCCTTACCCAGATCGTCACCACATTGCGGGACCATGTGGCACCCCAAAGGGCCCCTGTCACTAGCCCAGGCCAGGAACAGCCTACCACCTCCGCCGGCGCTAGTGGACAGGAGGCCCCCACACAACGACAGGCCACCAGAACCCCACCTCCTGCAGAAGAAGAACCACCCCGCAAGCGGAACCTGAGATCTCACAAGAAGACAGAGTAGGATTGCAAGACCCCCGCCAGCCTAAGATAACCCCTGATGTCATCCCACTGTCCCACATTGTCACCCTGTCCAACCTTGAACTACCCTTGCTCCATCCTTCCACAGGCATATGGACAATGCACCTGTGCGACTGAGAACTGGACTCTGCCATGAACATTACTCCACCCCCACCCATCCCCGCTTCCCAATCATTTACCTATATGTAGCACTTAAAATAAATCACTTTTTCTACTTAAAAAACATAGGAGTCTGCTTGTATTCTTAACAAATGTATTACACATAACGGTGCAATAATGGCCAGTTACTTTGTGATGACAACATACCAATTTCAATAAGCTTTAGTCCATGGGCAAACAAAGCTGAAGTCAGGCAGTGGGTCATACAGCTCTGAAAAGGGAAGGGAAAGCCACAAATCATTGAACAGGAACTGGGGGGAAACACAGACAGTGGAGAGGCATGAGGCCTCAAGTAAATGTAAATTGGGGTGGCTGTTCCTTACCTGTGTGCTACTGAAAGTATTGTTGTATGACTGTATCCCTGTTGTCCGTGTCGTCCCCGTCGTCTTCCTCCTCTTCACTCTCCACAGGCTCCACAGCTGCAACAACACCACCATCTGGACCATCCTCCTGCAGAAAAGGCACCTGGCATCGCAATGCAAGATTGTGAAGCATACAGCAGGCCACGATGATCTGGCACACCTTCTTTGGTGAGTACATGAGGGATCCCCCTGTCATATGCAGGCACCTAAACCTGGCCTTCAGGACCCCGAAGGTCCTTTCTATGATCCTCCTAGATCGCCCATGGGCCTCATTGTACCGTTCCTCTGCCCTGGTCCGGGGATTCCTCACAGGGGTCAGTAGCCACGACAGGTTGGGGTAACCAGAGTCACCAATTAGCCACACACAGTGTCTCTGTAGCTGTTCCATCACATAAGGGATGCTGCTATTTCGCATGACATACGCGTCATGCACTGACCCAGGGAACTTGGCATTTACATGGGAGATGTACTGGTCAGCCAAACAGACCACCTGGACATTCATCGAATTATAACTTTTTCTGTTTCTGTACACCTGCTCACTGTCTTTGGTGGGAATCAAAGCCACATGGGTCCCATCAATGGCACCAATGATGTTGGGGATATGTCCAAGGGCATAGAAATCACCCTTCACTGTAGCCAATTCGCCCACCTCAGGGAAAATAATGTAGCTCCGCATGTATTTCATCAGGGCAGACAACACTCTGGACAAAACCTTAGAAAACATAGGCTGAGACATCCCAGATGACATGGCCACTGTTGTCTGAAAAGACCCACTTGCCAAAAAATGGAGTACTGACAGAACCTGCACCAGAGGGGGAATCCCCGTGGGTTGGCGGATGGGGGACATCAGGTCTGGCTCCAGCTGGGCACATAGTTCATGTATAGTTGCTCTGACAAGCCGGTATGTAAGTATGATATGTCGTTCTTCCATTGTCGACAGGTCCACCAGCGGTCGGTACACGGGAGGATTCATCCTTCTCCCAGCGGACGGTGCCTAGGAAGGACAACATGGAGCACAGAGTCAAGCAACCCACAGGTTAATTCACACAGCTTGCACAGTACACGAATCGCTATGAATGGAACGGCTTGTATGAGTGGCTATGCAAGGCCTAGGCCTGTGTGACGCAGTAGAAATCATGCCATGTGGGCCCTTGAAATGGCGGCTGCCTGACCTGTGAAGTGCGACAGTGGGATGTGAGGTCACTGCGCTGGCGTGGCACACCGTGGCGGTAGGCAGTCGAAGACCGCGGCGCAAAGCAGCATTGGTTAACATTGAACCCTATGGGTCTCAGGAGCCAATGACGATGTGCGCTGGCGGTCGCGGTACGCACCGCCGCGGTACGCACCGCCGCGGGCGTGACCGCCATTTTCTATCTGATTAATCACTCGAGACCTGATCATCCACAGGAGAGGACCTATACTGCAAGTGCTGCTGTGACCTCGGTCTGGGAGATACAATGGCTGCTGCGACTGGGGAAAGGGCCCCTGCCTTCACTGCCGAAGAATTGGAGGAACTTGTTGATGGGGTCCTCCCCCAGTATGCGCTACTCTACGGTCCTCCAGACCAACAGGTTAGTACACAGGGTGCACGTTGAATGGGCTATGCCTGTGTTGAGTGGGGTGTATGTAAGATGGTGGGGAGGGGAGCGAATGAGGACTGCAAAGCACGAAAGATGAGAGCATGTGCCACATGGCAAGGTTGGGGAGGGGGGGGCCACTCACATTGACCAGGCAGAAAACTGATGCGATCTCTTTTACCACCTTGTACATGTCACATAGGTCAGCACCCATCAGAAGATCGACATTTGGCGTGCCATCGCCAAGGACGTCCGGGCCCTGGGGGTCCACAACAGACGGGGCACCCACTGCCGAAAGAGGTGGGAGGACATCCGCCGCGGGACCAGAAAGACCGCCGAGTCTCTGCTGGGGATGGCCTCCCAACGTAGGAGGGGTGCCAGCCGCCAATTGACCCCCCTGATGTCCCGGATCCTGGCGGTGGCCTACCCCGATTTGGATGGGCGTGTGAGGACATGACAGCAGACACAAGGGGGTGAGTATCAGCACATTCTGCTCTCTTTGCGTGCAGGGAAGGTGTCTGGGTGGGGGAGGAGGGCTGTGGCTATCTCCAGGCCAGGGCGCATTCTGTAGGCTAGGCCCCTCCGTTAGACACGGCCCTGTGCCCCCAGCCCCCACCTCTGTAGGGTGCCAAGTACAGCTACCCATGGTCTGGCCTCACCCATGTGTGCATTTGTCCATAGACCCGTAGGACTAGTCACAATAACCGAGTAGTGTACCCCCATTGCGCGGCCTAGTTCAGGGGGCTTCTGTGTCTGTCCTCTCCGACAACGGTGTTGCCAATGCTGGCACTCAACCTGTCTTCATTTCTCCACCCCCCTCCATTTTCTTCGTCTTCCTGTTCATGTGTGCATTAGCATCATCTTGCGGAGGAGAAGTGGCATTGGAGCACGAGGGAGCTGCATCTCACATGGCCCCGGAGGGCCATACGACAGACTCCGAGTACACCAGTGAGACGGAGGGCGAGTGGAGCTCCACAATGGGGACCCGTGGAGACGTCAGCGACACCGACACGTCCTCGGAAGGGAGCTCCCTAGCGGTGGCGGCAACATCCATGCGCACCAGCCCCGCCCTCCCAGCAGCCCCTCAGCCTTCGCTCCATGCCCGCTCGCCCAGGAAGGCGGGCATCTCCTTCGCCCCAGGCACCTCAGGCCCTGCCCCAGTTACCCCTGCTGCCCTCAGTGAGGAGGTCATTGACCTCCTCAGGACACTCATTGTTGGGCAGTCTACCCTCTTGAATGCCATCCAGGGTGTAGAAAGGGAGGTGCATCGGAGCAATGCATACCTGGAGGGCATTCATTCGGGTCAGGCTGCCCATCAGCGATCGTTCAACGCTCTGGCCTCAGCACTGACGGCAGCCATTGTCCCTGTCTCCAGCCTCCCTCTTCTGACTCCCTCCACCCAGTCCCAGTCTCCTGTTCCTCTGCCTATCCCATCCACACCATCAGACCAGCCTGCACACACCTCTACACCCAAGGGCAGCTCATCCAGACATAAGCACCACAGATCCCACAAGCATTCACCGAAGTAACATCCAGATGCAGACATACCAACAGTCACTACCACCTCTGTGTCCCCCACCTCCTCATCTCCCTCCTCCCTCCCTGTGACGTCTCCACTCACACCTGCATGCACACCACCATCAGCCAGTACTTCCATCACCAGCACACCCTCCATTACAGTCCGCACACGTGCAGTCACCACCCCCACTGCCATTTACACGTCCCCTGTGTCCTCTCCCAGTGTGTCTGTCACCCCCTCTTCTAAAGCACACAAACGCAGGCAGCCACCCACCCAACAGCCATCCACTGTCACAAGCACCTGCACCCAAAGACAGCACACTTGACTCTCCTACAACCACATCCTCTTCCTCCACTCCCAAACCCACTACACCTATCGACCCTGTCCTCCCCAAGTCCTTTTCCTTTCCAACCTTGAACTCGTTCCAACCACCGACCCACCCCCTCCTTCTGGTAAGACCAAAAAAAGCACCTCAGCCACCACCAGCCCTGCATCTACTGTGACCATAGTGCAGGGCTATTGGAGTCCAGCAGATCCTAGGGCAGGAACATCGGCCAGCAGCAAGGGGACAGACAGCCCCCCCCCCTGGGAAGAGGACAAAGAAGAAAAAGGCTTGGCGCGACAAGCCTGAGACGGCTGCCACCAAGGACAGTAGCCTTGCCCCGTCACCTGCCACATCATCCAAGGGAGGCAAGGGCCACAGAGCTCCAGCGAAGGAGGGCAAGGGCAGCAGGGCGGAGAAGTCAGGCAGCAGGCGAGATGCCCAGGAGGGCCCCACCAGCCCCATCCCGGGTGTGACGGACAACACCCACGGGCCCAGGACTCCATCACAGGAGGGCGCCGCGACCGCAAGTTCGGATGGTGAATGAGCGGGAAGTCTTGCCCAGGTCTGGCTCCCTAGACACACAGGACAAGCACCGCTGAACGGGCCCCGCCCGGACAAGAACCGCTGAACGGGCCCCGCCGGGGCAAGAACCGCTGAACGGGCCCCGCCGGGAGGAGCAACGCTGAACAGGGCCCCGCCGGGGCAAGAACTGCTGAACGGGCCCCGCCGGGGCAAGAACCGCTGAACAGGGCCCCGCCGGTGCAAGAACCGCTGAACGGGCCCCGCCGGGGCAAGAACCGATGAACGGGCCCTGCCGGGAGGAGCACCGCTGAACAGGGCCCCGCCGGGAGGAGCACCGCTGAACAGGGCCCCGCCGGGAGGAGCACCGCTGAACAGGGCCCCGCCGGTGCAAGAACCACTGAACGGGCCCCACCGGGGCAAGAACCGCTGAACGGGCCCTGCCGGGAGGAGCACCGCTGAACAGGGCCCCGCCGGGAGGAGCACCGCTGAACAGGGCCCCGCCGGGAGGAGCACCGCTGAACAGGGCCCCACCGGGGCAAGAACCGCTGAACGGGCCCCGCCGGGGCAAGAACCGCTGAACAGGGCCCCGCCGGGAGGAGCACCGCTGAACAGGGCCCCGCCAGGAGGAGCACCGCTGAACAGGGCCCCGCCGGGGCAAGAACCGCTCTCCTGGGCCCTTCATCTGAAGCACCGTTCCACTGGGCCCTTCATCTCAAGCACCGCTCCGCTGGGCCCTTCCTGTCAAGCACCGCTCCGCTGGGCCCTTCCTGTCAAGCACCGCTCCGCTGGGCCCTTCATCTGAAGCACCGCTCCACTCGGCCCTTCCTGTCAAGCACCGCTCCGCTGGGCCCTTCATCTGAAGCACCGCTCCGCTGGGTCCCGCCGTCTCAAGCACCGCTCCGCTGGGCCCCGCCGTCTCAAGCACCGCTCCGCTGGGCCCTTCCTGTCAAGTACCGCTCCGCTGGGCCCCGCCGTCTCAAGCACCGCTCCGCTGGGCCCTTCCTGTCAAGCACCGCTCCGCTGGGCCCCGCCGTCTCAAGCACCGCTCCGCTGGGCTCTTCCTGTCAAGCACCGCTCCGCTGGGCCCTTCCTGTCAAGCACTGCTCCGCTGGGCCCTTCCTGTCAAGCACCGCTCCGCTGGGCCCCGCCGTCTCAAGCACCGCTCCGCTGGGCCCCGCCGTCTCAAGCACCGCTCCACTGGGCCCTTCATCTCAAGCACCGCTCTGCTGGGCCCCGCCGTCTCAAGCACCGCTCCGCTGGGCCCTTCATCTCAAGCACCGCTGGCCCATTGACAGTGCCGGTTCTGTGTCGAGCAGGGCTTCAGGAAGCACTCGGGCACCATGCCTCCTCCAATAACAGTGGAGTCGGTAATCCATCTGATGGACCGTGGCTTTGCACCCCCCAGGATGGGACAGTGGGCATGGAGGCCACTCGTGGATCTGGCGTCGTGGGCTCATGTGGCTGAGGTGCCCCCCCTTCCCTTCCCCCTGAGGTGCCTGTAGTTTTATCATCTGATGCCCCTGCAGTGTTCTCTCCAATGGTATCTGGTCTCCTGTGTGGGCTTTGCCCATGTGTTTGTGCACATTGGCCCACGGACTATGGAACTTTGACGGAATGTGCCGGACTTTTTGCCTATGGATATCTTGTTGACTATGTTCATTCCTTATTTTTGTATCTTTTATATGGCATATTTGCCATTCCTTCAATGGAGCTATTTATACATATATTTTATCGAACATTTAAATTGTGTCTTTGCATTATTCCGGGGGGTTTGTGTGGTGTCACTCTGACTTGTTGCTCGGCATTGGGGTGTAGGTATTTGTGGTGGGGGGGTGGGTGTATGGCGCATGTGTGTGCCCGTAAGCTTTTCTCCTCCCCCCTCCCCTGTGTCGTAGGTGCAGTACTCACCGTTGTCGTCTGCGCCGGCGTTCGTACTCCTGGTAGATGAGCAGGTAGACAATAGCTGGTAGGATGTGTAATTCGGGCTCCATGCTGTCCTCCTTCCTCGTGGAGTGTGTATAGGTGAGCGTTTTCCCGTTCGTAGTCTGTTTCCGCCGTGTTTTTATCGGTGGGGCTCCCGCCCCAGAAAAGGTGGCGGATTGGTGAGTTGTGATAGGGTGGGCGGTACATTGTCTGCCGCCTGCCTGTTGGCGGTGACCGCTGCGCCGCTTTATCACCGACCGCCAGGGTCAGAATGACCGCCTATGTCTTTAAGCATTCCAAGTAGAGTGCAATTGCCAGCATTTACTAATATTTAGTGTCACTGTTGTGTCCTTTTTTGGATGCAGTCCCAGTGCAAAATGTTTTTCTGGATTTAATAAGCCATACAATGCCCGAGATGTGTGGCTTTGTGTGACTCAGTGAAAAAAAAAGAAAAGTAATGCAATGCTAGCATAGTGCTGTTTGCATTCATAGGTGAAGTGTGGGCTTTCTCAAAGCACCATCCATGTATTTTGACGCAAACTCAGATGTGCTAAAGTCTGTAAACCTGGGTTAGAGCCTCAACCCACCAATGGCACTCTGAGGAGAAATACCTTTATTTCTCCTCTTTAATTCTTCATTTCGAGAGTGTTGCATTTTGCAGCACGCATACAAAGAGGAATAGGCATCTGAGGATTGGTTTGTGCAAATAGGTATACCTTCCTGCACAAAAACAATCCCGCTAACAATGCAGGCACACTGACTCCATCTCGCAAGTGTGCCTGCGTTGGCGATAGGCAGCCACAAGTGCAACCTGATATGATCGTGTAAGCATTTTTACTTAAATTTTATGAAACTAATGTTTTTAGCTGTAACTGAACTGTTTATTGGGCATTTTTATTTTTTGAAGGCCATATGTTTTGGCTTCACTCTCTTCTAGGGCAATTCTTTTTTTTTTAAATATAAGAAAAGGAAAAAACGAATATTTTTATTTTTTTAGACTCACCTGCATTGGGGGCACATTCTTGTCTACATTTGCGTCATTGGGGGCATAACTTGGTTTTCTGTTTTTATTGCAGCTTCGGGGCCCGTGTTTAGTGGCCTCTGGTTGCTCCTTCCTTTTTACCTACCTACTTCCTGGTTGTGACCAACTAGACCGCCATTTTTGTTAGCGGTCTAGTTGTTTTTCAGCCCTTGAGCCTCGTTCGGCTCCCCCGGTTAATTTAATGCCGTACGGACGCCGGCTGGGCACCTGATATGATCGTGTAAGCATTTTTACTTAAATTTTAAGAAACTAATGTTTTTAGCTGTAACTGAACTGTTTATTGGGCATTTTTATTTTTTGAAGGCCATATGTTTTGGCTTCACTCTCTTCTAGGGCAATTCTTTTTTTAAAAAATATAAGAAAAGGAAAAAACGAATATTTTTATTTTTTTAGACTCACCTGCATTGGGGGCACATTCTTGTCTACATTTGCGTCATTGGGGGCATAACTTGGTTTTCTGTTTTTATTGCAGCTTCGGGGGCCCGTGTTTAGTGGCCTCCGGTTGCTCCTTCCTTTTTACCTACCTACTTCCTGGTTGTGACCAACTAGACCGCCATTTTTGTTAGCGGTCTAGTAGTTTTTTGGCCCTTGAGCCTCGTTCGGCTCCCCAGGTTTATTTAATGCCAGACGGACGCCGGCTGGGCACCTGATATGATCGTGTAACCATTTTTACTTAAATTTTAAGAAACTAATGTTTTTAGCTGTAACTGAACTGTTTATTGGGCATTTTTATTTTTTGAAGGCCATATGTTTTGGCTTCACTCTCTTCTAGGGCAATTCTTTTTTAAAAAAATATAAGAAAAGGAAAAAACGAATATTTTAATTTTTTTAGACTCACCTGCATTGGGGGCACATTCTTGTCTACATTTGCGTCATTGGGGGCATAACTTGTTTTTCTGTTTTTATTGCAGCTTCGGGGGCCCGTGTTTAGTGGCCTCCGGTTGCTCCTTCCTTTTTACCTACCTACTTCCTGGTTGTGACCAACTAGACCGCCATTTTTGTTAGCGCTCTAGTTGTTTTTCGGCCCTTGAGCCTCGTTCGGCTCCCCCGGTTTATTTAATGCCGGACGGACGCCGGCTGGGCACCTGATATGATCGTGTAACCATTTTTACTTAAATTTTAAGAAACTAATGATTTTAGCTGTAACTGAACTGTTTATTGGGCATTTTTATTTTTTGAAGGCCATATGTTTTGGCTTCACTCTCTTCTAGGGCAATTCTTTTTTTTAAAAATATAAGAAAAGGAAAAAACGAATATTTTTATTTTTTTAGACTCACCTGCATTGGGGGCACATTCTTGTCTACATTTGCGTCATTGGGGGCATAACTTGGTTTTCTGTTTTTATTGCACCTTCGGGGGCCCGTGTTTAGTGGCCTCCGGTTGCTCCTTCCTTTTTACCTACCTACTTCCTGGTTGTGACCAACTAGACCGCCATTTTTGTTAGCGGTCTAGTTGTTTTTCGGCCCTTGAGCCTCGTTCGGCTCCCCCGGTTTATTTAATGCCGGAAGGACGCCGGCTGGGCACCTGATATGATCGTGTAACCATTTTTACTTAAATTTTAAGAAACTAATGATTTTAGCTGTAACTGAACTGTTTATTGGGCATTTTTATTTTTTGAAGGCCATATGTTTTGGCTTCACTTTCTTCTAGGGCAATTCTTTTTTTTTAAAATATAAGAAAAGGAAAAAACGAATATTTTTATTTTTTTAGACTCACCTGCATTGGGGGCACATTCTTGTCTACATTTGCGTCATTGGGGGCATAACTTGGTTTTCTGTTTTTATTGCAGCTTCGGGGGCCCGTGTTTAGTGGCCTCCGGTTGCTCCTTCCTTTTTACCTACCTACTTCCTGGTTGTGACCAACTAGACCGCCATTTTTGTTAGCGGTCTAGTTGTTTTTCGGCCCTTGAGCCTCGTTCGGCTCCCCCGGTTTATTTAATGCCGGACGGACACCGGCTGGGCACCTGATATGATCGTGTAACCATTTTTACTTAAATTTTAAGAAACTAATGATTTTAGCTGTAACTGAACTGTTTATTGGGCATTTTTATTTTTTGAAGGCCATATGTTTTGGCTTCACTCTCTTCTAGGGCAATTCTTTTTTAAAAAAATATAAGAAAAGGAAAAAACGAATATTTTAATTTTTTTAGACTCACCTGCATTGGGGGCACATTCTTGTCTACATTTGCGTCATTGGGGGCATAACTTGTTTTTCTGTTTTTATTGCAGCTTCGGGGGCCCGTGTTTAGTGGCCTCCGGTTGCTCCTTCCTTTTTACCTACCTACTTCCTGGTTGTGACCAACTAGACCGCCATTTTTGTTAGCGGTCTAGTTGTTTTTCGGCCCTTGAGCCTCGTTCGGCTCCCCCGGTTTATTTAATGCCGGACGGACGCCAGCTGGGCACCTGATATGATCGTGTAAGCATTTTTACTTAAATTTTAAGAAACTAATGTTTTTAGCTGTAACTGAACTGTTTATTGGGCATTTTATATTTTTTGAAGGCCATATGTTTTGGCTTCACTCTCTTCTAGGGCAATTCTTTTTTTAAAAAATATAAGAAAAGGAAAAAACTAATATTTTTATTTTTTTAGACTCACCTGCATTGGGGGCATATTCTTGTCTACATTTGCGTCATTGGGGGCATAACTTGGTTTTCTGTTTTTATTGCAGCTTCGGGGGCCCGTGTTTAGCGGCCTCCGGTTGCTCCTTCCTTTTTACCTACCTACTTCCTGGTTGTGACCAACTAGACCGCCATTTTTGTTAGAGGTGTAGTTGTTTTTCGGCCCTTGAGCCTCGTTCGGCTCCCCCGTCTGCCCCCGTCCACGCCCTGAAGTGCCCAGAGCCCAGAGGTGCTGCTCTTTCTACTATAGACAGGTTAGTCTATTCTCCCTTGGAGCTTTACGCACTTAGAGGGGTAGGGTCTTGCCCATCCCTCTCAGTACCCCCTGGGTCCCATGCTTCTCCTTTTTGCCCGGCCTGTCCTAGTTCCTCTAAGGTTGTTCTACCCCCCGTCTCCCTCGTACCCCAAATGAGCAAAATACTGCTCCTTAACTGTCGTTCTTTACCAGCTCATTCCCTACACATCCATACCCTCATAGAAGACCTCTCCCCCGATGCCCTGTTTCTCACCGAAACCTGGTTGGGCAATGACTCAGCGGTAGATATCTGCAACTCTCTACCCTCCACCTACTCTATGGCGCATGCAGATCGACCCCGTGGAAGAGGTGGTGGTATAGCCATTATTTACAAAAATACCTTTCGGTGCAACACCGGCCCCTCTGATATCTTGGACTGTGAAAGCTTAATTTTCTCTCTCTATCTTTCCCCCACTTTTACCTTTTCCGGTATGCTTCTTTATCGACCCCCGGGACCTGGCACTCGCTTTTTAGATTCCTTGCCGGAAGCCGCAGCTAGCCTTATTTGTAAATCCCCTAATTTTACTATTCTTGGCGATTTCAACATCCATCTTGATAATGAAAACTGTCCGCACGCTAGGTCTCTACTTGCGTCCCTCTCTACGCTTGATTTAACTCAACACGTAATAGGACCTACTCATATCAAAGGCCATACGTTGAACCTCTTATTCAGTAATCTCCCTGTTCTTACTACCCTGCCGTCCCTGCCTCTAACTTGGACAGATCATTCCCTTCTATCTTTCTCTTTCCCTTATAAGGTTACGCTAAATGTGCAGTCTACATCCTTAACCTCTGGGCGTATCTGGTCGAAGTTGGCTCTTAGGGAGTGGCATGCTGTTCTCCAGGCATCCCTTGGGGTCAGCAGCCCCCCCACCTCCGCAGATTTATTTAATGAGTGGATTTCCTCCTCTTTGGACGGTATTCTGCCCATCAAATCAAGAACCAACAAGCCCTCCCATAAGGCTAAACCTTGGTTTTCTCCTCTTCTATTAGAATTAAGAAAAAAGTGCAAAAAGTTAGAAAGATCCTGGAGAAAGAATTACAGTCCCACCGATAGAGAAATATATAGGCAATCTATCAGACTCTACCACCAAAACATTAAAGCTGCCCAGTCCTCTTACTACGGCACAAAAATAGAAAAGTCCTCTTGCTCACAAAAGGAAATTTTTCAGATTTTTAAAGAATTAACCATAACCCCTATGCCTGCCCCTCCCACAGAGCCCTCCATTGAATACAGCAATCTCCTGGCATCCTATTTCAATGATAAAGTCATCAAGATATACTCTGGGTTCCCTTCTTCTCTTTCCCCAGAGACATTAGAGTATCAAACTATGGATCCCTCAGTCTCCGGAAGTACATTAACCACCTTTGCACCTCTCACGGATGCTGCTACTACCAACCTCCTTCTTCAAATTAAATCGGGCTCCCCCCTAGACCCCGCCCCTCCTGCTATCCTCTCGCGGGTCTCAGATATTATTGTCCCTCCCCTTACAAAAATATTGAATCATTCATTATCCTCAGGTTCTCTTCCTCCACTTTTTAAGCATGCCATCATTAAGCCTCTTTTAAAAAAGCCGAAATTGGACCCATCTCTGCTGGAGAATTATAGACCCATCGCTCTCCTCCCCATTTCAACAAAAATCCTGGAGAAACATGTTAACTACCAATTAACCAGCTACCTAGAGAGCCATGAACTTCTCCACCCTACTCAAATGGGTTTCAGAGCCCATCATAGCACGGAGTCAGCCCTCCTCACAGTGACGGAGTCAGCCCAGCAACTTCTGGACCAAGGGTCTCATGTAGCCATGATTTTACTTGATCTTAGCGCAGCTTTTGATACGGTGGACCACAACCTTCTCTGCTGTAGGCTCTCTGAATTAGGGATAGGAGGCTTAGCATTGTCCTGGCTGTCCGCTTTTGTCAAAGGTAGATCTTTTCAAGTTTTTGATCGAGCCTTCTTTTCCGATATCTTTCCATTGACTTGTGGAGTTCCTCAGGGCTCCTCCCTGAGTCCAACTCTTTTTAATGTTTATCTATCCCCGCTGGCTAAAGTGATCACTCCCTATAATCTATCTTTGGTCATCTACGCCGACGATACTCAACTTGTGGTATCACTATCTAGCTCTGGGGACTCGTCTGCGGCCAACCTTTCATGTTGTATGAAAGACATTGGAGGTTGGATGATCCAGTCTAAGCTTAAATTCAATGATGGAAAGTCAGAAGTCATTGTACTAGGCAATGACCCCCCAGCCTCTCCCCTCTCACTGCACTCTGAGGCTTTCAACAACCTTCCTCCTCCCAAGGACCAGGTAAAAAGCCTTTGTTTTTGGCTGGATTCTCGCCTGACCATGGATTATCAAGCAAAGAGAGTCTCCTCTACATGTTTTGGCATTTTAAGAGTCCTTAGGAACATTTTTAATCTTCTTCCCCCTACGGCCAGAAGAATTCTCGTTCAAACTTTGATCCTTTCCTGTCTGGACTATGGGAACTCGCTGTTTCTCAGCTCCCCGGCCTATGTCATAAAAAAGCTGCAGACAGTCCAGAATGCAGCAGCCAGGCTTCTTATTAATCTTCCCAGACATTTATCCGCCAAACCGGCTCTTTCAACACTTCACTGGTTCCCCACTAAGCAGCGTACCCATTTTAAAGCCCTATGCATTGTTCACAGAGCCCTTCAAGATAAGGGCCCGATGTTCTTTAGAAAGCGGCTATATCTCTATGCCCCCTCTCGAAGTTTGAGGTCCTCTTCCTCCCGACATGTTACCATCTTGCGGTCTAAGAGAGCCTGGGGAGCCAATTCCTTTTCCACCAAGGCCGCTCGCCTTTGGAACGATCTTCCCTCTGAACTTCGTTATGAGCCCTCAGAGCAGCTTTTTAGAAAAAAACTCAAGACTATTCTTTTTTGTAGGTAACTCTCTGAATTCCCCTGTTGCCAGCATTGGTCATGTCAGGTTACCGCTGGAATGCCCTAGGGTAACTACGCGCTTTATAAATCCTCAAAACTAAACTAAACCAGTGTGGTGTAAGAGCTGAACTATGCCGCAACTTTGTAAATAAGGCTCAGTACAGCTCTCTCCCCTTTACACAATGTAGCATAGTAACTTGCCTTGCTGATTTGCGTGAAACATTAGGAAATCTGCCCCTATGTTTATAACTCACACCAGGATTGAGACATATTGGCTTGTGACACTGAAGTGGGCAGTGGTGTATAAAGCTTACGCCTACAAAAAATGTCCCTATGATTATTTAGGGCCAGATGTAGCAAAGCTTTAGCAACTCGCAAACGGCGAAAATCGCCGTTTGCGAGTCGCTAAAGACACTTTGCTATGTGAAATGCATTTTGCGAGTCGGAATCGACTCGCAAAATGCATTTCCGAGTCGCAAATAGGAAGGGGTGTTCCCTTCCTATTTGCGAGTCGCACTGGTATGCAATTTAATTTGCGACCGCGATTGCGGTCGCAAATGAAAGCGCAGTTACCATCCACTTGAAGTGGATGGTAACCCAGTCGCAAACTGGAAGGGGTCCCCATGGGACCCCTTCCCCTTAGTGACTGGACCAAAAAATAATTTTTCAGAGCAGGCAGTGGTCCAATGGACCACTACCTGCCCTGAAAAATACCGAAACAAAAGGTTTCGGTTTATTTTTCAAAGTGCAGCTCGTTTTCCTTTAAGGAAAACGGGTTGCACTTTGAAAAAAAAAAACTGCTTTATTTAAAAGCAGTCACGGACATGGAGGTCTGCTGACTACAGCAGGTCTCCATCCCCGTGAGTGGCCTGACTCGCTATGGGGTCGCAAATTGCGACCCACCTCATTAATATTAATGAGGTGGGTCTTTACGACTCCATAGCGACTCGCAGAAGGTGTCTGAGACACCTTTCTGCATCCCAAATTGCGACTTGCAATTTGCGAGTCGCAGGGACTCGCAAATTGCAAGTCGCAATTTGGGAATTTGCTACATCTGGCCCTTAGTCTTTTACAAAAAGGTAGGAGAAAATATACTTCGCCATTTTTGATAAGTATGATTTCTGTGTCAAATAATAAATTATACTATTGGCTGTCTTTCAAATACGTTGTTTTATGTTTCCTACATAAAGTTGAAAGGGCATTATACGATCACTTTTTTGGTGTTGCCACTAATTGCACTGTTCATTCTATGTCAAATAATTTATTTAGATGAGTGCTAGCATTTGAATTGCAGAATAAGGCCACGGGTTTGCAGTAAAGAGTTATGTGTAGGATTCCCATCCTCCTCACCAGACTTTGTTTTACTTTGACAACTAACTCTGTACCTCAAGAAATAATCTGGACTTTTTTTTATGTGTTTTGAGCTATGGGCTCCAATCCCCACCAGGTCCTCTTTTTTACAACGAAGGTTTTGTACTACTCCATACCTTCTTGTTTGTGTTTGCACTTCGAGAAAAGGAGCACAAACGATTGGATATTGTTTCCATAGTTCTCTTTAAATTCCAAAAAGAAAATCGATCAGTTGCGCCAAAGTGCCTACTTTACCATTTGAAGCACAGATATCCCAGTGTACCAGTGAAAACACAGATCGACATGTTTTTTTAATCAAAAATATCACGGCTGATGATTTTTAAACTAGCAATTTTCAGTCCCCAGACAGTTCTGATTTCACAAGGAATTAATGAGAAATGGAAGCTTCTGTTTCTGAAAATGTGACTTCAGCTCGAAAACAAAATTGAAAACAGATGCCAATTAGTTCCCGATGGCTCTGAGACAGCAGAACATCTTGACATTTACTTCGCCACAGCAGAGATGCAGATGATGTAAGAACTACCACAAACTGGTCGAATTACCAGAAATCAGGTTCCTTCATGATGTGCTGCTGGTTTTTACAATTGACCTCGTGCAGCAGGTTCATATTTAAACTTATATGTGCGTGCGTGGACTCTTGACCCATATTATACCAACAAAGATGCGACAAGTGCCCCTTATGTGAACTTTTGAAGATGGAGAGAAATTAAGCACGTTGCTTTGTGCCCAGTGCACAGGCACAATTCTGCAGTGAAGCACCGTGAATTCAAATGGACTAAATTTATGTGTGATTTGTATAGTGCGAATTTAGGGGAGCTATGCAAAGAATCAGTTAACATTTTCACAAATGCATATGTAATGTGCCCCGAACACAAAGGATAGACATGCATATAGGAACATTGAATTTAAGACATCAAACTAAATGTGTTGCTGCAATTGAAAGATTTTTAGGCTCGGGTGAAATTTTGTTTACACTGGAGTAATTTTTGCATAATTTCTTTTTTTTCGCATTACGCTTGTTACGTAATACACTGTACCACAAAACATAGATCTTTTGGTAAAAATACTGTCGAGTATGAATGGACAACGTCTACGAACAGAACACGAACATCTGCTGTTCGCGTCATATACAATTTTGTGCTTAACACAAAGGCCCATATTTATACTTTTTGACGCAAAACTGCGCTAATGCAGTTTTGCGTTAAAAAAATTAGCGCCGGCTAACGCCATTCTGAAGCGCCATGCGGGTGCCGTATTTACTGAATGACGTAAGCCAGCGTTAGCCGCCGGCGCCGTCTGGTGTGCGTTAAAAAAAACGACGTACACCAGGCAGCGCCGGCGTAGGGGGATATGGGGCTTGGGCGTCAAGAAATGGGGCAAGTCAGGTTGAGGCAATTTTTTCGCCTCAACCCGATTTGTGCCATTTTTTTTCACTCCCAACCCCCATAGAAATGACTCCTGTCTTAGCAAAGACAGGAGTCATGCCCCCTTGCCCAATGGCCATGCCCAGGGGACTTATGTCCCCTGGGCATGGTCATTGGGCATAGTGGCATGTAGGGGGGCACAAATCAGGCCCCCCTATGCCACAAAAAAAAATAAAAAAAAACACTTACCTGAACTTACCTTAATGTCCCTGGGATGGGTCCCTCCAGCCTTGGGTGTCCTCCTGGGGTGGGCAAGGGTGACAGGGGGTGTCCCTGGGGGCATGGGAGGGCACCTCTGGGCTCCTTCAGAGCCCACAGGTCCCTTAACGCCTGCCTTTTGCAGGCGCTAAAAAACGGCGCAAAAGCGGCCGCACGTCATTTTTTTTGACCCGCCCACTCCCAGGCGTGAATTTTGCCCGGGAGTATAATTCCGACGCACATGCCTCGGAGTCGATTTTTTAGACGGGAACGCCTACCTTGCATATAATTAACGCAAAGTAGGTGTCCACGCTAAAAAATGACGCTAACTCCATGGACTTTGGCGCTAGACGCGTCTAACGCCAAAGTATAAATATGGAGTTAGTTTTGCGTCGAAATTGCGTCAAAAAAAACGACGCAATTCCGGCGCAAACGGAGTATAAATATGCCCCAAAATGCGTTCCCTATCCCACGGTCGGTCGCAAGGGTGCATTTTCAACTAAATAGTAATGTAAACTGCCATACAAGTATTTCACACGTTTATGTAATTTGTGTGGACATTTTGCTTAATTTAATGAATTTTACACAGGTCCAGATTTTAAGTATTGCCTAAATCACCTGGTGGCGTCTTCAAAGCACTCAAAAGGAAATAGAGAATCAGAGTTACGGGAGTTGATCAGCGACTAGGCTGATCTTTTCAGCACCAGAGCGGTTTCCAGAGCTATTGTGAAATTCAGAAGGAAAGGGTCGATACAGGGAATCACAGGAGGAGAGTTACAGCGCATGGAGCCTGTAGGGTCAAGGAGACACTAGAGGAACTTTGGCCCATAAAAGATTTTCAACCGGACCAATTTGTTGGGACCTATAAAAACAACTATTGAGTTGGGCTTGATGCTGCAAAAGATCAAAATGGTTTGAGTGGGCATCAGATCAATGTGGTCATATTCTCATCATCTATGAAACACATGGGGGAAGATTTACACATTTGTCATGTAGCGCAGTTCGCTAACCAAACCTACGGTGGTGCGCTGCATTGTACAACGAGAAACACACCTCAAGGCCATACCTACTAAGATTGGCCTGTTGCTCTTTCCTCCGCTGTTCTGGTGCTCTGTTTAAGCTGCCTTGAGCAACACACAGCATAACACAATGGTACAGAGGTGAGTGGGCACAGACTAGCATGCGATTTGTACTAGAAGCATGCCCTTCCTGTACAATTTCCTATGCCTAGACACATTTCACAGTACTCCAAACGTGTGATGCGTGCTGTGCATTTCAGCACAAACGCAATGATTCAGTTTTCCTTTGAAAATTAAAACGTTTCACGTTGTTAACAGCTGCTTTAAGGAGGTGTAATTTTTTAATACAGAGCCCAGTCTCAAACTCTTAATTGATTGGGCGTTGCATCAAAACCTATTGATGGGTGTTTGCTCTGAATTGCCAAAGCAGTTCACACAGCACAAAGATTTTTTTATACACCGAGAAAGTGCCACCTTTCTAGCATAGCTTGGCGTTTGCCTCTGAAAGTAGGCATCAATGCATCACTTTGCATCAATTTACTTACTTCAGTGCAAAGCTTTTTAAGTCTGGGCCATAGCCTTTCCTCCAAGGTGTAGAAATGTCTGTCCCACCCCTCTACTGATAGAAATAGAAGGGCTTTGACTCCAGACAGGTATCATAAATGTTTCTACTTGCTGTTTCTTCTCTACATGCCAGAGGTTTAGCAAGGAAGATGATACAGTAAGACCAATGGATATTAAGTATCATTAGTCAATATGGCTTAATTTAATTGTAATCTAAAAAAAATTAAGACACTTTGATTATGGTCAAGAACAATTAGCAAATCCACAACTTTCTTCCAAAGAAACCTTCTTTTATTATTTTATTTTCATTTTAGACGAAGATACAAAATACAACTACAGTTGTTAAAACTTTTCACAAAAGAGTGCCATAACATTACTGCTCCGATACATGACTTCAACTGTACAGTTGTGATGACATCACAATAAATCACTGTCAAATGCAGTAGGGGTTTGCTTAATTGCCCCCTACTCCTGTCAGCTGCATATCACATAAAAAGGGGGGTTGATGCACTCCGCCAGGAGACGGCCCAGTCAGCCGTCTAACCACATCTTCTATCCAACGCTCTCCAGTTACCGACAACCATTTGCAAAAAGCGGAATTCACACCCAGGGTCTCTACCATTCCGTAGCACACTTACTCCTTGGCAATATATTGCACACCTCCACTTATCTTCTCACAGGGTTTCATTTGCAACATATGCAGACTGAGCCAGGTATGCCCGGTGGTGCCCCCCAAATATCACATGGCCTGCCACGAATTGGTATTACTTCATGGTATTTATCTGACGGTGTTATTTGTACGTCATATCAACATGCCACTCCTTGATCATGGGAAGCAGCCCTTTCACTCATCGTATTTCTATTCTGCACTTCCAGAGCAGAAGACCCGGTGCCACTAATCGCCTAATGGTCATCAGGAGTCCAGTATTAAAGCCCAAGGATGCCAGCATAGGAGATTATGTAATCAGTTCCCCCCATTATCCTACTTAATGCTTCCAGGACTGCATCCCATTAGTGTTGTAAGCCGGTGCAATGCCATGCTACTTCAGCAAACCCTGGTCCCTCTGCACTTCATCTATAGCAACCATCATTTTTGCATAAACCATAGCAATATAAGCAAGCAGAGATCTAGTAGACTCTATTAAATTCCTAGACTATATTCAAGTACTTGAAATTTATCGGTGCCAGCTAGTTAAAGGTATCCTCTTAGTGACTGAACAGCAAAATATCCACTACTGATATCTAGTCCCGCCCTGCTTTATCAGTTCCCTGCTGGGAGTAAGTGTAGAGCTTCATAGTAAATGATGAGATGCCTCATTCTGTAATAGATATGTCAGGGCAGGGTGCTTGGGAGGTTTTTTCTATTCTGCCTCAGCAAATCACGCATGGTGTGTCATACCCAGTAATAGTGAAACTTGACCAATGCTGTGGCGGCATTCCCTAGCCTGCACATCTGTTCCCAGCTACACAGTACTCCGGTCTGAAAGATATTGGCCATATGCTGCAAGTTCAAACAGCGCAGCACTTCCACCACCCCTTCCACCATCCCTTTCTCTTGCCCGGGTGGAAACCACGTGCACCAATTCCAGAGGCATACGTGGTGATTACACCAGTGGTCCTGCTGGAAGTTAGGCCTGGCTCATCCATGAATATACTGCTGGGTGCACTCTCATTACAGAAGCACCATCTCAATTGTAATGGGTTAATTACTTTTCTCTGCTACCACTTGCTCCTCTCTCCTCAAGCCCACGGCATGAATCTTTCTTTGAGGTGGCTGTTACGTATTATCAAGCTGCACCAAAAACATTTATAAACTTAAAATGTAATTATAGTCTTTATTATTCTCTGAAATCACTAAAGAAAGGTTTATGGAATTTTTATATATTTATTGTAAGAATCAATTAGTAATAAATCTTTAATAATCAAAAAGTCATACAGAAACACTCATGAAGTGCATCCTAAATCCCTGAATCTATTCCTATCCTGCGCATCCCTAGTCTACAAAAACACTGAACATTTCTGGAAGCAAATTCTCATAGTCAGTTCAGTCTAGGAACATTTCACAAAATGGTTAAAAAGTATTCTCTTTCTTTATCTAACACAGTTTCCCATTTCTATCAGCTGCAAGTGCTTGGTGTTATCATTCTACTTTGTAACACTTTAACAAGTCCTCCCTGATCCAGTACAATGCTAAAGTTCACTCTACAGTGCAATGAACAACTATCTCATACTCAAATAACCGAAGAGCCAAGCAGCTTACACAGTGAAGGCTGTTGTAGATATTGGCTTCTGACAGGTCTCAGTGCATCAGCTTCGGGATCTCTGCTCTCATACTCTCTTAATAAATCCATCTAGAACAAATGTTAATGCTACTAATGTGTATTGTTCTAACGGTTCCCTTGGACAGCGTTTATACATTGTCAGTTGTAACAATCATTAACATTTCTAAGCCTTTTCTTGAAAGGCTGCATATTCATACAATAAAAGTGATTGATAGAAGAGTTTGTTACATGTGTCTCCATTTCCATACGCTATTAAGTTCTGCAAGGACAACATTACATACATAAGTATGGTTTTTGAAACCCTTCATAATGTTCGGTCAATCATACACGACATTGTTATTTTCTATGCAGGTCAGCATATTAAAAAGCGAGCGAGTAAGTGAAAATTATATAATTAATACTGGCACCATTGTTTAGGACAAAGTTTCATTGCTTCTTATAAGTCTAAGAAAGGTTATGAAAGAAACATTTAATTTCAGGAATGTTGCTAGCCTAACAACTTTAGCTATTCAAGTTACAAGAGTTATATAAAGTGCAGAGCATGCTTTGAACAGTTAAAGCTATAGCAGTTTTTGATTAAACAAGTCTCTCTCTTGTTACTAATAATTATTAGATTTTATTTTTTTCTATTGGGGGCATCAGCAGTTCCTCCTTGATGGTTTGGAAACATCATAAACCACTTCAATTATTTCATAAGCTCCTCTTGCCAGTTCCACCTTGCTTTATCTGTTGCCCCGTTGGCATAGTGCCTGCGAGTAAGTGTATAGCTTCATGCTAAGATGTTGAGGTGCCTCATTCTGTAATTGATATGTCAGGCCTGGGAGCTTGGGAGGTACTTTTAATTACACCCCTTGGAAATCATGCATGGCGTGTCTGAACCTGTAATATTGAAACATGGCCAATGCGGTGGGGGCAACCCAGGTCTGCACACTTGTTTTTAGCTAGACAGTACCCCGTTTTGAAAGATATTGTCCATACTCTGCAAGATCAAGCTGCACAGCACTTTCACCACCTCTTTCTCTTGCCCTGGAGGAACCCACTTGTACCATACCAGATGCATCAGTGGTGAATACAGCGTTGGTCCTGGTGGAAGTTTGGTCTGCTCCCTCCATGAACATACCGCCGTGTTAACACTTGACAGTATGGTGGTGTCACGTCGACCTGTCAAGTAGCTTCTTAATGAGCAGAAGTGGGGAGGCGTCACACATGTCGAAGGTCACCTGGGCCATGGAGCCAGTAGCGGATGAAAACACATTGTGCTGCCCTATAATAAGACTTCAAATCAGAAGCATTTAGGCCTCCTTTACTAAAGGGTACAGTTATCTGATCCCAGCGAATGCGGTGTTGTCTATCAGTCCATGCCAATCACACCAATAATGTCTTTAGGATGGGAAAAAAGGTTCTCGGCAACAAGGTTGGAATATTCAGAAAGAAACAAAAATGAGGCAACAGCACCATCTTCATGATAGCTATGGGTTCACTAAACAATAGTGGCAACTTAAGCCATCTATTTATAGTGTCCCTGAGCTGACTTTTAGCTTTTCCATTATTATCAAACATCAACATGACGGATCAGTATGTATCTGCATGCCAAGATAGTGCACCTGGTTCATGGTCCATTGTAAGAGGTACCCAACTGCACTGGCGACATGGATGCCATGAGGGGAAGAATTAGGCACTTTTCCTAATTAATACGCAATCCGAATGTCCACTGAATAATACCACCTCTTGTAGAACTAGAGCTAGGTTGTGCTCTGGATTGCTCACATAAGAGAGTATCCTCTGCATAGGCTGATATTATCAGCTTGTAGTGGGGAAAACAGTGCCTCAATGAGCATCATATTTGTGTAATGCACACATCAGCAGCTCCATCACAAAAGCGTACACCAGTGGGGACAATGAGAAACCTTACCTGTTGCCCCTTGTGATGGTCACAGGTTCTTTAACTGCTGCTGACTCTGATCTGTGCCATCAGTTTTGTATGCAGCACCTGTACTAGATGCCGAAAGACATCCCCCACCTCTATCCATCTCAACGTCACCATCATGAATCCCCAGTCCAGTGAATCAAATCCTTTTTCAATGTCCAAGAATACTGCAATAGTGTGGACCTCTGGGTCAATTCTGGAGATGGCTCTGAAGAGTTTTGATATTATATATTTATGATCTGTCTAGATGAATCTTGCTTGCTCCTGCCTTACTATTCCTGGGAGCAGAGCTTCCAGTCTTTTGGCAAGTACCTTCTCAAAGATTTAAGTATCAATATTCAGTAGTGACAAAGGCCTGTAGGATGCACAACAGGCAGCTGGCTTGTCCGGTTTCAGTAGAGTGACTGTAGGAGCTTCCTGCATCGTAGGAAGCATTTAGCCTCCTTTGATCATTTCTGTGAAGAGTGTAATCAGGTCAGGCACTAGCTGGGCTTGATATTCTTTGGAAAATGCATATGAATCCACCCAGAGCACACACAAAATTTGTTGATGGTCTGCTGTATCCAGCAGGCCTAATTTATTGGTGAAAATGACTTGTCCGTTGATAGTTACAATTCCATCTTTATAAGTGATCCATTACAGAATCCAATTAGAGAGAACATCCGACACATGTTTCATCAAAGACGTCTTTTTCAAGGCAAATAAAATAATTTGTAAAGGCTTTCGATCAACAAGATTGTTACTGTGTACCCGCTAACCGTCACACTGGTGAACCTTGGATAAGCTTATTAGTGCTTTATAACTAATACTTTGAAGATCAGAACTTCGGTTTTACCTGACTTTTCTTTTCAAGATTGGAACACCTCATAATTTTCTATCTAAAGAATTAACATAGTTCGCACGGTTTGTAGTATGGTACCTTCCCCTCCCCAGTTTTCCTAGGGGCAGCTGGCCTGCTGCTCAAGTGCTGCAGCCACATCCCCTCACAGTTTAGTTCTTTTGCCTGAGTAGCCGAGTCCGCTGCCAGCACAAGCAGCCCACCAAACTGGTACAATTATGACAAAGCAATGTATCTTCAGTTCTTGCCAGGTGGACCTCTAAACTGTTGACTACTCAGAGCACCCCACCTGGGAACACTCCTGCTTGGCTACACAGCCCAGATTGAATCATTTCATAGCACTTTGGCGCCTAATCATCATTAGTCCTACTTGTTGAGGTGCTGTGACACCAAGGAACTTCCTTCGTCTGACCATCGCAAACACTGGCATTTACCTGTAGCTGCTCATTGTTTAAGGAACTGCTGTAGGTTCTGGGGATCTCCGAAAATCTTGAGCTTTCCATCTATCAGAACCTTCAGCCTGGCCGGGTAGAGCATGTTATAGTCAATATTAAGTTCCTGTAAGTTTCACTTGACTGCAGTGAACTATCTCTGTGCTTCTTGAACCTGCTGCGTGAAGTCAGGATAGATTAAGATCTCCATGTCCTCATATCTTAGCACTTTCAACTCTCATGCCCTGCGGAGTGATGCATCTCGAGCTCTATAATTCAGCAGTCTTGCTATTATTGGATGTGGCCGTGCACAGGGAGTGGTGCACATGCTCCAACACAATGTCAAAGAAAGTCTCATGACTCAGTACATTGACCAGGAGTTGCATCTTACTTGTATTGGTAGATTCTCCTGGGCCAACAATTCATAAATTATTATGCTACAATCTTACCTTGAGATTCTCCACCTGGGCCTGCAACAGTGTGAGTGCCTTATCCAGCATCTTCTGAGATGCTGAAGAGATCACCTGTTCATCTTTGACTGTAGAAACCTACTGTCAACACCAGGGCAGTGAACGCTCTATTGGCGACTAGAATGCAAAAACCCAGCACTCTCAAAACAACGTAATTTATGCATTGTGCTGATATGTTGTTGTTTGACCTTTTGCATTGCAGAGTTCAATCCTGAAGACTTATTTTTAATGTGCTTACAAATGCTGTTCATTTGCAATGTATTGCTGCAGGCTTTCAGAGTGTGTTAGGGTGTGGTCCCTTACCGGGGCCTTCTAGAGACTTTCCCTGCAACATGCCTGGGTGTGGTTGTGGGCTGGGCCAAGACTCTATAAAAAGGAGTCAGCCCAGCTCCAAGTGCTCACTATTCAGAGGTCCCGGTGCAGAGCAGCGGCTACTTCCTGAGCTCCTGTCCCGGTGGCCTATTTGATCTCCAGACATCTGACTTTCATTCTTCATTTGGAGATCCTTGTTCTGGGTGGTAAGATGGTGGTTGGGCTGGCCTCCCAACGCTGTTATCGAGAATTCTCATGTTCTTGGGCCTAATTCTTTTATGATTTGACAGAGTACTTTGCACTTGAGTGTTTGTGATATTTGCAAGGTGACTGGGAATCGGCAAGATGCGCGATTCGTTTCATGATAATTTAATCTTTTTATTCATTGCACGCTACCATTTCTTGACATTTGCATGGTGGCTTAAGAATCGGCAAGAGGCACGATTCGTTTTATGGTGTTTTAACTTTGTTGTTCATTGCGCGCTACCATTTCTTGACATTTACATGGTGGCTTAAGAATCGGCAAAAGACATGCAATTCGTTTCATTGTACTTTGATCTTGTTATTCATTGTGAGCTGTTATTTCTTGGCATTTACATTGTGGTTTACGAATCGACAAGACGCGCGATTCGTTTAATGATGATTTGACTTTGATATTCATTGCGTATTACCATTTCTTGGCATTTTACATGGTGACACTCGAATCGGCAAGACGCATGATTCTCTCCTCGAGTTTCATTCATGTTGTTTATTGTATGCCACTATTCTAAGATATTTATCATGTAATATTCGAGTTGACAAGTTATGTGATTTATTTCCTGAATCCTTATTGTGTTATTCATGGTGCACAATCCTTTTATGGTGTTTACTATATATATATATATATATATATAAATCTACAATATGCACAATTTGTGTTGAAACATTTTAAGAGTACACAGAAGATCAGGGTTTCTAGATGCAATATTGTATGGTCCTAGTATGCATTCTCAAAAAAGGATTTATATGACTGGTTTAAAATTTAGTCAGAATGTTTTTCTGATTCTCATGTAAAGGAAAGTACTTGAATAAGAAAGTTTTCATTTAATCCATCTTGATTCCCTTACAGGTATCCAGCCATCTTGAAATTTAGTCATTTTAAACTTAATTCTTAGATTGTTCATGTTTTCAGAATGACTATGCTTAGAATCATTGTCTAGTATTGATTTCAGGAGATATAATTTTCATATTGTGTGTTCTAACCTTTTTCTTACTACAGGTCTCCTTCCCAGCTGTTTCCCTTCCTAATTCCCTGTTCCCCTCTTGAACTCTCTTAGCCTCTGTGATTTATCTATCAGAGTCTTGGAGCTGTTCAGTGGCGGACGTGTTGGGAACGTGTGCAGACCCCGAGGATCTGGTGACTCTGACAGAATAGTGAGCCCACAAATTATTATCCTCCTAGTTTGTGTATGTTCTCAGCATGGCAACGCTGGACGAGTTAGTCAGGGCTATCACCCAGATCCAGGCAGAGGTGGTATCATCCAAAGAATTGACAACTAGCTTAGCTGAGAGAGTGAGTCAGTTGCAAGATAAGGTAGAGAAGAAGGAACAAAGTCCCAAAGGTGTGCCCTGGCCAGGTACTTCTTCTCAGGCTTCTGGAAGTAATCCAACAAACATTTCCCTAAATGTTCCTTCCACAATTCCTTTAGCTCCCCCGGAACGTTTCTCAGGTGACCCTTTGAAAGCGCAATTTTTCCTGGTTCAAATGGGACTACACTTCACCTGCAGACCACATACTTTCCCTGATGCCCAGTCCAAAGTAGCTTTCTTGTTATCATATTTGGCTGGGGATGCAGCTACTTGGGCAATTCCTCTTGTGCGTAAAAATAGTCCCTTGTTGTACAACTGGAGAAATTTTGTTCGTGAGTTTGAGAGAGTTTTTGATCGTAGAACTGTAACACAGTCAGCAGATCGTGAATTATTAGATTTACGCCAAGGGAATCAAGACCTAGTGTTGTATTTAGCCAACTTTAACCGGCTGTTTGCCGAGACATCCTGGCCTGAAGAAAAACAAGCAGTCTTGTTTTACAAGGGACTCAAAGAGGAACTAAAAGATATCTTAGCACAAATCGACCCACAACCTACAGACTGTCAAGAATTAATAAACCTTGTCTTGAGGCTTGATCATCATTTAGAAGAACGTAAATGGAACACGCAACAAGATTGAAAAATATTCATGGCGTATTCATGATAACAGAAACTCAAGAACTCCGAAAGAGAGAATGACAGAACCGATGGAAATTGGAACCATCAGAAGACCTTTGACCAAAGATAAAAAGGACCTACGCAGAAAAAATGGACAATGTCTTTATTGTGGGCGGAAGGGTCATTTTGCCAAAGATTGTCCAATCAAACCAAAGAACAAGCAAGGTCCAGTTCAGAAGGTCACAGCCAATGCACCAGTCGAGTTGGAAAAACTAAAACACCCAAGATGCAGAGAAGGGTTGCTCTTGGGTGTCACTGTGGACCCTTCACAATCTAGACATCTTAAACTGGAAATAAGAGTTCAGGTCAAGAAAAAGATCTATTTAAAAAAAGCTCTAGTCGATTCTGGGGATACTGGGAACTTTGTTGATGTCCAATTGGTTCGTGCATGGGGGATCCCATGTATTGAAAAGAAGACCCCAGAAATCACCCAGGAAGTCGATGGAAAACTCTTGACTGGAGGTCCAGTAACTCTTCAGACTATCCCCTTGTCGATGATTTGTGAAGATAAGAATCAAAGAAAGAAACATAAAGAGAAAATCATTCTTGACGTGATTCATGCTCCCCAATATGGTATTATCCTCGGCTTGCCATGGTTAACTCATCACAATCCAGAGATCAATTGGGCAGAACGAAAAATCGTGTTTTCATCTGCGCTATGTAACGAACAATGTCTCCAAAAGATTAAAGTACCAAAAATTTGTAACTCTTACATAGCTACTGCCGTGGAGAAAGAAATTCAGCTGCCCAAACAGTATTCATCTTACAAAGATGCATTTGATGAGAAAGGAGCAGAGACTCTACCTCCTCATAGATCTTATGACTGTCAAATTGATCTAGCCCTAGGTGCGATACTTCCCAATTGTCGTGTATATGCCCTGTCAGAATATGAAAATCAACATTTACGAAAATACCTAGATCAATTTTTGGATAATGGCTTCATTCGCCCCTCTAAGTCCCCTGCAGCTTCGCCTTTGTTTTTTGTTCCAAAAGCTAATGGAGAACTTCGACCTTGCATTGACTATAGGGGTTTGAACAAAGTCACCATCAAGAATAAATATCCTTTACCCCTAATTCCGGTATTATTGGGACAAGTAAAGAGAGCAAAAATCTACATGAAGCTTGACCTTCAAGGTGCTTATCATTTGGTCAGAATGAGAGAGGGTGACGAATGGAAAACTGGGTTCAAGACAAGATATGGCCTTTTTTAATACACCGTCATGCCTTTTGGTCTGTGTAATGCTCCAGAAGCATTTCAATTTTTCTTGAATGACGTTCTTAGAGAGTACCTCGACATATTTGCCATAGTCTACATCGATGACATTTTGATCTACTCTGACAATGAAAATGAACATGTCCAACATGTCAAGAAAATTCTTGCAGCCCTTCGAAAGCACCATTTATATTGCAAACTAACCAAGTGTGAGTTTCATGTTACCACAGTTGAGTTTTTAGGGGTTACTCTTACCCCTCAAGGTATGGTGATGGCAGAAAAGAAAGTAAAAGCCATATCTGATTGGCCCACCCCAAAGACTGTTCGTGATGTACAATGTTCCCTGGGGTTTGCACATTTTTACCGGAGATTCATAAATCATTTCTCCCAGACAGTGGCTCCAATCACTAAGCTACTAAGAAAGAAAGAAAAGTTTGTATGGTTCCCAGAAGCTGATCAAGCCTTCTCGACTTTGAAGAAAGCTTTCTCCACTGCCCCAGTCTTGACTCATCCTGATGCAAATCGACCTTTCATAGTGGAAGCTGATGCTTCAGATGTAGCAATAGGAGCTGTCTTATCACAACGAAATAAAGACACTGGTCAACTTCATCCTGGAGCTTATATGTCTCGGAAGTTGAATGAAGGCAAACAGAACTATGTCATTGCTGAAAAAGAGCTTCTGGCAATTCGTGACGCCTTTAAAGAATGGAGACATCATTTGTTGGGTGCCAAATACACTGTCACAGTATATACTGATCATCGTAATCTTCAATTCATGAGTTCCGCCAGACTTTTGACCCCTCGGCAATTACGCTGGATGCTGTTTTTTGCCGAATTTGATTTTGTAGTAACCTTCCGGCCTGGTAAAGATAATCGCAAAGCTGACGCCTTGTTCCGTCAAGAGTCTACCACGTTGCCTGCATTTCAAGCCTCCAGAGCTATCATTGCTCCTGACAAGGTTCTATGTATCATAAAAACTGAAGATTTCTTTGAAGAAATTCGCAACTCTTTCACTGTTGAAAAATGGCAAACATGGGCCCAAGCAGATCCCAAAAGGTCAATCAAGCAAGGACTACCCTTTCATGACGCTCGTTTGTTCGTACCCACTACCAAACTTCGCAAGATAGTGTTTCATTGGTTGCATGTTATACCGACGGCAGGTCACCCAGGTACTCCTTAAACTCTTGAACTGATCCAACGCTATTTTTGGTGGCCTACCCTAACAAAAGATGTAAAAGCAATGGTAAACAACTGCGAAGTTTGTGCTCGTCTTAAAACAAGTCACTCAAAACTAAAAGGGTTGTTACATCCACTTCCAACCCCAAGTCATCCATGGGAGCACATTTCTTTAGACTTTATTACCGGTCTGCCAGTGGTTCAACAGCATTCAGTAATTCTGGTGGTAGTAGATAGTCTCACGAAATATGGACATTTCATTGCCTGTAAAAAATTGCCCACTTCTAGTGAACTGGCAACTATTTTACTGAACAGAGTGGTTCGTTGTCATGGACTGCCAAAGGTTATCCTCTCCAATTGGGGGTCGCAACTTGCCTCCAATTTCTGGAAGACATGGTGTAAAACACTCCAAGTGATATCTACACAATATACTAGTCACCATCCTCAAACAGATGGTTAAACGGAGAGACTAAATCAGACTTTGAAACAATACCTACGTGCCTACGCTGAAAAGGCACTTCATTCTTGGACATCTATGCTCTGGTTAGCTGAGTTAGCTTACAATAACTCATTCCACACTTCTATTGGCGTTACACCCTTTTTTGGTTTATTTGGCTATCATCCTGACACCCTGCCCATCACAATTCCTCAAGAAAGTTCTCTCACTCCAGCTGTGTCAGAAACCATTCAGCATTTGCATCAAACCCAGAAACTGATTCAACAGCATTTAGAAAAAGCCAAACAAAAATACAAATGGCATTATGACAAGAAACATTGTGAGGGACCGCAATATCAACCAGGTGACAAAGTGTGGCTTTCCACAAAACATATAGACTTCAAGAAGAAGCACATGTTTAATCCCAAATTTATAGGTCCTTACACAGTTCTTCAGCAAATCAATCCGGTAACCTATAAACTGCAGTTGCCCAGATCCTTAAGGATTCATCCAGTGGTCCACACTTCCCTATTAAAAAGGGCAGTCCAAAAGGTCCACCCTCATCCAGCTCCTGTTCTAGTACAGGGAGAAGAAGAATATGAAGTTAAGAAAGTGTTGGATTCTAAACTACGAGGGCGAAATCTATGGTACTTAATCTCATGGAAAGGTTATGGTCCTGAAAGTAACTCATGGGTTTCCGCATCTGAGGTTCATGCTCCAGTACTTGTGAGACGCCTTCATCGTCTTAATCCAGGCAAACCATGCCCTAGAGCGCATCTGGGAAAGGGGAGTACTGTCAACACCAGGGCAGTGCACGCTCCATTGGCGACTAAAATGCAAAAACCCAGCACTCTCAAAACAACGTAATTTATGCATTGTGCTGATATGTTGTTGTTTGACCTTTTGCATTGCAGAGTTCAATCCTGAAGACTTATTTTTAATGTGCTTACAAATGCTGTTCATTTGTAATGTATTGCTGCAGGCTTTCAGAGTATGTTAGGGTGTGGTCCCTTTCCAGGGCCTTCTAGAGACTTTCCCTGCAACATGCCTGGGTGTGGTTGTGGGCTGGGCCAAGACTCTATAAAAAGGAGCCAGCCCAGCTCCAAGTGCTCACTATTCAGAGGTCCCGGTGCAGAGCAGCAGCTACTTCCTGAGCTCCTGTCCCGGTGGCCTATTTGATCTTCCAGACATCTGACTTTCATTCTTCATTTGGAGATCCTTGTTCTGGGTGGTAAGACGGTGGTTGGGCTGGCCTCCCGACGCCGTTATCGAGAATTCTCATGTTCTTGGGCCTAATTCTTTTATGATTTGACAGAGTACTTTGAGCGTGTGAAATATGCGCTTGAGTGTTTGTGACATTTGCAGGGTGACTGGTAATCGGCAAGATTCGCGATTCGTTTCATGATAATTATACTTGTTATTCATTGCACGCTACCATTTCTTGACATTTGCATGGTGGCTTAAGAATCGGCAAGACGCGCGATTCGTTTTATGGTGTTTTAACTTTGTTGTTCATTGCGCACTACCATTTATTGACATTTACATGGTGGCTTAAGAATCGGCAAAAGACGCCCGATTCGTTTCATTGTACTTTGATCTTGTTATTCATTGTGAGCTGTTATTTCTTGGCATTTACATTGTGGTTTACGAATCGACAAGATGCGCAATTCTTTTAATGATGATTTGACTTTGATATTCATTGCGTATTACCATTTCTTGACATTTTACATGGTGACACTCGAACAGGCAAGACGCACAATTCTCTCCTCGAGTTTAATTCATGTTGTTTATTGTATGTGAGTATTCTAAGATATTTATCATATAATATTCGAGTTGACAAGTTATGTGATTTGTTTTTCTGAATCCATATTGTGTTATTCATGGTGCACAATCCTTTCATGGTGTTTACTATATATATATATATATATATATATAAATAAATCTACAATATGCGCAATTTGTGTTGAAACATTTTAAGAGTACACAGAAGATCAGAGTTTCTAGATGCAATATTGTATGGTCCTAGTATGCATTCTCAAAAAAGGATTTATATGACTGGTTTAAAATTTAGTCAGACTGTTTTCCTGATTCTCATGTAAAGGAAAGTACCTCGAATAAGAAAACTTTCATTTAATCCATCTTGATTCCCTTACAGGTATCCGGCCATCTTGAAATTTAGTCATTTTAATCTTAATTCTTAGATTGTTCATGTTCTCAGAATGACTATGCTTAGAATCATAGTCTAGTATTGATTTCAGGAGATATAATTTTCATATTGTGTGTTCTAACCTTTTTCTTACTACAGGCCTCCTTCCCAGCTGTTTCCCTTCCTAATCCCCTCTTCCCCTCTTGAACTCTCTTAGCCTCAGTGATTTATCTATCAGCGTCTTGGAGCTGTTCAGTGGTGGACGTGTTGGGAACGTGCGCAGACCCCGAGGATCTGGTGACTCTGACACCTGCCTCTCCACAATGTCAAGTCACTCTGTATGTTTGTCTAGAAGCTCTGACATCCTGTCTCTCTGAAATTGCAGAGCGTTGATTTCCCCATCTATCTTTGTGGGACTGTATTGCATCTCCATCAGTATGATCCACTGGTTCCTGTCCATCTTGGACTGCCCCATACCCTGTGTTCCCTGTGCCACTGCTGCACCATCCTTGTGGCCCTTAAGGGTTTTGCATAGGTCAAAATGCAGCTTGGATTGTGGTTTGTCCACTTTGCCCATGGTCTATGCAGCACTTCACCAAGTCTGTGGAAGTCAAATTATCACTTCTCATCGCACCGCCACCACATACCTCACAATATTCAGATTACATACTCTGTGGATGCCTCCTTGTGTTTGTTTGTTCCAGTCCATGAGGACCTCCCCGTGGGAAACTGCACCACGTTCCCAAAACCATACAGTGCTCCTAGCAGCACCACTGCTTTGCCTACCACTCCCTGTCAGCCTATTGTGCACCAGGGGAACTGGTCGAAAATGCTTTTGTCCCCTCAGAAAACTTTAGGGGTAGTCCAGGCACAATTAACACGCTATGCACCTCGCCTTCACTAGCAAGTGACTGTCACCAGTGTAGGCTGTATCTGCAGATTTTGCAGTGATATGTAGTCCTCTTTAGCCACTCAAGAATATTTTGTTTCTCTCCCATCACTGCCCTCAGTAGCCACACCACAGGTAGTCCACTACAGTGAGAAAAGGCCACAAAACTCACTGCAGTACCCAGCCACCACATTCAAGTGAACTCCAGGCCTCTCAGGCACTGCACAGTCCAGCAATGAAATACAGTTCTTCTATACCCCACAGCTCCTCAGAATGGGGCAGTGATGAGCGCTGGGTCCGTCCCCAGCCACTCTTTCAGCTGTGTTACCAGGCCATGGCTTGCAAACTCTATCCAGTCCTCAGGCCACCATGACAGCATGGCCACGCTCACTCTCCAGGCCACCTGGGGACACTTCTGGGCATCACCTCTGCACCTTGGGGCTCCCAGCACCACAATGGTAACACGTTCTGATGCTCTGAGACCATACCGGCTCACTCCACCATTAGCTTTCTCAGGCTGCAAGTTGTAGGCTCTAGCCCGACCATGGGACCGCCATGACAGTGCTGCCGCACCTCATTGCTCTACTGGTCTCCAGTGCACAGCCTGTTGAAATCTTCACACTGAAATCTAGGCCAGCAAGAAAGTGTACTACAGCTGCCCCCACATCACTATAATAGAGAGCAGCAAAGGAATGTTGCAGGATAGTAAGCGGCTGAAGGAGACTTGACAATACTTACTCATGCTTGTCTACTACAGCAGTTCAAATTCCATTACATATTCACCTCAAACCAAAGAAATAATGGTTGTCAACAGCCACAAGTGTGAGACATTTGTGGAGTGCTGCCACTTTCAAAGTAGCACAAATAATAAAATAGCTGGCTGTTCACTGCTACATTTAAGGACACTCTATGATTCTTCATGTAGACTGCAACTAAAACAACTACACTTCCTTTTTGACTCTCCAACTTTACTGACCACAGTATTGATCATTATTAAATGACTGTTTTAAGGTATGTATACATATGTCTGCATTTAACACATTCATATTGATTTTTAGCATACTGTGGCATTGGGGTACTGTACAACTCAAAAGAAGCTGTTGCATATAATAATACGTCTAGATTTCATATTAGGGAGCAGACATACAGCAAAGTTGAGCTGTACATGAAATAGAAGGGCAATCAACCCAAGGGTCTAACAAGATGAGTAAATTTAAAAACAGGAATGACAGAGACACCAAAGGAATTGCTGCACATGAAAAAGAAGGGCAATAAGCCTAAACCTCAGGCGAGGACATAAACATTTTGAATGTCAATTGACTGGAAGTGAAAATATAGACATTTTTAATCCATTATACTTTTTATAGCACACTGTGGGCCATGTGACACTCAACAGCCAAATAGAATCTCATTACTACAGTGATTTTCACATGCATAGTTGTCTATGAGGCTCAACACTCCAAAGCAGATGTGGATGCTGTTATCATCATCATCATCATTATTATTATTATTATTATTATTATTAGTAGTAGTAGTAGTAGTACTAGTAGTAGTAGTAGTAGCAGTAGTATCAGTAGAAGTAGTAGTATTTGTGTCAGTAGTAATATATTTATTAAGTGCATGTCCACCAAAGTATCTTGGTGCTAGGAGCGATCGCAAAGAAACAACAGATAGAATAATAAAGAAACAAATGTGCTGAAAAAAGGACCATTCACATATCTAAAGGATTTTCTCTGTGGAACTTGTTTCACAGAATGAACTACTGGATGTAAAAGAAAACATCTGGATGCACCTTTTAAAAACATTGTATTCTGAACATCACTGAAAATACCAACTGAATACTGCATATCTCAAGATGTCTAAGGATTGCATTGATTCCAAATTTCAAATGGAATCTTCACTCATGATGCTTTGAAAATCTAGTAGAGCTGTGCAGCCACTGAGCAAGCAATCTAGTACTAACTGAGGAAATAGGAAGCTGAAATGTTGCAGTGGAAATATATTTTTGTTCTTTAGTGTGTCCATGTGCAATTTTCCTAAGAAAAATTAGACACAACTACAGCCAAAACTGTTGTACAGGAATACACAAAATTTGGCAGAAAGTTAGATCTTGATTCAGAAAGCTTGCTTTTTTGTGATTTGATGTATATCTGTTCAGCAGTTTTTGAGTCACTAAGGTTAACATTTTATGTATATATCATGTTGTGGTAGATCCAAACAGTGACATTTAAAAATAAGATTTGATTGGCTGCCACCACATCAGCAAAGATGTGGCAACAGCCATTTTAAGACTGAAATTTTCCCCATCCTGAAATAAAGTTTAAAAAAATATGGGGGCATGTTAGGAATGCCCTGTGCCCTTACCCCTGGTTAGGGGCATTTTCCTGCCCTTTTCTTTCTTATGCCCCTTGGGGGGACTAGGACCTGGGGTGGTTCCCATGCCACTCCATTGGACAAATCTGTTTTTCAGGAGAGAGGGATGTAACACCCCTCCCCCCCCACACACACACATATAAACTCAGCCCTGGGGATTCCATCTCCCACGGTCCATTTATTACTTTTTTAGGAAGGGGGAGTGAGTGGATGGGCAATGTCCAATCCTCTGGGTCTGGTTGTACAGCTTTGCATTAAATTGAAAATGTAAAAAAATATATACAAGTTTTTTATAATTAAATGGAAATACGTACAATTTTTTTAAATTAATTTTTAACATTAATTTATATTCATGTGTTTGCTTAACTGCTTTAAATAATTAAACTTGAGTTAACTTTATTTCCTATGGTTTTTTTTAAGCCCCTGCTTAGAAGTGGTCAAAAGGCCTGTCTTTGTCAAAAGTTCCAGAACTACAGCATATACTTTGATTGTCCCAGTCTACCAATTAGTGCATGATCTGCAGACAACACTGCTCAGAAAATATCACGGTAGGTTTTGGGCTGTCTATTGGCGATATTTAAGTCGAAGCAGATATGTGCCATAAAACGATCAGCCAGGGTTGGTTCCACACGAGGTCACAAAGGCAAGAATTGGAATAATGTACACAAGAGCAATGAAGGATCCTTGAATGGCATACATAATTAAAATCTGCTTTTACATTATTATTCATGCCCATTCATTTTTTTTTATAAATGTGCAATACTGTCATCTCTCCTCATTTTTTGCTCTATGGCATACATAGAAGTAGCAAATCACCATTGACGATTGTTTTTGTGCAGGAAGGTGTCCCCCACAACACAGCCACCCTGACACCATGGTGCAAGGGTGGCTGCGATGGAGCTCGCAACTAATTTAGCAGGGTGCAGGGAGAAAAACAGGGATGCGTCGTATTGTTTTAAATATGGTGCATCTCTACATCGTAGAAGTGATGCAGCCCAGCACTGCCAATTATCGCACAGTGGCCGTGCTGCGCCACTTTCTAGTAAATATGCCCAATAGTTTTCTTTCCTAGTGAAACCTCGAAATAAGATCACTATATAAAGACAGTGTCACTAAATTTCCAGCTTACGGACTGATATTGTCATAACCTGACTAAAGATTATGACACCTTTGTAGGTGCTGCTAAGAGACCCTTCTGTTAAGATTTGTTTTCCTCTACTATTGATGGCAATTTTCTGCAAACTTGGTGCCTGGGCCGAGTCACACTAGAAGCTTTTTTTCCTGAAAATGCTCACCAAATAACACTAACTGGCAATGGCCATAATTACTGTGCATCTTTGATAAATTTTGCCTATTCTTTGGTATGTTATTACTCCTTCTTAATGTGATGAGCTATAGATACAAGGCTGGCTATATGTTGTATGAAATGTGCGTTTTTTCATCTTAGGCTTCAGTGTATGGTGTCTCACTGTTTTAATCACCATAAGATTAAACAAGTATAATCACACTTATTTATTTAAAGTGTTTTCTACATCAATCTCTGATGTGAGGCGTCCAAAAAGTGCTGACTGAAAGACTTTTCTCCAATTGAAATTCGTTCATTTTGGTGAAAAATGCACAAAAATTGCTTACTAGGTTTCATGTACAGTGTACTGACAGCTCCTCCTTTAGTCAATCACAAGAGGTGGGGGGGAACATGGGGCCTCCCTCAGATGTTATAACTAACAACTCAAGTGTTTATAATTGAAGAAAGAAAGCATACGGTTGCTGTTGTTTTAATTACCACACTCGCCTCCCACATAAACATGCAATCATCAACATATTTGGGTCCTAGCTCTTAAAAAGATAGACTGCTGCAATCTTCTTTTGTGTAACAGTTTCAGGGCAATAGAATCCACGGCCGGCTTTAGAGGGGTGCAACCAGTGCATCTGCACCTGGCGCTGACTTTCGTGGGGGTGCAGTGTTTTAAAATAACTCATGGGTTTAAAAGCACTTGAACTTCTTTGTGTTCAGCAGTTTTCAGGCAACAATGTAAATGTCAAGATAACTCTGGTGAATAATGTTTCTATGGTGAAAGATTGTAATTTTGTCTAGTGGCAGTTTTGACTTATCATAGTAGCACCGAGGGTAATATGCTTGCTGCAAAAAACGTGTACCATGCAGTTCACACAACTGAGTGACAGTGAACTGAGTAGCACAAGAAAACAAATATATGTATGTAAGTGAGGGCCTTTGGAGAGACGAGGATGCTGGAGGGTTGGAGGGAATCCATGGTGAAGGAGGTCACAGGGGGAAACAAAGAGACCGTCACACCTGGCACCACCAGTGCTAAAGCCAGCCCTGCTGGAACTAGTCAGGTAAATTCTATACAGTCCCATGCAATCTAAACACTTTGAGGCTCCTTTTACAACTGGAGTTATTAGGATAACCTAAGATTTTAATATAAACATTGTGGCTGGCTAATAGTGAGGGACACAATCAACACTTCAGACGCATTGGTGGTCCAGTGGGACATCTCTACGAGTGCATGCAATGTGTCTTTTGTTCTTTTGATAATCTACATTCTGTCATCACTGTATGTCTACACACTCTGCATTGCACCGGATGGCACACTACACCAACAGACAAACATCAAAATCTTAACTATGATATAAAAAACTCTGTGAACTCCATGGAATTCCACTAGCAGGGAAAATTGCTCAATGATCCCGCTCATATTACATTTTTGACATTCAGGTGTGTCATGCCCATTCTAGATCTGAAAATATCATGTGAACAGCATCACACAGTTCGCATGTGTGCTCCCATTTTTGTTTTCTCTGTCTCTCTGTGCATGGTGCTGGGCCTAACTTGAATCCACCCTTAATCTTTTCAATCCCACCTTTTTCTAAATTATCCACCTCTCATTTTCCTTCATTTTATCAGTGTGGGTCTTTGTGTTTGTGTATTTAATATTTCTTTAATTTGTTTGTGTTTTTCGTGACTTTTTGAATACTCTAGTGTTTTTTGCTTTTCCTTTGACTCATTTTTTTCTCCCTTCTTTCTTTCCTTCCATTTCTTCCCCTTTCTTTTTTTCCACCCAGCACTATGGCAGAGCAGGGCGGCAGAGGGAGTACCTGCACTGGTGTGGCTGCTAGCCGCTTACCTTGTGGATGTCGAGGAAGCAGGTTGGGAGAACATACTAGAGCACGAGCAGGGTCTGCTCGGCCTGCTGGGTGTTGAGGTGTCAGGGCACAGTGAGTACTTAGTTATTCATTTATTTTGTATGTTTCACAATGCTATTTTTTTCTAATAGCAGTGCTGAGTCTCAGAGGTAAGTTAAGTTTACGTTATGATAAAAATTATGTGAGCCAGTTTGAGCTATACACAAAACCCCAACATTGGAGAGAGTCACCCTTTATGCAACCTCACTCCTTTGAATGTCCAACTGTTGCCTGCCACAGTCATTAATTAGAATGCACAAAAGAATGGAACTAATGCTACAAATATACACACAACACATTTACAACAATAATTCTTCACCACTAAGTCTTCATCATAAAAAGGTCAGTAGTGTATTAATATTTTGTAGAAAAACCTTCCAATAGTGTATTGCTCATTTAACAAATCATATACATTTGTTAAAAACAAAACTTAAAACATACCTTCTTCACAATTTATCATACTCTATTACATTATAGTTGACCAGCCATATGACCCCTATATCCTTGTTCACATGACAATATTTCAAACATTAAAAACAAACCAAATTCTTCACTTACAAAGTGCAAGCAATAAAAAAGACATAATCCTCATAAAACACTTTTCATTATAAACCCAAAAAACTGTTGACACAACATTTCAGCAATACTTGTATTGGTTCACACCACCTTCTTTAGGACAGCGATAATTTTTAGCAACCTAATTTACAGAATTCTTATTCTTCTATTATTAGGGTTCTTTTAAAACTCCACTTGATGGACGACCTTGTGTTGCTATCAATTCTTTACGAAGCATGACTGAACAGTTTCATATAACCTATGTGTAGTCAGACAAGTCTTTAATCCCCCACTAATTTCTTATAAAAGGATATCCTTTTGTATCAAACAATGGCCCGCCTCTCTACTGGGATGTAACTGTAGATTCCCTTTAGCTAATGGAGTATATTTTATTCTCCTTCTTTTTATTATAAAACTGGTCCTCTACAATCCATTGATTTACTTCTATGGCTCCAGTCCTTCACATGTTTTCTCTATAAAGTTTTCTTTTATAAAGGTTTCTTTTATGCATCTATGCATTGAATAAAAAGGGAGACTGAGTTGGCCCATCAAAGGTGGTTGAGAAGCAGCTATCATTTGTTGTAATACGAATGCATGAGTTGTGGTGCATAGTTGCAAATGTAGTTTAGCTTTAGGAAATTTGGAGTAGGGCTTAAGTGTAAGAAAGCAGGAGGTCAACTCGTGTCAATACTAGTACTGCAGGTGATCTGATTTAGAAGAGAACAATGTTACTGAGTTTGCCTTTGTCAAAATATTGTTTTGGAGTATACCAGTTGTCTTTTTTTTATCTTCTTTATTTCTTATGTCAGCACATAAGCGGAAGAAGAGGGCACTATTTCAGGTGGCTCTGGAAGACCAGGGTGCTAATCTCACCACCAGTGCGTCAGATGGCATTTTTGCTGGCCCTTGTAAGTCTTCCTGTTATATTATTTCCATACCTTTCACCTCTCATCTTTCAGAAAACATTTTCTTCTTTTTTTACAGTGTCTCACTACCTTTTGCTGTACTTATTTTCATTCTATCTGAGGTTTGTTAAATTCTTGTTATCCCTGCATTTTTCTATTTTTCATGTTTGTACCTAACTCCCTCCTGTCTGTACTAGTATGTAGCTTTCTTCTGCTTACTAAGCTTAGCTTTCCCTTTTACCCTTATATATCTTGCTGACTGTTACTGTAAGACTAAAAGGATAGATTTTTAGGACAGGTACTATACCAAGAAGATTGCATGCTCAAGTCAGCTTTTCGTGGTTTTCTTTTACTTGCACATGCTCAAACAGTAAAACTATAAAGTGCCCATTGTCATGGTGCCCACCCATGTTGTTTGTATGTACTATTCTAAAGTAGTATACCATACTAGCACTTTTGATGACAGTTCAGCATGACTGGAAAGTAGTATGAGAACAGTTGCATTGCATTTGCCAACCAAGGCCTCACCAAATCCCCATAGGACCTTCTGGATTGATAACATTTTCCACCCCTGCCTTGCGCTTCAGTGACGTAGCTCTGCCCCTCCATTATGAAACATTTGTGGTTGACTTGACTAACTGGCTTTTTCAACATAATTAACCAACAAAATTCTTAAAGTGAATGATAGAAGAAGATAGCACTAGAGTGATCTATTGCAGTTGTATTTGGTTGAATTAGTGCTTGAAAAATAAAAAGGGGATGTGTATATGGCATCTAAAATGTGTAACTTTTTTCCAGTTGCACCGACAACCAGTGCAAGGAACAGCAGCAGCACCAGTGCTCCAGACGTGGCAGTGGTCAGAGGGAGAGATCCAGAAGCAGCAGGCATGGACATTAGTAAGTCATACTGCATGCTTTTTGACAATTATCGGTATACTGACAGCAAGTGCACTGCTTGTGATACCCCTATTTTAGCAGTTGCAGCAGGGATGAGTTCTTAATGGATTTGTATATCTGTAACTCAGCAGACAAAAGCTCATAATAAACGGACGCTACAAAAGAAGGGTTGATGGAAAAGGGTACAAAAGTTGGACAGGTAAAAGGATGGGTGAAATGGTATATGAGAGAAAGGATGTGTGGGAGGGTGAAAGGATGCATAGATGGGTGATAGGAGATGCATGGGTGGGTGAAAGGATGGATGAAAGGGTATATATTGGTGAAAGGATGTCTCAGTGGGATAAGGGTGGATTGGTAAAAGGATGCTCAGGTGGGTTAAAGGATTGGTGGATGTAACAAACAATGCATGGGTGAATTGATTGATGTGTGAAAGGAGGGAAACATTCTGAGCAACTAGGTCCTAAACAACTACTTGCCTAAACAACCACTGCCAAATAACTAAAACGTCTCTACAACGAAGTACTGAACAACTACTGTCTAAGCAATGATTTTGCCTGAATAACGATTGCCTGAACAACACATTTTACGGTAATGTTTTCTTTCTTTCAATGGTTTATTCGTTGTTTAGAATTTATATATATAGATATTATCAATTCTAAACAACTAATAAACCATTAAAAAAATAAAAACTTACCTTAAAATTTGTTGTTCAGGCAATCGTTATTCGGGCAAAATCGTTGTTTAGACAGTAGTTGTTCAGTACTTTGTTGTAGAGACTTTTTAGTTGTTTAGCAGTAGTGGTTTAGGCAAGCAGTTGTTTAGGACCTAGTTGTTCCATCACATATTCGTGAAAGGATGGTTGAAAGAGTGATTACTGGATAGATGAGTGTATGGATGGACGGGTAGATGTACAGATGGATGGATTGGATTGGTGAAAGAATGGATGAGAGAGAATGTAAAGCTTAAATGGTAGTTATGAAAGGGTGAATAGAACAATTAAAAGAGTAATGTAAAATTGCTTTGATCAATACATAAAGGAGATCTTCTGGGGAGGGACATGTCTGTTCATCTACTTCACTTTGTTTGCTTGGTTATCAAAGCTTTAGTTCTCTACTTCCCTAACTAACTGTTTTTGTGAAGCAACACAGGTATGTATCCTCAAACCCATCATCATACCTCCATGCCCATTATTTACCCATGCTACTATTATGTGACTGCAGTGTGGTTCAATTCAGCACTACTATAGTGTTGTCTGTGCAATGTGCATCTGCATCAGTTAATGCATCATTTACAAGGTTGTCAATCCACTGAAAACTTAAAACAAGGTGTGTTTGTTTCCCTTCCCTCCCAGTGCACACTCTGTCAACTCCTAGCACGTCAGTCCTTTATTTTGTATGTTATATTTGGTTCCAAAGTTCTGTCCCAGTCACCCCAAAAAAATGAAAAATCCCTTTTTGGCATGTGCCACATTTATGTACAAGTGATTTATATTTCATGGCTTCCTTAACAGATTCATGGTAGTTCAAATTTGAGTATTGTGAAATTTGTCAACTACAGTGAGGCATATGTGGGAGAGAATGGCCATGTGATTCGTAATCAGCCACATCAAATTCAAATGGATCTAGGGGACAAGCAATGTACTACTAATGTGTCACTCTACTTTTTAAACAATTGTTTGCACAGAGCAATGTTTACAATTTGCCATTTTCCTTTGTGGTTCTTGCTATAGCTACTACTTGTGGACTACCTCCTACACACCAGGAGATGGAAGCCCAGCTGTGCAGGCACAGGTTGGAGGCCATCTGCACAAAATACCAGCAGCTGGTAGCTCTTGAGCAGGAAGAGGACATGGCCCAGGCAGCTGCCAACATGCCCATGGGCCTGAGCTCTCCAACCAGTTGCCAGCATCTCCAGCCTTTCAGAAGCACTGGTGCTGCTGACAGCAGTCCATCTGCATCCCACCACTGTTGCCCCCTCATGCACGGGCCACATTTTCCAGTGCCACATCCTCCAACACCTAAAGTGCATCGACTGCCAAGTGGCACAGGGAGAGGCAACCCTCAATGATCTCTGTACCTGCATGAAGATCGCCATCTTTTAAACTCTTTTTGACCAGTGTATTTGGACTAGATTGATTTGTTTGGGGAGATTGGTGGGACTTGTGGTTGGAAAGGGTGGGATTTATAATTATTAATATTAAAGGGGATTAATTCATTTCACTTTATTTATGCATAAAATCTTTCTTTTGGTGTTTTAATTAGCTCTGCTCAATTTTAGTGCAGCCTTTTTTTTTTTAAATCTGCTTAAAAAAGTGCATGTCTTTTTGTTATACCCTTGCTCTACTGCCCTCTGTATTTATATTGACAACTAGGAAGTGATTGCCATTGCCTATTTTGCCTACAAAACCTAGATACACACAAACAACATCTTCAGTAAAAGTTAATTACTAACTAAACTAGTTCACTTCAATTCATATTTATATTACCTGAAAAGATAAAGCAAGGGCTGCCACTGCAGTCTTCTTACTGAGGGTTTTCCCAAGGTAGAATCTTATGGTGGTGGTAGTAGTAGAATGCTAACACGCTAACAGGGACGACATCACAAGCAAGGTGCCACTCCTACCTATGCAAACTCCATCTGTAGGATTAATCAAAGGGTTAACCATCACTGTCAACTAGATTGAAAGAAAACAGAGAGTTAGTGGGTTATATCATATCATAACTTTAGAAAGACTGAGACCAGACTACCACGATGACAGTATGATTTCTGACACACAACAAAGAAGACCTGATATGATAATAAAAACTAGCAACATCAACTTCTGAGCAATGGGGAGCTAGCATTTGATGAAAACTAAACTTAGGAAATGAAATCCTCAGGTCAAGTCAGGAGTAGTGGCCTCAGAGTCAGTACTGGTGTAGAGAAGGTTAAGAGTTTACACAAAACATAACACAAGGCATGAATGATGATGTTGACAAATGATACAAGGGTTTGTAAACAGGGCCAGTGTGGGATATTGTTCAGGTAATAGAAGATCATGCAGTGAGTAGGTGTTACTTTCATAACATCTGTTCTAGCAAGTTTGTGATCCATTTATGGTGTAAAATTAGGTGACACCTCAATAAAATCACACAGCCTGGGGGAAAAGGGTTGGTGGTTCGATGAATGGATGGGAAATGGGGTTTGGGGAAAGGTGTTACAATGACAAACACTACAAAAAAGAAACAATGACAATATTTATCGAGCCCTGAGCAGCACACCAACATCCATACGTTGTGGCAGGAAATGAAGGAATGAGTATGACACAGTTTATTTATTGCAGTGCAAACAGTCATTTGGCCCCAAACAGACCCAAGACAGTATATCTCTTAATGTTCTGTCTTTTAGGTTTGAAAAATTCAAATTATGGAGGATTGAAGTTAACCCACCCAGTACTACAAATTATGATTGTTGAAAGGAAATTGATACTCTATTGCCAAAGTGGGTGGTGCAACTGCATTCTTCTCGGAATGGCTGTCACTCTTGGGGGCCCGGCTGAACCCGTCCAGTAGATAAACTGGAGTGTTGAGCTTTCACTAAGTTTCGTTTGTGCAAGAGAGGACTAAGAAAAGGCCTGCATATTGAAAAACAGTAACTTGTATCATAGAGTCAAGGAGAATGACAAAAGGAAGCAAAGGAAACTTCATGAGGAGCTGGGAGTGTACCAAGAAGACTTAAAGGAAGAACAAGCACATAAAAGGTGTTTCACTTTTGAGCCATCAATGCAATAAATAGATACTCAGCAGCATTTCCCAAATCAATGCACCTTGCTCCAGTCCACAGAGTTGAGTGAGTACTAGGCCTCAGATCCTGCATCATCATCATGGTTTCTATTTGAAGTTTATAACTTTCTAGATTTTGAGATAGTTCCGCCCTGAGTCCTTCCATCATCTTTCTCCTGGTTTTGAGTAACTCCTTCCTGCTCCCAACCTTAGCAAGATAGACCTGTGCAATGTACTGCTGTTGAAGAACAAATAGAGAAAAGAGTTTTGTGTGTAGATTTGTGTTTGTTAACTAAAGTGACTGGTCTGGTCTCTGAAGAACCAGAAAAAAGGAGTGGACCCCGCAGGTAAATGTCACTAAGTTTGAGAGGCCAATCACCTTCACCCATAAGCCCACACACATTGCAAATATTTGAAATCAAGTGTACAAATTTGTTGAACACCCTCCCCTACTGTGTACAACCACATATGTCATCATCCCTCACAATCACTCTGTAGGAAAGTCCTCATTTTTGCCCTGGCCACCCCCACACCTTTTGGACAGGTACTGGTGGTTACTGACTCTTGGCTGTGCCCTGGGTACTGCTTACCAGTCCCAGGGCCAGTGCTCTGTGTAAAGTGGATATGCAAATTAGGCTAATTATAATTGGCTAAGTTAACCTACCTATGAGTCCCTAGTATATGGTAGGGCATGAAGGTTTAGGGACCACAGCATAGGTAGTGCACCCATAGGTGCACTGCTGAGGTGCCCAGTGTCATTTTAAAGGCAGGCCTGCCTGCCTTGCTAGCTGCTTTTAAATGAAAGTTATATGCAAATTCGACTTTGGAATTAAAAGTAGTTCCAAAGTCTTAAACTACCTTATTCTTATATATAAGACACCCCTAGGGTGTGCCCTATGTGCCCCTAGGGCTGGGTGCCATGTAACTATAAGCAGGGACCTTATAAAAATAGTTTTATAAGCCCTGTTGAGGTAAAAACAGAAAAATTTGTTTTTCCCTCATTGTAGTAAATGGCCTTCATAGGCTAGAAGGGGGAGGCTTTATTTTAATTTTTAAAGTCCAATTAAATGAGGGATACCAAGCGTTGGAATCAAATTGATTATTATAATAAATCCCACAACTTCCAGCTGTGGGATTTAATATAACTTGTTCAGGTTAAGCGTTTTAAACTTTACCTCAAAAGTTGCCAATTTCAGCCCTGCATTGTTTTTGCTTCTGTGCCCTGATTAGCCAGCCTCTGGCAGCCTGGCCAGGCTGCCTTGATGAGGTGTGAAGTGGCCTGGCTTCACACAAAGATATGTGCCTGTGGGAGGGAATTTCCCCTCAGCAGATGGTGAGGCAGGAAGGGGGAGGGCTGCTAAACTGGTCTTCAAAGGCAGAGAAGGACATTTGGAACAACCCAGCAACACCCCCACACCCTGCAACCCCAGACAACTAGGTGCCCCCTTGATTAGATTAGGGGAGGGCAGGAGAGGGGTGTGTTTATGATTTTTAGCCACACCAGTGGGTGGGCTCAGCCAGATGTAACCTCCAAAAATCAGATTCATCCATGATGGATTTTTGAAGAATGTTGTTTCCTGGGATTGATTTTTGCCACACTTCCAAGGAAGTGGTCATCACTGGGGGAAGGACCCTACACTTGATTGGAGAATCAGGACCCACCTGTTTTTTAACCCGGGAGCAAGGATAAAACTGGCAGACCTTCACCCACACCTCAGATCCCCATCAGATTCCAACATGGAAGAACCAAAGGAGAAGAAGGACTGCCCTGCTGGACCCCTGGCCTGCACCTGGAACCTGCACTCAGAAAGATTGAACCAGCTGCACACTTGGGCTTCAGCACAAGAAGGAATTTGCCTGGCTTCAACTGGTTCAAGGAGGGACTCCCTGTTTGCTACAGGTGGAAAACTGCTAACCAGAGTCCCCTGCACCAACTCCTGAAGAAATCAACCAGCTGGCCACTACCCAGTGGCCAAAAAGGAGTTTGCGTCAGGAGCATTCTGGGAGTTGTAGTCCGCACCCCCAAGGATCTTCTCAGAGCTTCTGGACCCTTGGGGTGAGCTGTGGACCCCAAAAGAACCTTAAAAGAACATCTAGGAGAAGTCCCAGAAGTTTTGAGAAGTTTTGAGAACTTTTGAAAAAAAACTCCATAGAGGGACCGACCCGCCGCGGCAACTCTAGCCGGCTTGCCTCAACCGCGACCCGGCCTGATTTGCAGGTTCGTCCCGGTAAAGAAAATCTCCAAAAAAGCAACTAAGTCCGAAGGTAAAAAGTTGACCAGGACCTCCCAGCCAGCATATCCGAGGAGGGCTCCAGGGACGTCGGATCAAGATCCAGGTTTACCCCGGTTGAAGAATTTTCACCTCGAAAAAACTACTAAGTCTGAAGGTAAAAATCTCCACTGAGGATTCCCGCGACGCATATCCGGGGAAGGGCTCCAGGAGGTCAGATTAGACTGGCAGGTTCGTCCCACTGAAGAAAATCTTCAGAAAAACGACTAAGTGTGAAGGTAAACTTTTGACCGAGGCCTCCCGCGGCCTGTAGCCGAGCCGGGCTCCATCGCGGTTGGCCTGAAACTTTGACTTTGCCCCAGTCGAGGTGCAACCAGATGACCCAATTGGCACTTTTTGTTTCTAGGCGCTAAAAAACAATAATTCTTTAAAAATTCATATCTCTGGTTCCCCTTTTCCCTTTTTTTTCGTTTTTGTGTCATTTTAAAGATACAAAAATCATCTATTTTTATAAATTGGTTTTGGATTTTTACACTGTTTCCAGTGTTTTATTTAATTACTGTTTTGTGATATTTGAATGCTTTACACTCTGTCTCCTAAGTTAAGCCTTGTCGCTCGTTGCCTAGCTACCGAGGGTTGAGCTGGGTTTAATTTACTGAGACCTAACTGGACCTAAGTGGAGATTAGTGGCCTATTGCTAAGTGTAGGTACCTACCTGCCCTTACCAATAACCCATTTTCCAACATTTTTGGTGTGCAGTGGTGGGATCCTGTTCTTGTGTTCAGTATCACATTACAGTTGTAAGTAAAACAAGTTAAAAATCCTTTAAATTGTCCTAGTGCAATTTTTTTTTTTAATTTTTAATTTGAATTCATTTCAATTATTGAATTTTTTTGATTTTTCTAAATTCTTCTTTCCAATTTTTGCAAAACGTTTTTGTTGACAGAAAACTAGGGAACCATGGAGCTTGATCTGGCTAGCCTACCCACACTGACAGTAGTCCAGCTTAAGGTGTTGTGTACTGAAAGAGGGTTGCCTGCACCACTGACCTCAGGAAGCATGTCCTGATCAAATCCCTGACAGCATGGGCTGAGGCCCAAGAGGTAGACCCAGAGGAAGCTCCAGAGGAGGGAGAAGTAGGGTAGTGTGCCAGCTCTAACCACTCAGGGGAGGGAGGGCATCTGAGCCTAAGTGAGGATGAGGAAGACCGGTCCTCATTACATACAGTCATTAGGGGCAGACCCAAAGTTAGTTGGGGGAAGGGTGTCCCTTCAGGAGGAGAGAACCTGTCCCTCAGGGAAAGAGAGCTGGAGGCACAGCTCACATTCATAGCTTTGGAGGGAGAGAAGCTGGCCCTAGAAAAGAAAAAGTGGGCAAGGGAAGAGAAAGGAGATGGTGGCAACGACAAAGAAGCTGAGGTGTCCATGGGTGGTTTTTTTTGCCCCAGATTAACCAAGGGGGTGGTTCCTGCCTATATAGAGGGGGATAATATAGATAAGTGGCTGGGGGCCTTTGAGAGGGCCCTCCCGATGAGGAGAGTCAAGCCTCAGTACTAGGGTTCACTTCTTTGGGAGTTGGTTCCCAACTCTGGGAGGGATAGGCTCCTAACCTTGATGGGGGAGGAGGCAGACTCATACCCCAGTATGAAGAGATGCTTGACTAAAAAGTTTGATCTGACCCCAGAGCAGTATAGGCTCAAGTTTAGGGACACCCAAAAGACAAGCACCCAGTCCTGGGTGGACTTTGTGGACATTTCAGTAAAAGCACTAGAGGGTTGGATACAGGGCAACAAGGTAAGTACCTTTGAGGGGCTGTACAATTTGATTATGAGGGAGCACCTTCTAACTAATTGTGTCCAAGTGAAGCTCCGCCAGTATCTAGTTGACTTTAAGTTGACCAACCGAGAGAGCTGGGGGAGGCAGCAGATGACTGGTTAAGAACTAGGGTTAACCAGAAAACCCCAGGAGGTGATCAGAGAAAGGGAGGACAGGGTTCTTCTCAGGGGAAGAACCAAGGGAAAGATGATAAAAAGCCCAAGGAGTCCTCACAAAAGTCCCCAAAAACTTCTCAGGGTGGGGGAGCCCCGAGCCACTACACTTCTAAGGGGAAAGGGTATCAGGGGAAGAATTATGATCCTGTTAAAGCATGAAAGTTTCAGGAGGTTGCTAAGGCCGGCAAGTGTTTTGAGTGTCATCAACCTGGACACAAAAGAGGAGATGCTATCTGCTCCAAAAAGCCCCCCACTGGTGGGCAATCCCAGGGGATTGCTAGTGTAGGGTTGGGGGTGGAAGTTAGCCCAGGGCTGAGATCAGGGTACACAGAGGTCACCTTAGTATCCGTGGGTGGGGTGGACATTGCAACTATGGTCACCTTACCTCCCAGATTGGAGAGGTATAGGCAGAGGCCTAAAGTCAATGGGACTGAGGTGGAAGCTCTGAGAGAGACAGGAGCTAGTGTGACAATGGTCACAGAGAAGCTGGTTTCTCCAGAAGAGGTCTTACCTGGTGTCTTCCACCAAGTAACATATGCAGATAGCAGAACCCAACTCCATCCCATGGCCATGGTGAGTCTGGAATGGGGAGGTGTGACTGGCCCTAAGAAGGTAGCTGTAGCTCCTGCCCTCCCAGTAGAGTGTCTGCTGGGAAATGATCTTGAAGCATCTGAATGGTCAGAGGTGGAGAGAAGGGTCCATGCACAGATGCTGGATCTCCCTGAATGGGTGTGTGCTGTGACCAGGTCACAGGCAGCACAACCGGGAAGTGCTGGACACTTGGACTCTGGAACAATGGGCCAAGCCTCCAAGAAGAAGAGAAAGGGCACTAGGTCTGACTTGCCAGCCCCTACAAGTACAGAGGATCAGGAGAAATTCAAACCTGATGGGGAGGATCTGACCTCTGAGGGAGGTCCGCTTCCCCTGCAAGCTCTGCCTGACTTGGCAGAACTGCAAGGGGCAGATGGGCCCACCAGAGAAGAGCTGTGCCAGGGACAAAGAGAGTGACCCACTCTTGAGGGCCTAAGGCAGACTGCTGCCAGGCAAGAACAAGGGATACCAGTGGGACCCACAAGGTTTACTGGGAGGATGGAGTTCTGTACACTGAGGCAAGGGACCCCAAACCAGGGGCAACCAGGAGAGTAGTGGTCCCCCAGAAGTATAGAGAATTCCTCCTTACTTTAAGCCATGATATTCCCTTAGCTGGACATTTGGGACAGACCGAGACCTGGAACAGGCTGGTCAACCATTTTTATTGGCCCCAAATGTCAGAAAAATTCAAGGAGTTTTGCAGCTCCTGTGTCACCTGCCAAGCCAGTGGCACAGCAGGGGGCAAGCCAAAGGCTCCCTTGATACCACTACCAGTGGTTGGGACTCCCTTTGAGAGGGTGGGGATTGACATTGTTGGTCCCCTAGACCCACCAACTGCCTCAGGTAACAGGTACATTTTGGTGGTTGTGGACCGTGCCACCAGGTACCCTGAGGCAATCCCCCTCCGGACAGTCACTGCTGCCACAGTGGCTAGGGCCCTACTTGGTGTGTTCACCAGAGTAGGATTCCCAAAGGAGATGGTCTCAGATAGGGGCACAAACTTTATGTCTGCCTATCTGAAAGCCATGTAGGATGAGTGTGGTGTTACTTATAAGTTCACCACCCCCTATCCTCCACAGACCAATGGTCTGGTGGAAAGATTTAATAAGAACCTGAAAGGGATGATCATGGGTTTTTCTGACAAACTCAGGAGGAGATGGGATGTTCTCCTCCCATGCCTGCTGTTTGCCTACAGAGAGGTGCCACAGAAGGGGGTTTGATTCAGCCCCTTTGAGTTACTGTTTGGGCACCCTGTAAGAGGCCCATTGTGCTTGGTGAGAGAGTCTTGGGAGAAGCCTCTCAGAGAGTCCAAGGAGAATGTGCTAGATTATGTGCTGGGCCTGCGGTCACGCATGGCTGAGTACACAAAGAAGGCAAGCAGAAACCTGGTGGCCAGCCAGGCGCTCATGAAGCTCTGGCATGATCAGAAGGCTACCATGCCTGAGTATCACCCAGGACAGCTGGTGTGGGTTCTGGAGCCCATGGCTCCTAGGGCACTTCAGGCCAAGTGGACTGGGCCCTATCCAATTCTGGAGAAAAAGGAGGAGGTCACCTACTTGGTGGACCTTGGCACCCCCAGGAATCCTGATAGGATCCTGCATGTTAACAGGTTGAAACCCCACCAAGACAGGGCAGACATGACCATGCTGATGGTCACTGATGAAGGGAAGGAGGAGGAGAGTGAACCTCTGCCAGACTTCGTGTCCTCAAATGCACAAGATGGGTCAGTGGAGGAAGTGGTACTCTCTCCCAAGTTGACAGACCAGCAACAAAAAGACTGCAGACAAGTTTTGGAGCAGTTTGCTAGTCTGTTCTCCCTGACCCCTGGAATCACCAATTGGTGTGCCCATGATGTTGACACTGGTGACAGCTTGCCTGTCAAGAACAAGCTGCACAGGCTGTTTGACCAGGTCAAGGCCAAAGTCAAAGCTGAAGTGGCTAAGATGTTGGAGCTCAAGGTAATTGAGCCCTCTGACAGTCCTTGATCCAGTGCAGTGGTACTGGTGCCCAAACTTAATCCCCAAGGTGGGAAGAAGGAATTGAGATTTTGTGTGGACTATAGAGGTCTAAATGCAGTCACTAGGACTGATGCTCACCCCATACCTAGAGCTGATGAGCTCATTGATAAGTTGGGGGCTGCCAAATTCCTGATCACGTTTGATGTGATCTCAGGATACTGGCAGACTGCCTTAAGTCCAGGAGCTAAGGAGAGGTCAGCATTTTCCACACCAGAGGGCCACTTTCAGTTCAAGGTGATGCCCTTTGGCCTGAAAAATGTTCCTGCCACCTTCCAAAGGTTGGTGAATAGAGATCTGTCTGGGTTGGAATCTTTCAGTGCAGCTTCTCTGGATAATATAGCTGTATTTAGTTCCACCTGGGAGGACTACCTGGTCCACCTGAAGGAAGTGCTTCAGGCCCTGCTTCAAGCAGGCCTGACTATCAAGGCAAGCAAGTGCCGGATAGGGCAAAGCTCAGTTGTGTACCTGGGCCACCTTGTTGGTGGAGGCCATGTACAACCTCTCCAGCCCAAGATCCAGACTATCCTGGATTGGGAGGCTCCTAAAACCCAGACTCAGGTCCGGGCCTTTCTTGGCCTGACTGGGTACTACAGGAGGTTTGTTCAGAATTATGGGACCATAGTGGCCCCTCTGACTGAGCGTACCTCCAAGAAACAGCCCAAGAAGGTCATTTGGGCCCCAGAGTGTCAGAAAGCTTTTGACACCATAAAACAGGCCATCTGTTCAGCACCAGTGTTACTGGCCCCTGACTATAGCAAGGAGTTTATAGTGCAAACAGATGCTTCCGCTGCAGGGATTGGTGCAGTGTTAGCACAAGTTAATGAAGAGGGCCAAGATCAACCAGTTGCTTTCATCAGCAGGCGACTACTCCCCAGAGAGAAAAGATGGAGTGCCATTTAGAGGGAGGTCTTTGCTATGGTCTGGTCCCTGAAGAAGTTGAGGCCATACTTGTTTGCCACTCACTTCCGTGTACAAACTGACCACAGACCTCTCAGATGGCTGATGCAGATGAGGGGGGAGAACCCAAAACTGTTAAGGTGGTCCATTTCCCTACAGGGGATGGACTTCACAGTGGAGCACAGACCTGGGACTGCCCATGCCAATGCAGATGGCGTTTCCAGGTTTTTCCACTTAGCTGATGAGGACTACCAGGGTGTAGGTTAGTACCCATCACCTTTTATCTGGGGGGGGGGGCAGTGTAGGAAAGTCCTCCTTTTTGCCCTGGTCACCCCCACGCTTTTTGGACAGGTACTGGTGGTTACTGACTCTTGGCTGTGCCCTGGGTACTGCTTACCAGTCCCAGGGCCAGTGCTCTGTGTAAAGTGGATATGCAAATTAGGCTAATTATAATTGCCTAAGTTAACCTACCTATCAGTCCATTGTATATGGTAGGGCATGAAGGTTTAGGGACCACAGCATAGGTAGTGCACCCATAGGTGCACTGCTGAGGTGCCCAGTGTCATTTTAAAGGCAGGCCTCCCTTGCTGGCTGCTTTTAAATTAAAGTAATATGCAAATTCGACTTTGGAATTAAAAGTAGTTCCAAAGTGTTAAACTACCTTATTTTTACATATAAGTCACCCCTAAGGTGTGCCCTATGTGCCCCTAGGGCTGGGTGCCATGTAACTATAAACAGGGACCTTAGAAAATAGTTTTATAAGCCCTGGTGAGGCAAAAACAGACACATTTGTTTTTCCCTCATTGTAGTAAATGTCTAGAATGGGGAGACTTTATTTTAATTTTTAAAGTCCCCTTAAAAGATGGATAACAAGAGTCTGGTATCAAATTAATTGTTATAATAAGTCCCACAACTTTCAGTTGTGGGATTTAATATAACTTGTTCAGGTAAAGAGCTTTAAACTTTACCTGAAAAGTTGCCAATTTCAGCCCTGCATTGTTTTTGCTGCTGTGCCCTGATTGGCCAGCCTCTGGCAGCCTGGCCAGGATGCCTTGATGAGGTGTGAAGTGGCCTGGCTTCACACAAAGATATGTGCCTGTGGGAGGGAATTTCCCCTCAGCAGTTGGTGAGACAGGAAGGGGGAAGGCTGCCAAACTGGTCTTCAAAGGCAGAGAAGGACATTTGGAACAACCCAGCAACACCCCCACACCCTGTAACCCCAGACAACTAGGTGCCCTCTCTATTTGATTAGGAGAGGGCAGGAGAGGGATGTATTTGTGATTTTTAACCACACCAGTGGGTGGGCTCAGCCAGATGTAACTTCCAAAAATCAGACTCAGCCATGATGGATTTTTGAAGAATGTTGCCTCCTGGGATTGATTTTTGCCATACTTCCCAGGAAGTGGTTATCACAGGGGGAAGGACCTTGCACCTGTTTGGAGAATCAGGACCCCCCCCTGTTTTTCACCCAGGAGCAAGGATAAAACTGGCAGACCTGCACCCACACCTCAGATCCCCATCAGATTTCAACAAGGAATAACCAAAGGAGAAGAAGGACTGCCCTGCTGGACCCCTAGCCTGCACCTGGGACCTGCATTCAGAAGGACTACACCAGCTGCACACTTGGGCTTCACCACAAGAAGGACTTCAACTGGTTCAAGGAGGGACTCCCTGTTTGTTACAGGTGAAAAACTGCTAACCAGAGTCCCCTGCACCAACTCCTGAAGAAATCAACCAGCTGGCCACTACCCAGTGGCCAAAAGGGAGTTTGCGCCAGGTGCATTCTGGGAGTTGTAGTCCGCACCCCCAAGGATCATCTCAGAGCTCCTGGACCCTTGGGGTGAGCTGTGGATCCTTAAAAGAACATCTGGGAGAAGCCCCAGAAGTTTGGAGACGTTTTGAGAACTTTTGTAAAAAAGCTCCACAGAGGGACCGACCCGCCGCGGGAACTCTAGCCGGCTTGCCTCAACAGCGACCAGGCCTGATTTGCAGGTTCGTCCCAGTAAATAAAATCTCCAAAAAAGAGACTAAGTACAAAGGTAAAAAGTTGACCGGGACCTCCCAGCCAGCGTATCCGAGGAGGGCTCCAGGGACATCGGATCAAGATCCAGGTTTACCCTGGTCGAAGGATTTTCACCTCAAAAAAACTACTAAGTCCAAAGGTAAAAATCTCCGACGAGGATTCCAGCGATGTGTATCCGGAGAAGGGCTCCAGGAGGTCGGATTGGACTGGCAGGTTCTTCCCGCTGAAGAAAATCATCAGAAAAACGACTAAGTGTGAAGGTAAGCTTTTGACCAAGGCCTCCCGCAGCCTGTAGCCAAGCCGGGCTCCATCGCGGTCGGCCTGAAATTTTGACTTTGCCCCAGTCCAGGTGCAACAAGATGACCCGATTGGCGCTTTTTGTTTCTTATTGTTAAAAAACAATAATTCTTTAAAAATTCATATCTCCGATTCCCCTTATCCCATTTTATTAGTTTTTGTGTCATTTTAAAGATAAAAATATGATATATTTGTATAAATTGGTTTTGGATTTTTAAACTGTTTCCAGTGTTTTATTTAATTACTGTTTTGTGATATTTGAATGCTTTAGACTCTGGGGGTCATTTTGACCTTGGCGGACGGCGGAGGCCGTCCGCCAAGGTACCGCCGCTGAATAACCGCACCGCGGTCAAAAGACCGCAGCGGCCATTCAGACATTTCCGGGCGCTCTCCAAAAGAGCGCCCGCCGGCCCAGAGGAAATGCCCCTGCAACGAGGACGCCGGCTCAGAATTGAGCCGGCGTAGTTGCAGGGGTGCGACGGGTGCAGTTGCACCCGTCGCGTATTTCAGTGTCTGCTTAGCAGACACTGAAATACTTTGCGGGGCCCTCTTACGGGGGCCCCTGCAGTGCCCATGCCATGGGCATGGGCACTGCAGGGGCCCCCAGTGGCCCCGCGGCACCCCCTACCGCCATCCTGTTCCTGGCGGGAGACCCGCCAGGAACAGGATGGCGGTAGGGGGTGTCAGAATCCCCATGGCTGCGGAGCGCGCTCCGCAGCCATGGAGGATTCACAAGGGCAGTGGTAAACCGGCGGGAGACCGCCGGTTTACCCTTTCTGGCCGCGGCTGAACCGCTGCGGTCAGAATGCCCTCGGGAGCACCGCCAGCCTGTTGGCGGTGCTCCCGTGGTCGGTGACCCTGGCGGTCACCGGCCGCCAGGGTCAGAATGACCCCCTCTGTCTCCTAAGTTAAGCCTTGTCGCTCGTTGCCAAGCTACCAAGGGTTGAGCTGGGTTTAATTTACTGAGACCTAACTGGACCTAAGTGGAGGTTAGTGGCCTATTGCTAAGTGTAGGTACCTATCTGCCCTTACCAATAACCCATTTTCCAACACACTCAATATATCATCACTCATTGGTGTGATAATTAGTAGTTACCTCTTCCAATCCAAGCACGGTGGTAGATACAGAATTGTATCTCCTCTTTGATACTAGCAATACATTGGAACTTGGCATTGTGCTGGCAGTCTTTTAATCAAGTTGATGCAGAAAAAGGATAGGCAATGGTATGTGAGTGAGGCAAGCATTGTCTCCAATATCCTGAAGGGAATGTGCAGGCTTCTTCACTGCACGCTGGTCCAACTACAATGTGGACATATATGTGACTAAAAAATGGTAGGACAGCATAAATCTAACACAAAGATAATGCTCCACTAGCCTCTTCTTTTTTTGCAAAGAAATTAGTTTTATGAGAAATAATTAAAAAGTTCTATTGTGGCTCTGGCATACTCAGTCTCGGAAGTAGAGTTCTTCCTCAAACTCAGGTGGTTCACCCAGACGTTGGTCAGCTAACATACTTGGGGCCAGATGTAGAACGCGTTTTGCATGGCGCAAACTGCGAGAAATGCACATTCCCATTTTGCGAGTTGGTACCGACTCGCAAAAGAAGGGGTGTTCCCTTCCTATTTGCGACTTGCACCGCGATGCAGATTTGCTTTGTGACCGTGGTCGCAAAGCAATTTGCAGTTACCACCAGTGTCACACTGGGGGTAACCCATTCGCAAAACGGAAGGGTTCCCAATGGGACCCCTTCCCCTTTGTGAATGTCGCTATTAATGTTTTTTCAGAGCAGGCAGTGGTCCAATGGACCACTGCCTACTCTGAAAAAATTAAACCAAATGGTTTCTTTATTTTTTTGTATTGCAACTCGTTTTCCTTTAACAAAAATGGGCTGCAATAATAAAAAATAAACTGCTTTATTTAAAAAGCAGTCACAAACATGGAGGTCTGCTCTCTCCAGCAGGCCACCTTCCCTGTGAGTGCAGGAAATATCAATGGGGTCGCAAAATGCGACCCACCTGATTAATATTAATGAGGTGGGCCTTTGTGACCCCATTGAGATACGCAGAAGGTGTCTGAGACACCATTCTGCATACGATTTAGTGAATCAGAAATTGCGAGCCGCACCGGCTCGCAATTTCCGATTCGCTAAATCTATTTTTGCTACATCTGGCCCTTGATTCTGACCAATCCTAATTCCTCCTGTGACGTTTCAGGAATGGAGTAATCAGGTGGTATAAAATGTTGGTTCAATTTTAGCACAGTCAATCTTACCACGTTTTGAGGTGAGAGGCTGGTGCTTCTCACTGTAACAACTAGGGGTGTGCGAGGTGCTCCGCTCCGCTGGTGGAGCTAAGGGAGTTTTTGGAACTCAGTACTCCGCTTGGAGTGAGGAGTTGTCCAAAAAAGTCTGCTAGCCCCGACAGCGGAGCAGAGCTCACATGGTGCACGCTGCAGCCCAGTATGGGCTGCACAGGGCAAGCACAGACAGTCTGTGCTTGCACTGTGCAGACCATAACTGGGCTGCAGCACACACTGGAGCAGAGGAAGGAGGCAGCCATGCTGAGGAAAACTTGTCGGAGAGGAGGACCTCCCATGGAGGACCCAGGTCAGTCCTCTTCTCTTTTTTTTTTGTTATTTGTGCACAAACAAGGTCTGAGATGGCAGCTTTCGCTGCCTATGGCCTAGGCCTAAATTGAGAGCTATGGGGCAGGCCGGTGCACAAGAGGCCTGACAGCTATCACTGCAAACAGCCCTGGCCTGAATTCAGGCCAGAACCATAGGCAGCAAGAGAAACCTGCTGTTTCAGGCCTCTTGTGCACTGGCCTGTCCTGTGTGCAGTGCACAGTTTTCACTGCCGAGCCCCCTCTCCTGAATGTGCCCAATCTGAGAAGCGCCCGACCCTGCTTAGCGCTTCCGAGATCGAGCGCATTCAGGACCCCGTGGGTCACAAGCCTCTGTGGAATTCCACAGCCTTTTTTCAACTCTGCAAAATTCAGCGGGATCAGACTCCGTGAACTTCATCTAGGCCTAGTAACAGCTATGCCAGCTACACTGATCAAACTCTTGGCAGACACACTGGCTACAGGACAAGCCAAATACTTTATTGCCAGCCTGCTGAGCTCTGGCCATTGGCGATATTCCCATACCAATACACCAATAGGTTTTGATCCACATACACCTCTTTTGGGTAATCCAGATACTCCTAGAACATCCTCTGAAGTGTCCTTGGTGCTGCCACTTGCTCAACCTATTTTGCCTTCGCGTCTGCACTTGACATAAGACCTGCCACTTGAAACCAAGCTATTACAGAAAATTCTTCTGTTGCTGTTATTGCCTGTGTTCATGTTGCTGGTGTTGGCTGTTGTGATGAGACAAGACTGCCCTTTTGGAAGTTGAAGGTGGCATCACAGAACTGTGGAGTGGGACTCTAAGGACTGGCCATTCATCTCCCTGGTGTCCGGCTTGTTCAAAAATCCATCTCTTGTATTTTGAAACAGCAATTCAGAAAAAGAAAAGAAAGTGAGCAGATTTTTTTTATAACATGGATGAAGTAGGGTGGCACAGATGTACTCTTTGGATGACATGGTATCATTTAGCAGCCTTGCATTACAAGCCAAGCAAAAGATTAAGCTCTCAACCAAGGCATGCACTTCTGAGTTTTCATTCACACTGCAGAGTGCGAACCTTTTAGACACCTTCTTCAGCTGGTTCTGTAGCAGATGCAACAATGGGACAGTCTGGCCCATTGTATTGTTCTCCTTGGTAAGTTCCTGTATAAAAACCTCAAAAGGGAGTGGCATCTGTGTCAGGCATTTGACTAGGTCCCATTTTACAGAATCCATGTTCATAGCTTTTACAATTGTATGCTCTCCTCTTTGAATTCCATAGTCATTTATCTGTCAGTACTGCTCCAATAGACCTCGCAACATATAAAAGGATGTTGGCATCTCCTGTATCAGGGCTTTAACTGGTACTCTATTAGCATGCTGAATAATCTGCAACTGCTTTCGGGCTTTAAAAGAATGGCTGAAATGAGTGCACATTTTTCTGTAGGTGGTCAGTATATTGCTGACTATGTCATCTTTTGAGCATACCTTAGTAAATCTCTTGCACAGAGATAGGTCATTCAATACGACCACGGCTGCAAATTACATTCCATCTGCTCTGTCTGATCTTCAGCTGTCCACTATAGCCAATATATCTTCATTTTCTTGATCTTGCTACCCCCAATGATAAAAATAGTGTTGATTACATAAACTATATAACAGAATGAAAATAATTATATTTCTTTACTACCAAATCAAGATACAGATTGTGTGATAAGGCCCTTTCAATGACAGAAAAGAAAATATTCTCATGCAACAATATATCATGATGGAAAAAAAAGAAATTTAGTTATCAGTTATTTTAAATCTCCAATAACACCAACACCTGTATAATGTCATTTTTGCAGATAAGGAGAAAGAGAATAGTTAAGATTGTTTAAAAGTTTACAAATAACCCGAAAATTGTTTCGACTCCAGCCCTCTGTCTACTTTGGATGGTTAACAATAGCACAATAGAATGCAACATGCAAAATGAAATCATGAATCATGTATCTATTTAAACATAACCATTCAGGCCCTCAAATTTACCAAAAAAGTTAGGCTGTCTCTAGGAAGGAAAAAATAAATATGCATAATTTGCTAAATGTTTTAGTGGAGTCCAAGTATTGCCCTTTTCAAATTAACTTCACAATACATGCATTCCTTTCCAAATCAGCACCAGTGAGAGCGAAATTCACAGGTTCAGAAACAGGTCACATCCCTTTAACACAAAGGATAGGTGCAACCATTCCTGGCACCAGGGGTATAGCTCCAGTGGGGGTGTTGGGGTGTTACACCCCAACCCAAAAATGTATTCTGTGGTAAATAGTTGTATACAAGTGCTTTTAGTGGGGTACTGGGAAGTGTCTGTCAGATTTCACCTGGAATTTTCATAAGCCCACACTGACAAAACCACACACACTTTCTCTCCCTCTCTCCTGTTTTGATGGCCTCAAAAGAGATTAATTTCATTTAAAAAATATTGGCACTCATTACAACATTGGCGGTAAAAGGCGCTTACCGCCATGCAGAAGACCGCCAACACAACGCCTTGGCCGCAGAATTCCGCCACAGCTATTATGACCCACATCTCGGAATCTGCCAAAAGTCAGACACCCACACAAGTCCGCCACACCAAAGGTCAGTGATAAACTGGTGAAAACAAATCCTCCACCGTCACGCCAACAGAAATACGCCCACACTATCATGACACACGAATCCACGCGGCGGTCTTTCAACCGCGGTATTCCATTGGCGGTACACACCGCCGCGCTCAAAATACACACACATCTGCAAAACACTGCCACATTGGACAATTCAAAATACACACACCTGATACACATACACACACCACTCCCACACATCCAATACAATATAAAACACACACCCACATCACCCACAAACCCCTCCTACCAAAAATTCTGAAAGAAGGCCAGAGAGAGACACCACCAGCAAGAACAACAGCATCCACAGGCACACAACACCATCACCCACGCAACTTCTACGCACCTCACACAACACACCACTACATATCACCACACTCCACCCCACACATCACCTACACCACCCCATGGCACGTCAAAGACACCCCAGGTTCTTGGAGGAGGAGCTCAGGGTCATGGTGGAGGAAATTGTCTGGGTAGAGCCACAGCTATTCGGATCACAGGTACAGCACACCTCCATAGCTAGGAAGATGGATCTATGGTGAAGAATAGTGGACAGGGTCAACGCAGTGGGACAGCATCCAAGAAATCGGGAGGACATCAGGAAGAGGTGGAACGACCTACGGGGGAAGGTGCGTTCTGTGGTCTCAAGACACCACCTGGCGGTTCAGTGGACTGGCGGCAGACCCCCACCTCCTCCCCCACAACTAACAACATGGGAGGAGCAGGTCTTGGCGATTCTGCATCCTGAGGGCCTCGCAGGAGTAGGTGGAGGAATGGACTCTGGTAAGACAAAGCTTTACTATTACATCCCCCACCCTACCTGCATGCTATCACATACCCCCACCCTCATCCCAAGCACCCCAACTCCTCACATATGTCCAAACATCACAACCCACACATCCCAACACCAAGACTGGCATGCAACAACAAAGTATGGACACCCATCACCAAATCATGCCCACTGCACATACCCATACAACCCCCTAAACCATCATCACACAAGCTCCCACACAGGAATGCTAGCACTGGGGTACACAGTCACCCACCCATTGCACACCATTACACACAGATTTAATAAACATCCTTTTAAAAACCTGCAGGACCCCCACCCAACGTCACCGGACAGGAGGGTCCACACATGTCCACACCACCAACAGAAGAGGCCCTCAGTGATGACATCACCTCTGTCCAACTGGATCTAGATGACTAGCCCGGACCATCGGGGTCCTCTGGACAGTCGGTTCCCCTCACACAGGCACAGCCCACCATAGACCTTCCCCCTTCTGGAAACACCAGCACAGCACCCACCCAGCGGGCCCATACCTCTGTTCCCAGGACACGTCAATCAGCTGTGTGTCCACCACTAGAGGGAACCCAGGATAACCCACCACCCCAACAAATACAGGGACCTGGAGTTAGTGGTAGGGGGCATACGGTCCAGAGGACGGAGGCCCAGGAACACAGGGGAACTCGGAGGGCTGCAGTGCGACAGGGGGTGGACAGGCCAAGGGAACCCTCTCTCCACAAGGCCCTCTCCTCCATCATGGGAGCCTACCACCACTCCCAGGAGACAATGGCAACGGCACTGGCCAAGTTTCAGGAGACCCAGCGCCTGCAGGAGGAACAGTATATGGGCTTCAGGGAGGAACTCAGAACCATCAGCTCCACCCTGGGCACCATCGTAGGGGTGCTGAAGGAACTACTCAACACCAGGAGGGACACTGTGGCACTACAAGGGGCCCCTGACACTAGCATGAACGATGAACTGCCCACCACCTCCGCCGGCACTAGTGGACAGTACGCCCCGCCACAGGACCACCACACCAGCACCCCACCACCTGCAGAGGGAGAACCACCCCGCAAACGGTCCCTGAGATCGAGGACAAAGACAGAGCACAATGCCAAGACCCCCGCCAAGAAATGAGACCACCCTGATTGTTATCCTACTGTCCGACTTTGTCACCCTGTCCATAATTAAACTGCCCCAGCTCCACTTCCAATACCCATATGGGCAATGCACCTGTGAGACTAATACACTGGACTCTGCCATGGACACTCCTCCGCCATCACCCATCACCATTTCACTACCCCCTCCAATATTGAGCTTTTAAATAAACACACCTAAAGCATGAAATGATCTGGAGGCTGTCTGTGATTTTGAAATAGTGTATTAGCAATTACTGTGACAAAATGTATTTTAAATAGTAATGTCAACATACCTATGTCACACAGCTCTAGTACATGAGGAATCTAAGCAGATGTCACACAGTGGGACCCACATCTGTGAAATCATAAGGGAAAGTGACAACTCAGTGACCATACACTGGGTGAAAACGACAGACAGGAGAGAGGTAGTAGTGTCAGAGTACATGTAGTAGGCAGGTTTGTATTCCTACCTGTGTCTCACTGGAAATATTGCAGGATCACTGAGTCCCTGTTGTGCATGTCTTCTTCCTCTGCTTCCTCCTCATCACTGTCCACATGCTCCACAGCTGCAACAACACAGCCATCTGGACCATCCTCCTGCAGAAAGGGCACCTGTCGTCGCAAAGCCAAGTTGTGAAGCATACAGCAGGCCACCATGATCTGGCACACCTTCTTTGGTGAGTAGAATAGGGATCCACCTGTCATATGGAGGCACCTGAACCTCGCCTCCAGGAGGCTGAAGGTCCGCTCAATCACCCTTCTAGTTCACCCATGGGCCTCATTGTAGCGTTCCTTTGCCCTTGTCCTGGGATTTCTCACTGGGGTCAGGAGCCATGACAGGTTGGGGTAACCAGAGTCACCTGCAAATGGCGAGGGGCAACTGTTAGACCCTAACACACTAACCTGGAGGGATAACCCCAGACCATTCCCACTGACTTGCTTCCAGGTGCTCACCTAATAGCCACACACAGTGCCTCTGGAGTTGACCCATCACATAAGGGATGGTGCTATTCCGCAGGATGTAGGCGTCATGCACTGAGACAGGGAACATGGAATTCACATGGGAGATGTACTGGTCTGCCAAACATACCATCTGTACATTCATAGAATGATAACTTTTCCGGTTTCTGTACACCTGTTTACTCCTGTGGGAGGGGACCAAAGCCACATGGGTCCCATCAATGGCACCTATGATGTTGGGGATATGTCCCTGGGTATAGAAATCACCTTTCACTGTAGGCAAATCCTCCACCTGAGGGAAAACGATGTAGCTCTGCATGTGTTTCAGCAGGGCAGACAACACTCTGGACAATACGTTGGAAAACAAAGGCTGGGACATCCCTGATGCCATAGCCACTGTTGTTTGAAATGACCCACTTGCAAGGAAATGGAGCACTGATAGCACCTGCACTTGAGGGAGGATTCCTGTGGGATGGCGGATTGCTGACATTAGGTCTGGCTCCAACTGGGTACACAATTCCTCGATTGTGGCACGGTCAAGCCTGTAGGCGAATATCAAATGTCGCTCCTCCATTGTCGACAGGTCCACCAACGGTCGGTACACTGGAGGCTGCCACCATATCCTCACATGTCCCAGCGGACGGTGCCTATGAAGGACAACAGCGAGCACAGAGTCAAACAACTCAGAGGTACGTACCCACAGTTTACCCAGAACACCAATCATACACAAAAGGTGGCCTGTATGTGTGTTGAATCTAGGCCTAGGTATGTGTGATTCAGTTGAAAATGAAGACATGTGGGCCCCTGAAATGGTGGCTGTCTGACCTCTAAAGTGGGACAATAGGATATAAGGTAACTGCGCTGGCGTTGTACATCGTCGCGGTAGGCGGGCGAAGACCTCAGCGCAATGCTGCTTTGGCTAACATTGGTACCTATGGGTCCCAGGAGTCAATGACGATGCACGCCGGCGGTGACGGTACACACCGCCGCAGACGTGACCGCCATTTTCTATCTGTTCAATCACTCGATACCTGATCTTGGACAGGAGAGGACCTACACTGCAAGTGCTACTGTGACCTCGGTCTGGAAGAGACAATGGCTCGTGCGTCTGGGGAAAGGGCCCCTGCCTTCACATCGGAGGAGTTGGAGAAGTTTGTGGATGGGGTCCTCCCCCAGTACACAGGACTCTACGGTCCTCCAGACAAACAGGTAAGTACACAGGGAGCATGTTGTATGGGCTATGCCTGTGTGGAGAGGGCTGGATGTAAGAAGGAAGGGGGCAGAGTGCTGCGTGCATGAAAGACGGTGAATGCATGTGCCACATGGCAAGGGTAGGGATGGGGGCCAATCACTTTGATGGTGCAGTTGGTAATGACTTCTCTTCTTCACCTGTACATTTCATGTAGGTCAGCGCCCACCAGAAGAAAGATATTTGGTGTGCCATTGCCAAGGACGTCCGGACCCTGTGGATCTACCACAGACGGAGCACCCACTGCTGGAAAAGATGGGAGGACATTCGCCGCTGGAGCAAGAAGACGGCGGAGGCTCAGCTGGGGATGGGCTCCTGACGTGGGCGGGGTGCCCGTCGCACCATGACCCCCCTGATGTTCAGGATCCTGGTGGTGGCCTACCCGGAGTTGGATGGGCGCTTGAGGGCATCACAGCAGAACAAAAGGGGGTGAGTACACTCTCATTCTGCTGACTTTGCGCGCAGTGGAGGTGTTTGGTTGGGGGAGGAGGGCTGTGGGTTTCCCTAGGCCAGGGCGAGTTCCGTAGGCAAGGCCCCTCCGTAAGGCAGGCCATGTGGCACCCCACCCCACCTCTGTAGAGTGCTAAGTACAGCTATTCATGCCCCTGTGTCATCTATGTGTGCATCTGTCATCCATAGCCTTGTAGGCCATTTCCCAGGAATTGAGCAGTGGAGCCCAAGAGCGCGGCGTAGTGCAGGGGACTTTTGTGTCTGTCGTGTCCGCCAACGGTAGCGGTAATCCATGCACTCAACATGTCTTTCTTCTGTCATCCCCCCGTTTTTGTGCTCTCCCTGTTCTTGTGTGCATTAGTATCATCATGCAGAGGAGCAGTGCCACCGGAGCAGGAGGGAGCTGCATCCCACATGGCCCTGGAGGGCAAGACTCGGAATTCACCAGTGGGATAGAGGGCAAGGGGAGCTCCACGGCGGGGACAGGAGCTGACACCAGCGACACAGACTCGTCCTCTGATGAGAGCTCCCTTGTGGTGGCGGCAACATCTGTGCCCCCCCTCCATCTACAGGTACATCCGCCACCCCCCTACCAGCACCGCCCTCCCAGCAGCCCCTCAGCCTTCGCCCCGTGCCTGCTCACCCAGGAGGGTGGGCATCACCTTCGCCCCAGGCACCTCAGCCCCTGCCCCAGTCACCCCTGCTGCCCTTAGTGAGGAGGTCATTGACCTCCTCAGGTCCCTCACTGTTGGGCAGTCTACCATTTTGAATGCCATCCAGGGTGTAGAGAGGCAGTTGCAACAAACTAATGCATTCCTGGAGGGCATTCATTCTGGTCAGGTGGCCCTTCACCAAGTTTTTCAAGCTCTGGCCTCAGCACTGATGGCAGCCATTGTCCCCGTCTCTAGCCTCCCCCCTCCAACTTCCTTCACCCAGACCCAATCCCCTGTACCTCTGCCTATCCCAAGCACACCATCAGACCAGCCTGCACACACCTCAACACACAAGGGAAGCTCAGGCAAACATAAGCACCACACATCCCACAGGCACTCACAAAAGCAACACTCACTTGCAGACACACCAACATCCACTGCCTCCACTGTGTCCCCCTCATCGTCGTCTCCCTCCTCCCTCCCAGTCTCATCTACACTCACACCTGCATGCACTACCTCTATAGCCACTACGTCCCTCTCCAGCACACCCACAACCACACCCCGCTCACGTGCAGTCACCACCCCCACTACCATGCACACGTCCCCTGTGTCCTCTCCCAGTGTGTCTGTGAATCACCCTCCCACGATACACAAACGCAGGCACACATCCACCCAACAGACATCCACCTCACTACAGCCTCCAGTGCATGCACCTTCACCCAAAGTCAGCAAACGAACACCTCCTACAACCACCACCTCTTCCTCCACTCCTAAACCCCCTCCAGCTACCCGTCCCAGTGTGTCCAAAAAACTTTTCCTGTCCACCCTTGACCTTTTTCCCACACCTCCCCCACCCCGTCCATCTCATAGGTCCCGAAGTAGCACCTCAGCCAAAACATCTCCGGGACCAGTGGTGCCTGTAGTCACCGGTATGTGGAGTGCACCAGCCACCAGGACAGCCAGTGTGGCACAGAGCCACAGCACAGACAGTCCCCCACCTGTGAAGCATCAAAAGTTGGCCAGTGCCCAGCCGGAGAGGGGGAAGACTCCAGCCACCAAAGCCGCGCCCACGGGTCCCGGTGGGAGTGTGGAGTCAGCTGTGACACCTTCCAAGGTGGGGAAGGGCCACAAGAAACTCGGCAAGTCTGGGAAGAGCTACACGGAGGAGAAGACCGCCATCATCCCCGCTGACCAGGAGGCCACCTCCAGCCCCAGCCCAGCTGCCCAGGAGGCCACCACCAGCCCCAGCCCAGCTGCCCAGGAGGCCACCGCCAGCCTCAGCCCAGAGGCCCAGGAGGCCCCCTCCAGCCCCTGCACAGCTGCCCAGGAGGACACCGCCAGGACCAGCCCCACTGGGCCATGAAGGACCACCAGTAAAAGCCCTGCTGGGCCATGAAGGACCGCCAGCAAAAGCCCCGCTGGGCCATGAAGGACCACCAGAAAAAGCCCAGCTGGGCCATGAAGGACCGCCGTCTCAAGCACCGCTGGGCCATGAAGGACCTCCGTCTCAAGCACCGCTGAACAGGGCACCGCCAACTCAAGTACCGCTGAACAGGGCACCGCCAACTCAAGCACCGCTGAACAGGGCACAGCCAACTTAAGCACCGCTAAACAGGGCACGTCAACTCAAGCACCGCTGAACAGGGCACCGCCAACTCAAGCACTGCTGAACAGGGCACCACCAACTAAAGCACCGCTAGCCCATGAGCGGCAGGGGCACTGGCGCAACTGGGTCCGTCACGGGTGAGTGATGCACTCTGGGCACCAGTCCCCCTCCAGAACCAGTGGAGAGATACATCCACTATCTCTGTCCTTCACAGGATGAAGCACTCTGGGCACCAGTCCCCCTCCAGAACCAGTGGAAACTGTCATCCACTACCTCTGTCCTTCACAGGATGAAGCACTCTGGGCACCAGTCCTCCTCCAGAACCAGTGGAGAGATCCATCCACTACCTCTGTCCTTCACAGGATGAAGCACTCTGGGCACCAGTCCGCCTCCAGAACCAGTGGAGACATCCATCCACTACCTCTGTCCTTCACAGGATGATCACTCTGGGCACCAGTCCCCCTCCAGAACCAGTGGAGACTGTCATCCACTACCTCTGTTCTTCACAGGATGAAGCACTCTGGGCACCAGTCCCCCTCCAGAACCAGTGGAGACTGTTATCCACTTGAGAGACTGTGGCTTTGCACTCCCCAGGATTGAACAGTGGCCAAACCACTCACTGTAGAGACTTGAGAGACTGTGGCTTTGCACTCCACAGGATTGAACAGTGGGCAAACCACCCACTGTAGAGACTTGAGAGACTGTGGCTTTGCACTCCCCAGGATTGTACAGTGGGCAAACCACCCACTGTAGAGACTTGTGAGACTGTGGCTTTGCACTCCCCAGGATGTAACAGTGGGCATGTGGCCCCCTCGTGGATTTGGCGTCATGCACTCAAGCAGCTGAGGTGCCCCCCCTTTCCCTCCCTCTGAGGTGCCTGTTTCTTGGTGTCTGATGCCCTTGCAGTGTTCTCTCCATCATGGTCGGGGATCTTGTGTGGGCCTCGCCCATACCGTGTGGTCCCAGTGTTCCACGGACTTTCTTTGTGCAGTACCTGGACTACTATGCCTGGTATATATTTTGTACATGGTGTATATATATATATTTCTGCCTACGTGTTTGTAATATATTCCGATGGTTACACTCATTTTCCTTGGTCTTTGCATTCTTACGGGGGGTTTTGGGGTTGTAACTGTGATGTATTGATATGCATTAGTGTGTGTGTTGTAGTGGATGAGGGTGAGGGTGAGGGTGGGGGTGTTGCGTGTGTGTGTGTCCCTGTTTTTTCCCTCCCCTCTCCCCTGTGTCATAGGTGCAGTACTCACCGTGGTCTTTGCCGCCGGCGTTCGTGCTCCTGGTAGAGGAGCAGGAAGACTATTGCAGGTAGGATTTGTAGTTCCGGTTCCATGGTGTCCTCGTTCCTTGTGGAGTGTGTAGAGGTGAGCGTTTTCCCTTCGAAATTCCTGTTTCCGCCGTGTTTTGATCCGCGGTGAATCCTCCCCGGAAAAGGTGGCGGATTGGCCTGTCATAATAGTGTGGGCGGTACATTGTCTCCTGCCTGTCTGTTGTCGGTGTCCGCCGCGCTGTTTGTTTGTACCGCCGTGGCAGTCAGAGTGTTAAAGTGTCTGACTTTGTTGGCGGTTTCCGCCACGGTCGTAATTCTTTTACCGCCGGCCTGTTGGCGGTCTTACCGCCGCTTTAACACTGTCCACCAGGATTGTAATGAGGGCCATTATGTTTTAAGTTCCCCCAACAATCCACCCTCCTCTCTCTTTTCAATGCCCCACCCCCTCCTCAAGTCCTGCTTCTCACATAATGTGTTTCAACAAGATGTCCCAGCGTGATTCTTGGGAAATCTGAGCTTACACCCCCCCCCCCAATCATCCTACCGAAGCTACGCCCCTGCATGGCACTCATTTAATAATAATAGACAAGAACATAAATTGCATGCTAATGATTTGAAAGCATCTCAAGTAGAATGTACATTTTATCCATACTTTTGGAAATTGACATTGATGATCTAAGTAGTAAGTAAAACAACAAATGTATTCTGAAACAAGTCTGTATAACAGAGCAGTTTCTGAAGCCTTATTAAAGTATGTTGGACATCACTTTGAACCGGGAGCATCTCCTTCACACTAGCGAAGGAGCATTGCCCCCGCCACCCCGGCTAAGCGCAAGCAGCTGAAAAATAAAACAATGTTTTGTGATTGTTTAATTTTTCAGCTCCTGGCTCAGCCAGCCAGGAGGGGCGGGGCTGGTCCATGGGAGGGCGGGTCTAGGAGGATTGGAGTCAGTGCACTAAGTGTGCATGTCAGTTTGGCCAACTGTCTCAGGCCGGCCAAATTGACATGCGCACTCAGGTTTCACCAACCCGGCTGTGTTGCAGAGCTGGGTTGGAGAAACTTCACAGAAACTTCAGGACAGCCATTCACAGTCCCTCAAGACTGTTCTCTTGTCAATGACTGCAACTTCCCCTTCTAGGAGCATAGTCAAAAACTCCCTAAGATAGGTCCACAACCCTGGGAGTGTCTGATTTCCTAAATACAATCAATCATGAAGAAGAAGTCTCTAAATCAAGCATATATGAACAGCCATATATCAATCTTGTACTGCTTTTTCTGCTTTAAGGAACAGTGTTCGCTAAGGCCTGGGACTTCCTGGAAAAAACAATCAACTTTCAAACCATCAATCTGGGGAAAGCACTGATTCCACTCTGATTTATATCTAATTTTTCCTGTAAATCATCTTGTCAGAAAAGAGTTGCCGCACCTATGCTACTGGACCTGTTCATCACATATGACACAGTCATTGACTGGCTTTCTTAATACATCTGCAAGAGATCCTTTATTAGTGCTCTGTCCCTGATCACATCACCTTCATTTAACGCCAATACTAGGATATCTCAAATGTTGGTCATTTACCTTTATTTTTATTTTTGCCAACCATCAACCGACCAGAAGCTTCTACCAGAACTATCAAGTTTTTCAAATTAACATGCTTCAACACAAGGACCACCTTAGAGCTGGACTACAAGAGGCACCTAGATATCTCATGCTGAGACACTGCTTCAATGCCACAGACCAATCACTTTAAACTCTCTAACTGCAAAATAGAAGCTCTGAACTGCAGAGAATACATCAGAATACCATCTGGTCCCAGAAGCCCCATGAACCCCCATGTGAAGAAGATAGTGAAGTAGTCTAACCTTTAGTGAAGCCCCTCGAGTCACAAAGGTCATTAGAATATGACAGGTTATGTTTTATGCTAAACATAGAAAGTAGCATTGACGTATTTTAAATGTGCACTTGCTTTTATTTCAGAGTTTGACTGAGGTGGGACTAGAATTAAATCACATTTTAGAGGGATAAAATGGGTTATAATGTACTTTAGACTCTAGACTAACAGTGCATATAGAAACAATATTGAATTTCTAATTATTATCATATATGAGTTTGATAATAAGTGCAAAAATGAGAGAAATGCAATTCTTTGTTGTACTTAATGAAACCTCTGCACAGCCAAAGATTTTTGACTGCTAATTTTAATTGACTGATGATTGCTAACTCTGAGAAACATATTATTTCAGTGTCTCAGATATATTTATTTACGCTATGCATTATTCTTCTCGAATAGCTAGTTTGACTACATCTATTTTGACACCTTGGGCAACCTTTGGTAATTATGTACCTTTATAACTTGGATTTGCACATTGTTTACATGACGTTAAGTTTGTGTTTGTAATAAACCCTTTAACTTTATAATGATTGGAGTTTTCCTTCTGTGGCCATGGTGTTTAAATTGTTTGGGGTGGCATCGAAATTCTGTTAATAGTTCTACCACAGTACCTTCTGGGTTCAAAGAGTCATCCACCTCGATGAGCCTTGACAAATTCCTGCAAATCAAGAGAGAGATGGATGTGCACTCTCACTTTTGACACAGTTGCATGGAAATGCAAACTAGCCTGAGGCTTACTCATCAGCCACACTTGACTTTAAAGCTGCAGTGTTGTGGTTGTTTAAAAGCAGTCGTTGCCCTCAGCATCAGCAAGGAGCAGTGCATTGTGGTGGGATATCCACTGAATGTATTTATCCCCCCAAATGGAGATTTTGTTAGCCCAAACAAAGACTCAATATCTCACAAGTGCCTGTTTAACCCATTACGAGCATGTAATCCTCACCCCTTTGAATGTCAGTATCAAAAGATGTACAGTGATGAAACCCACAGCTCTGATGCCTATTCTTGTTGAGAATGCAAGTGACCGCGAAGGTGAGGTTAAGCATGAATGTCTCAATGTGACTAAACTGTGCACCAAACCAAGACCTGATATTCAAGATGTTTCATTCGAAGAAAAAAACTGTCATGTTCATTGAAGGCTCATGTTTGGAAGATAAAGATGGTACCTTGGTACCAATTATGCAGCTTGCACAGTTTCAGGTTTGATAGAAGCCTTATGGCTTTGAGGAGTCTTTTCAACTAAGTAGCTAAATTGGTTGTGCTTACCAGAGCCTGCTGTATTTCTGAACAGCTTAAAGTGATGATTTTCACTGATGGTCAATATGGGTTTGGTGTTGTTGCACAATTTCAGGCAGTTATGGTCCTAGAGAAGTTTTGTGACCTCTTCTGGTTCCCCAGTCTAAAATGGCAGCAATATTTACCAATTGTTGAATGGATTACAGTTACCACCAAAATTTGCAATTGTGAAATACCTAGCTCATAGGAACTCTACTAATTATGTTACCCTAGGAAATACCTATGCCTAGGTACAGTGCTCATAGTTCTACCTCCTTAAATGGAGAGTGGAATAGTGATACAAATTCTTGACGACTGCTATTGACACATGGGAGGAAGTGAAAAAGAATGCTGGAGGAAGTGACAGAGGAAGAGCAGCAGAGCTGGATTAGAGTAGGATGTGTCAAAAGGAATGAAGATGATGTTTGGGTTTCAAGTGATGGAAGAGTAGTATTGACAAATAGCTTACTGTCATCCATGTCAAGACATAAGTAGAGACGCAGTGATCAAAAGATTCAGACAGATATGCATTAATCCCAGGTTTAAAGTGATTGCTGAAGCCTCATGTCACCAATGTGTCACATTTCAGCAAATGAACGTAGGGAGACGTACATTTGTTATACTGAGTCACATAGGTAGGTCAGGATGACCACCTAACAGAATTCAGTTGGATTTTATTAAGCTGTCTGTGTGCAATGGACTCAGATATGCTCTAGGTATTGTCTGCATTTTCTCCCACTAGGTCGAGGCTTACTTCACAAGGATAAATGATAGTCTCACCGTAGCAAAGCTATTACTTAGAGAGATGGTATCAAGGTTAGGATTCCTGACTTCTCTAGAGTTAGACCAAGGAGCTCATGTCAACAGTGAGGTCCTTAAAATATTGTGGTGGTCATTACAACCCTGGCGGTCGGTGTTAAAGCGGCGGTAAAACCGCCAACAGGCCGGCGGTAAAAAAAAATGGAATTACGACCGTGGCGGAAACCGCCAACATAGACAGCCACTTTAACACTCTGACCGCCTCGGCGGTACAAACAAACACCGCGGCGGTAACCGCCAACAGACAGGCGGAGGACAATGTACCGCCCACAGAATTACAACTGTCCAATTCGCCACCTTTTCTGGGGCGGATTCACCGCGAACAACAACACGGCGGAAATAGGACTTGGAAGGGAAAACGCTCACCTCTACACACCCTACGAGGAACCAGGACGCCATGGAACCGGAACTTCAGATACTCCCAGCCTTTATCTTCCTGCTCCTCTACTAGGAGCACGAACGCCGGCGGCGAAGACCAAGGTGAGTACTGCACCTACGACACAGGGGAGGGGGCAGGGAAAAAACAGTGACACACACATGCAATACGCAACACCCCCAGCCCCACTATCATCCACTACAACACACACAGAAATACAGCATGATACATTACAGTTACACTCCCCAACCCCCGCAGAAAGGATGCAAGGACAAAAGGAAATGAGTAAAATAATTGTTATATATTCAATTACATAAATCAAAAATATTTACATATATGTACATTTACACTATAAACAATTATATACACCAAGAACACAAGTCCAAGGGATTCCACTATCATAGTCCATGGACCACTGGGCCCAAACGGCATGGGCGAGGCTCACACTCAATACACGAACAAGACGGAGAGAACACTGCTGGGGCATCAGATAGAAATGAAACAGCACCTCAGGGGGAAGAGAAGGGGGTGGCACCTCAACCGGATGAGTGCACGATGCCAGATCCACGAGGGGGATCCATGCCCACTGTTCAATCCTGGGGAGTGCAAAGCCACAGTCTCTCAAGTCTCTACAGTGGGTGGGTTGCCCATTGTTCAATCCTGGGGAGTGCAAAGCCACAGGCTCTCAAGTGGATAACAGTCTCCACTGGTTCTGGAGGGGGCTTGGTGCCCAGGGTGCTTCATCCTGCCAAGGACAGAGGTAGTGGATGCCTTTCTCCAAATGTTCTGGAGGGGGCTTGGTTCCCAGAGTGCTTCATCCTGCCCGTGAAGGCCTCAGTAGCGTTGTAATCATTGGCGCTCACTGTCCTGCGGTGCTGCTGGTGGTCTTGTCCTGGGCAGCGGGTCTGCTGGTGGCGGTCTTGTCCTGGGCAGCGGGTCTGCTGGTGGCAGTCTGCTGGTGGTGGTCTTGTCCTGGGCAGCAGGGCTGCTGGCGGTCTTGTCCTGGGCAGCAGGGCTGCTGGTGGCGGTCTTATCCTGGGCAGCGGGGCTGCTGGTGGCAGTCTTCTCCTGGGCAGCGGAGCTGCTGGCGGTCTTGTCCTGGGCAGCAGGGCTGCTGCTGGCGGTCTTGTCCTGGGCAGCGGGGCTGCTGGTGGCGGTCTTGTCCTGGGCAGCGGGGCTGCTGGCGGTCTTGTCCTGGACAGCGGGGCTGCTGGTGGTGGTCTTGTACTGGGCAGCGGGGCTCCTGGTGGCGGTCTTGTCCTGGGAAGCGGGGCTGCTGGCGCTCTTCTCCTGGGCAGCAGGGCTGCTGGCGGTCTTGTCCACCGTGCTGATCTTCCTAGACTTGCTGGTTTTACTGTGCCCCTTCCCCACCTTGGATGGTGTCGCAGCTGTCGCCACACTCCCAACTGTACCCTTGGGAGCGGCTTTGGTGGCTGATTTCTCTCCCATCTCCCGCCGCGCACTGGCCAACTTTTTATGCTTGACAAGTGGGGGACAGTCGGTGCTCTGGCTCCTTGCCTCGCTGGCTGCCCTGCTGCCTGGTGCACTCCAGAATCCGGTGACTAATGGCACCACTGGTCCCGCCGATGTTGTGGCTGGGGTACTACGTTGGGACCTGGAGAGTCAGGCCCTAGGAGACTGAAGGGGTGGGGGAGGTGAGGGAAAGAGGTCAAGGTTGGCCAGGAAAAGTTTCTTAGAAACACAGGGACAGGTAGCTGGAGGGGGTTTGGGAGTGGAGGAAGAGGTAGTGGTTGTCAGAGGTGTACGTTTGCTGACTTTGGATGAAGGTGTATGGGCTGGAGGCTGTCGTGAGGTGGATGGCTGTTGGGTGGGTGTGTGGCTGCGTTTGTGTACCTTGGGAAGTGGCCTCACAGACACACTGGGAGAGGACACAGGGGACGTGTGAATGGGTGAATGGTAGTGGGGGTGGTGACTGCACGTGAGCGGGGTGTGGTGGTGGGTGTGCTGGTGATGGACGTAGTGGCTGAGGATGTAGTGCATGCAGGTGTGAGTGGAGATGTGACAGGGCGGGAGGAGGGAGACGAGGAGGAGGGGAACACAGTGGAGGCAGTGAATGTTGCTGTGTCTGCAAGTGTGTGATGATTGTCTGAGTGCCTGTGTTATGTGTGGTGCTTATGTTTGCCAGGGCTTCCCTTGTGTGTTGAGGTGTGTGCATGCTGTTCTGGGGTGTGCTTGGGATAGGCTGAGGTACAGGGGTGTGGGTCTGGGTGGAGGAAGTTGGAGGGGGACGGCTAGAGACAAGGAAAATGGCTGCCATCAGTGCTGAGGCCAGAGTCTGAAAAGCTTGCTGAAGGGCTGCCTGACCAGAGTGAATGCCCTCCAGGTATGCATTGGTTTGTTGCAACTGCCTCTCTATACCCTGGATGGCATTCAAAATGGTAGACTGCCCAACAGTGAGGGACCTGAGGAGGTCAATGGCCTCCTCACTGAGGGCAGCAGGGGTGACTGGGGCCGGGGCTGAGGTGCCTGGGGCGAAGATGATGCCCACCCTTCTGGGTGAGCGGGCACGGGGCAAACGTTGAGGGGCTGCTGGGAGGGAGGTGCTGGTGGGGGGGTGGCAGCTGTACCTGTAGATGCAGGGGGCACAGATGGGCCCGCCACCGCAATGGAGCTCCCATCAGAAGAGGAGTCTGTATCGCTGGTGTCAGCTCCTGTCCCCGCCGTGGAGCTCCCCTCTGTCCCACTGGTGAATTCAGACTCCGTAGTTTCGCCCTCCGGGGCCATGTGGGATGCAGCTCCCTCCTGCTCCGGTGCCAGTGCTCCTCCGTCTGATGATGCTAATGCACACAAGAACAGGGAGACCACAAAAAGAGAGGGGGAGACAGAAGAAAGACATGTTGAGTGCATGCAATACCGCTGCCGTTGGCAGACACGACAGACACAGAAGCTCCCTGCACTATGCCGCGCACTTGAAGTCCACTATTCAATCCCAGGGACATGGGTTACAAGCCTATGCCCGATTTCTGCACACATGGATTTCACAGGAGTCTGACTAGGTGTAGTTGGCACTGTACACAGGTAGGGTGGGGTGCCACAGGGCCTACCTCAAGAAGGGTCCTTGCCTCCTAAACTCGCCCTGGCTTAGGGGAACCCACAGCCCACCTCCCCCACCCAGACACCTACAATGCACGCTGAATCAGCAGAATGAGAGTGTACTCAGCCCCTTGTGTCTGCTGTGTTGCCCTCAAGCACCCATCCAACTCCAGGTATGCTACCGCCAGGATCCTGAACATCAAGGGGTCATGGTGCGACGGGTACCCCTCCCACGATGGGAGGCCATCCCCAGCTGGGCCTCTGCCATGTTCTTGCTCCAGCGGCGAATGACCTCCCATCTTTTCCAGCAGTGGGTGCTCCTTCTGTGGTAGATCCCCAGGGTCCGGACTGCCTTGGTGATGGCACGCCAAATGTCCTTCTTCTGGTGGGCGCTGACCTACAAGAACTGTACAGGGGAAAAAGAGAAGTAATTACCATCTGCACCGTCACAGTCATTGGCCCGCATCCCTACCCTTGCCATGACGCACATGCACTCACCGTCGTTTCATACACGCCTCATTCTCACCCCCCCTATCTTTCATCCACCCCACTCCACACAGGCATTGCCCATACAGAATGCTCACAGTGTACTTACCTATTTGTCTGGAGGACCGTAGAGTAGCGTGTACTGGGGAGGACCCCATCCACAAGTTTCTCCAACTCCTCCGTGCTGAAGGTAGGGGCCCTTTCCCCAGACACACAAGCCATTGTCTCTTCCGGACTGAGGTCACAGCAGCACTTGCAGTGTAGATCCTCTCCTGTCGAAGATCAGGTATCAAGTGATTGAACAGATAGAAAATGGCGGTCACGTCCACGGCGGTGCGAACCATCACCGCCGGTGTACATCGTTATTGGCTCCTGGGACCCATAGGGTCCAATGTTAACCAATGAAGGATTGTGCCGTGGTCTTCGACCGCCTACCGCGACGGTGTACAACACCAGCACAGTTACCTCATATCCCCCTTTCCCACTTAACACGTCAGGCAGCCGCCATTTCAGGGGCCCACATGGCATTCTTTTGGACTGCGTCATACATATCTAGGCCTTGCCTAAACACTCATTCAGGCATATTTCGATTTGCTAATATTTTCAGAGTAAGCTGTGTTTACGTACCTCAGAGTTGGTTGACTCTCTGCTTGCTGTTCTCCTCCAAAGGCACCGTCTGCTAGGGCATGTGAAGAGATGGCGGCATCCTCCGGTGGACAATGGAGGAGCGACCTGTGATCATCACCTACAGGCTTGATCGTGCCACAATCCAGGAACTGTGTGCCCAGTTGGAGCCAGACCTGATGTCAGCTATCCGCCATCTTACAGGAATCCCACCTCAAGTGGAGGTGCTGTCAGTACTCCATTTCCTAGCAAGTGGGTCTTTTCAAACAAAAGTGGCCATAGCATCAGGGATGTCCCAGCCTATGTTTCCCAACGTGTTGTCCAGAGTGTTTTCTGCCCTGCTGAAACACATGCAGAGCTACATCATTTACCCTCAGGTTGAGGATTTGCCTACAATGAAAGGTGATTTCTATGCCCTGGGACATATCCCCAACATCATAGATGCCATTGATGGGACACATGTGGCCTTGGTACCCCCCCGCAGGAGTGAACAGGTGTACAGAAACCGGAAGAGTTACCATTCCATTAATGTGCAGATGGTGTGTTTGGCAGACCAGTACATCTCCCATGTTAATGCAAAATTCCCTGCCTCAATGCATGACGCTTACATCCTGTGGAATAGCAGCATCCCTTCTGTGATGGGGCAACTCCAGAGGCACCGGGTGTGGCTCTTAGGTGAGGACATGGACCCAATACAGTGGGAATAGTTGTTTGGGTCTGTGGATGTCCCTATTAGTTAGTGTGTGACTAACAGTTGTCCCTCGCCATTTGCAGGTGACTCTGATTACCCCAACCTGTCATGGCTACTGACCCCAGTGAGGAATCTCAGGACAAGGGCAGAGGAATGCTACAATGAGGCCCATGGGCAAACTAGGAGGATTATAGAGCGGACCTTCAGCCTCCTGAAGGCCAGGTTCCGGTGCCTCCATATGACAGATGGTTCCCTATTCTACTCACCAAAGAAGGTATACCAGATCATCGTGGCCTGCTGTATGCTTCACAACTTGGCTTTGCTACAACAGGTGCCTTTTCTGCAGGAGGATGGTCCAGATGGTGGTGTTGTGGCAGCTGTGGACCCTGTGGACAGTGAAGACAAGGAAGCAGAAGAAGAGGACATCAACAACAGGAACACGGTGATCCTGCAATACTTCCAGTGAGACACAGGTAAGAAGACACTGTCTGTCATTTTCACCAAGTGTATGGTCACTGAGTTGTCACTTTCTCTTACGATTTCACAGATGTGGGTCCCATTGTGTGACATCTGCTTTGTTTCCTCATGAACTAGAGCTGTGTGACATAGGTATGTTAACATTACATTTGAAAGAGCATTTTGCCACTGTAATTGCTAATACACTATTTCAAAGTCACAGACAGAATCCTCATTGTTTTGTGCTTTAAGGGTGTTTATTTAAGTGCTCCATATTGGAGGGGGTTGTAAAATGGTGAGGGGTGATAGTGGAGGAATGTCCATGGCAGAGTCCAGTCTATTAGTCACACAGGTGCATTGCCCAAAGGGGCATAGGAAGTGGAGCTGGGGCAGTTTAAGGATGGACAGGGGGACAAGGTGGGCCAAAAGGATGACAATCAGGGTGGTCTGATTTCTTGGCGGGGGTCTTGGCATCGTTCTCTGTCTTTGTCCTGGATCTCAGGGACCGTTTGCTGGGTGATTCTCCCTCTGCAGGGGGTGGGGTGCTGGTGTGGTGGTCCTGTGGCGGTGCCTCCTGTCCACTAGTGCCGGCGGAGGTGGTGGGCAGTTCATCTTTCAGGCTAGTGTCAGGGGCCCCTTGTTGTGCCAGAGTGTCCCTCCTGGTGTTCACGAGTTCCTTCAGCACCCCTACAATGGTGCCCAGGGTGGAATTGATGGATTTGAGTTCCTCCCTGAAGCCCAAAAACTGTTCCTCCTGCAGCCGCTGGGTCTCCTGAAACTTGGCCAGTACTGTTGCCATCGTCTCCTGGGAATGGTGGTAGGCTCCCATGATGTTGGAGAGGGCCTCCTGGAGAGTGGGTTTCCTGGGCCTGGCCTCCCCCTGTCGCACAGCAGCCCTCCTAGTTCCCCTGTGTTCCTGGGCCGCTGCCCCCTGAGCTGTGTGCCCACTGCCACTGCCCCAGGTCCCTGTTGTTGTTGGGGTGGTGGGTTAGCCTGGGTTCCCTGTAGTGGTGGACACACTGCAACTTGACGTGTCCTGGGGACAGAGGTATGGGCCCGCTGGGTGGGTGCTGTTCTGGTGTTTCCAGAGGGGGGAAGCTCTGTATTGGCTTGTGCCAGTGTGAGGGGAACCGACTGTCCAGAGGTCCCAGATGGGCCGGGCTGGTCATCTAGATCCAGTTGGATAGAGCTGCATTCATCACTGTGGACCTCTTCTGTGGGTGGAGTGGACATATCTGGACCCTCCTGTCCAGTGACGCTGGGTAGGGGACCTGCAGGGGTGTAAAAGCATGATTATTGCATCTGTGTGTGCCATGGTGTGCAATAGGCAGGTGACCGTGTACCCCAGTGCTTGCATTCCTGTGTAGGACCTAGTGTGATGATGGGTTAGGGGGGTGTATGGGTATGTGCAGTGGCCATGCTTTGGTGATGGGTGTCCATGCTTTGGTGTTGCATGCAGGGCTTGGGTTTGGGATGTGTGGTTTGTGATATTGGGACATGTGTAAGGAGTTGGAGTGATGGGGGTGAGGGCGAGGGTGGGGGTATGTGATGGCATGCAGGTTGGGTGGGGATGAAGTAGTAAAGATTTGACTTACCAGAGTCCATTCCTCCAGCTACTCCTGCGAGGCCCTCAGGATGCAGGATTGCCAAGACCTGCTCCTCCCATGTTGTTAAATGTGGGGGAGGAGGTGGGGGTCCGCCGTCAGTCCTCTGAGCCGTGTTGTGGTATCTTGAGACCACTTAACGCACCTTCCCTGTAGGTCGTTCCATCTCTTCCTGATGTCATCCCTAGTTCTTGGTTGCTGTCCCACTGCGTTGACCCTGTCCACGATTCTTCACCATAGCTCCATCTTCCTAGCTATGGAGGTGTGCTGCACCTGTGATCCAAATATCTATGGCTCTACCCGGATGATTTCCTCCACCATGACCCTGAGCTCCTCCTCAGACAACCTGGGGTGTCTTTGCGGTGCCATGGGGTGGTGTGGGTAATGTGTTGGGTGGTGTGTGTTGTGATGTGTGGGGTGATATTTAAAGGTGTGTTGTGTGAGGTGCGTGGATGTTATGTGAGTGAAGGTGTTGAGTGCCTGTGGATGCTTGACTGTAGATGGTGGTGTCTCTCTCTGGCCTTCAGTCGCAATTGTGGTTGTAGGGGTTTTTGGGTAATGTGGGTGTGTGTTTTAAAATGTATTGGATGTGTGGGAGTGGTGTGTGTATGTGTATCAGGTGTGTGTATTTTGAATTGTCCAATGTGGAAGTGTTTTGTAAGAGTGTGTGTATTTTGAGCGCGGCAGTGTATACCGCCAATGGAATACCGCGGTTGAAAGACCGCCGTGTGGATTCGTGGGTCGTGAAAGTCCTGGCGTATTCCTGTTGGTGTGACGGTGGAGGTTTTGTTATCGCCAGTTTATCACTGACCTTTGGTGTGGCGGACTTGTGTGGGTGTCTAGATTTTTGCGGATTCTGGGCTTTGGGTCATAATGACCGTGGCTGAATTCCACGGCCGCGGCAGTGTGTTGGTGGTCTTCTGCACGGCGGTAAGAGGCTTTTACCACCAATGTCGTAATGACCCCCTGTGTGTGGTATAACAGGTTGAGCAAAGATTGCATTGCAGTTATCTTCCAGAAGCTTCAGGTCTACTAGAACAAATAAATGGAATGCTTAAGTCCAGACATGTGAAAGCGAGTTTATCCACAACACTGAAATGGCCAGATGCATTGCATCCTGTTTTGATGTGCAGCATACCTGACAGGAAAAGAGGATTTTCACTTCATGAAATCATAATGGGGCACACTATGAGATTGCCAGCAGTGCCTGCAAAAGCTCTTGTGAACATTACAGATGACATGGTGCTGGATTGTTGCAAAGGACTAGATGATGTGGTAAGTTCTTTGGGGTTCTGATCAAGTCAACAACAGTGACAACAGTGAATGGTACAGAAGGGTTGATGCTAGATAAAAGAGTTGTACCTGGAGACAACTGGCCTAAAGAGAAAGCTGTTCCTGCTGTACAAGTGCCATCAACTATTGCTGAAGAAGCTGAAGAGTCAAGTCAAAGTGAATGTGATGCTGACAATCAAGTAAACAGAGGGTCAAAAAGAAAAAGAGTGCCAAACAGAAAGTACCCAGCGCCTAATTGGACATAGTATTCTGCTGATGACTGTGAACAGGAGTGTGTTGCCTTTTGTGCTAACCATTCAAATCCAGCTCAAAATTCTTGAGATTGAAATTGATTTTGAACTGAACTTTGAAATCTCATTGCCAGTCAATGAAGAAATAAATTACATTTTGGAAGTGAGTATTAGTGATTATGAACTGTGTCTTTATTACAGACATTTGAACTTTTTAGTAGAAGCTTTCGAACCTTTGCAAGTAGAGAAACACTTTATGAACTTTCTGGATCAAGAAACTTTGTAAATAATTGCACTAGAGACTATTTTTTAATTGTTTTGCGCACAAATAAAAAGGACTGAAAAGAGACAGTGATAACAAGCCACTCTGATTTTGATTTTTGATTCTGAATTCAACCTTTTTTGATTTGGAACTCATAGAGTCAAATTACAATAGATATAGTAAATGTAAATACAAATGTATAGGTCTAGCAGTAATGACAGTTGTCATGATTATATTATTGTTCTTAGGTTTCAGTGTGCCCACAGCAAAAAATGCAGATCAGATTGTACCCACACGTTTTGAGTTTAGTAAATCCCCTTGCAGATCAAATTTCATTTTACACAGATAAAAAATACTTACACTGATTGTTCTAAATGTGTTTTATCAACAATCAAGTATTATAAGTTGTTGCATGAATATGTTGAGACAATGGAAGTTTGAGACTGTTACGTGTGTAACAACGCTGCCTTCATCAGTTAGTGAAGGAATTACATATCACAGTTCACCCTCAAACTATGGAATTTTCTGTAGTTTGTGATTAACACTGCTCTATCAGCAGGCGTATTATCAATGTTTCAATTCAAATTATGATTTAGGGCCCTATAATGACTTTGGTGGTCTGAAGACCGCCAAACTTGTGGTGGAGGTCCGACTGCTGCAGCTGTGGCGGTCCAAACACCACATTACGACCATGGTGGCAGTTGTGGTTTTAATCAGCCGTGGTTGCCATGCTGGTTACAACCATGTTCTCTGCCAGCCTTTTTATGGTGGTTCAATTGCCATGAAAAGGCTGGTGGGGAACAAGTGCTGGGGGCCACAGGGAGTCTCCGGAAGTGCCCACAACATTGTCATTGGCAGTGCAGGGGCCCCCTGCCCAGCACTTTTGGAATGCCCACTGCCTGCTTAGCAGATAGTGCACATTTCTAGGGTCCTGGGGGGCCCCGTACAATGGCATTGGCCTTGTCTCCATGTGGACAAGTGCTGGGGGCCACAGGGGTGCACTGTTGTGGACAATGAGGGCCCCCCCAGCACTGTCGGAATGTGCACTGTCTGCACCAAGGGTGCCTATGCGATGGCATTGGCATTAGCTCCATGTGGAGCCGAGTCCAATTCCGCTGCACTTTTCCCACTGGGCAGATCGGTAGAAACCTTGGTTTCTGCCGGTAGTCCCAGTAGAAAACTCGTAATGGGGCTCATCTGGAGGTAGCATATTGTTAATGTACACAGAAGTGGTAGCTATGAGATTAATGGTTTCGCAAAATCATCTTGCTTCAGACACATTACTTGTAAAGGAAGGCAGATTTTGCAAAATGCTACATGCACAACAATGTTGTACTTAAATTCTGGACAATAATGAGACAAGAAAGTATATGTCAAATATGATTGACTTGAAAAGAGACCTGAAAGAACTGACAACTCATGGGAAGCTATGAAAAAAGGTTTGACAGCCATTGGTAGATGGTTTGAAAATCTGGGAAAAGGTATTGTGGGAACTATAATGATGCCCCTATTGATTGTGATGCTATCAGACGTAGTTGCAGTTGCATTTTACAGCTTTCACAAGATCTTGAAAGATAAATGAGCTAAGAGTAGACAGAGAAGAGAAGAGGTAGAAATGGAGACTAGGAAAAGCCTGCATTAAAGTAAAATCAAGCAGTTAAAGGATTCCCGAAGATCTTACCTGAAATGAGCCTCTGAAGTTTTGGACTGTCTCATTGAAAATGAGAGTGGGAGTAATTTGTAATGGCATAATTGCCATCAAAGGGGTACTGATGGCGTCTAACCATTAGTAGAGCCCTTCGAGTCACAAAGGTCATCAGAATGTGATAGGTTATGTTTTATGTTAATCATAGTCTTAATGGCTAAATGTAGAAAGCTGCACTGACACACATTTTAAATGTGCACATGCTTCTATTTCAGAGTTCGACTTAGGTGGCATTTAAATTACATTATATTAGAGGGATAAAATGTATGTTATAATGTAATTTAGTCTCCAGACTAACAGTACATATAGAAATTATATTGAATTTCAAATGATTAGTAAATGATAAATTAACTTGATAGTACATGCAAAAGTGAGGGAAATGCAATTCTCTGTTGTACTTAAAACACAGTCACAAAGCTTTCTGTTTGAAAGTAAATGTATTATTCACATCAATTAAATATTAATAATGCAAAATTTATAAGTTTCCATATTTCCATACAATGTGTGTTTTACTAAAGCGTGTAAATGTAATGCATTTAACATTTTTCTTGCCTCAGCATGATTGAGGCCTGTTGAACCTTGGAATATGTTATTATGCTGCGAATGCTGATTCCATTCCTCACATGAACTTTCTTTTCGGTTATGTTCTCTTGAGAAGCTTTGCTAGCTGGTAATAGATTTTATTGTTTGAGGATAGAGAGAATGTAGTATAGTGTCCTTGACGGAAGAATAGTGCGAAACATGGACTGATATTGTACACAGTTGTTTCAAACATGCGTGGCTGGAGTCACACAGATGAAAGATGTTCCCATGACAGATTTCGGGAAGAAATGGATTGTTTCTATTTGGAGTCATATAAATAATTCCAATAGGATGGGGCCCATTCAGTGTGACATTAACTGATACCTTCGACGAATCAGACTGGTTTGTGAATTCCAAAATACTGATGGACATTTGAACTTTGGGCAGACCCCAGCAGCTTGCACAGAACTCCTGATGCTGGCAGACATCTTGCTGATCCTGATGCTTTGCTGATGAAGACTTTCCTGAATGCTGTGCACTTGGAGAGATATCTTTCTGTCTCTCATATGCACTTTGAAATGTCCTCTTAGATTTAGAAATCCTTATATTTTCCCCTTCATTCTGACATTCTGAGATGCTGACGCTTTCCCCTTTTTTATCCTGTGCCTAACTTTGTTTGTGACCTGCAGTCCAAGATTATCTTTTTTTTTATTATTTACGTCCTTTTTGAGCATTTTGTCTTTTGCCCGCATGTGTTCCTCCCCACACATAGTGTCTCAGCTATTTTAAATGATGTTATGCATTATTCTTCTCAAATGCTTAGTTTTATTGATGTTAGTTTGCTTAAATCTAGTTCATCGCCTTGGGCAACCCTTGGTGATTATGTACCTTTATAACTTGGTTTTGTGCATTGTCTACATGGCTTTGAGTCTGTGTTCTACTAAACCCTTTAATTCTAATTGGAGTTTTTCTTCTGTGGCCATATTGGTCATGGGGTTTACATTGTTTGGAGTGGTATTGAAATTCTGTTGATGGTTTTACCACACTACTTACTGGGTACAGAGATTTATCCACCTCGATGAACATTGATTCCTGCGAAGGATGAAAATGCTACAATAGCTAAACACATTTTACACCATGTGAACCCACCAGAAGTGAATTGCCTGGAGAGGTTCTTAGCTGCCATTTACTTATTTTGAAGATTTCTATATTGTACAATGTCACTCAGGAGCATGTGATCACTATATTTGTTAACTCCTATTCCATGCAACAATATGGTTTTATCGGTCTTCAGTTAATGAGACTAACCCAAAAGACTAAAAAGGCCAATACAAAGAATAGGAGTTTGCACAATGTTCTTTGAGATATTAAGTTGATTCTGTATCGAGAATATATGTTTGTGAATAGTGCATGCAAGTTAATTCAATCATCAGAGACTAGATGCATAATGTTATATTCATTAAAATATAAATTATTAAACAACTGCAAAAAATAAAAACACATAAATGTTAACAAACACATACCCTGAAAGAATGGTTGAAGGTATTAAAAAAGGTAGGAGTAAACTATTTACAAGTATTGTAAATCAATGATGCTTTGAAAAAGAAGATATTTTTATAGGAAGAATATATAAGTAAAAAATAACAAACATTGTGTGATGTAAGTAGCTTAACAAGATTTTTTAGCAAAGGTTTAATTTGTTTTCTATCATTAAAAAGGGGATTGAGAGGAATATAGTGGTTCATCATACTTCCTCTCACGTCCAATATCTCACAAAAAGGTATGACATTCTGACGATGTTTACTTCTTAAGAGCGTCAAAGGTAAAAGGTTATTTAAAAAAAAAAATGTTTTATTTAAACCAAAATACATCAAATGTTAAGTGCCCATTCCACACCACGTACAATAATATTTATGTTACATGTGTCAAGGTCTAGGATGCAAGATATGTATTTTTTTCAACTTAAAAAAGCTTTGAAATATATTTTAATAAAATAATATTTTGCGTATTAAGAAATAAGGCATGTATTTTTTCTTTATATTACATTCACAATTAATTTAAACATAGTTTAGTTTAAAATACTTTTAAATTTATTTTATGTTTCACTATGCACGTGTTTTTCCCAGCCTCCATTGATCTCTATGAAGGTGTGTTGTAGTACCAGTGGTTGCCTATATGTGGTACTGAATTTACTCCTAGACTGGATTGGAGTACGTTTAAGCCTGTTTTTGTTAGTATGTCTACTAGTGTAGTAGGTTGAGATGTGGCCTAGTGGCTCAAACTGCTGCCTTTGGGACTGGGGAACCTCAATTAAAATTTCAGCCTGAGTGGGTATACTCAACATCGTGTAATTCTTATTAAGGGTGGGTGGAACTTTCAGAGTTTTTCTCCTGAATTCTGGAAAGTTAACATATATGCTGCAATATTTACACAGAATTCCATGAGCAGGCATAATTCAGGTTTGTAGCTCTGCTTGTGCTGATTTGTAGCATCAGGAGCTTGTTCTGTGCTGTAAAATCAGCATGAGCGGCACCGCTCAGTGTGCCAGAGTGCTGCTTCTTTCTGCCACTCTAGTAGATTTTCTACTCAAATAGCAGCTTTCTCAACATGAACAGTAGCAACCTGCCATGACCGCCTGTGTTGAGAAATCTCTCCGGGAGATGTTCTAGCACCTGAAAATCATGCTAGAAGACGCAAATTCTCGCTCACGCTCATCAACTTAACATTGGCAACCTGGCTATGAAAGAAAGCTCCACGACCTGGCAGTTTAGGGAGTTTTGACAGAACTCCATGCTCCAAGCAGAACGTGGAGTGGTCAAAACAATGCAAACTTCCCTGGCGGAGCAAATTGTTTGCACATCCCTAATTCTCAGTAAATCTCTTAATCTGACTGTGTCTAAAAATATGTATAAAATGTATTTGTGTATCCTCACCTGATTTGCATAATCTTGTAGATTTCCTCCATGCCCCTTATGTAATTTACAGCACTTAATAGCTAAACTTCGGCATTTTGTAAATTGCACTTTTTCACTCCATTGCAGAATGTTTTCTGTATTTGCATGTGCCTTTCTAAACTCCTCCATTACTCATTGTCCATTACACATTTACTACTATGATTTATTCTCATGTGTGCAGAGATCTCAAGCACTTGGTCAGATATCACCCAAACGAAAAGACAGGAGAGGAAGAAGCGGTCATCTTCGTCTCGTGGTTTGTAATTGCATTATACAGTACATGAATAAGTACTATTTTAAATACTCCAATATGGCTTTTGCAACTAGGCCTCACAAAATGGCTTTCATGAATAGGCCTCAGTGCACAGTTATTTAATAATTGAATAGTGGTCACCTGCTAGTGAATCGAATTTCAGGTTCTCTTCAGTATATAGGTGCAATCAAACTATGCTGAACTGTGACACTTTTCTTAGTGACAACTAGAAGATTAGTACATTATATTTCCATGTGAAGAAGACACACCTAATTCAGAGATCTCAGGGCAACTTAGCCACTGAAGGGCACCTCTTCAAACCAGGAGCAGGTGATCGGGAGCAAGGTGGCTCAGAAGGCAACGTAGAGAGGTCACATCACTAGGTCTCTGATAGAGCATGAGATGTGATACTGCATATCCACTTTCTCCGCAAAGTGAGACAGTGCAAGTGGGAAGGGGTAGATTTACTACCATTTCACACAATGCAGCACAGCAGGGCAACTTTTGTTGCGTTACGTAAAAAAAGGAAACATCAGAAATGCACCATATTTACAGAGATATGGTGTATTTCTGCTGCCTCCTTGCACTGGTGCACTGTGTGCTCCCTGATGCCAACGTAGGCACCCTTGCAATATGGTGCAAGGGTGTCTGTATGACAGACAGGATTGTTTTGTGCAGAAAGTGACACCTTCCTGCACAAAAACAGTCCTCAAAAGTCCTCAAAGGCAGAGTGCATTACACATAGAAAAAGGAAGTAACAATATGACAAAAATATACTTCTCGTTAGCCCTGGGCCTGGGAGGCCGACCCATCGGTGGATGCATGGGAATGCCTAGACTCCATCCATGGAATGCCACCCTGCTGCAAGGTGCTTTGGATTTACTAAATCATGCAGAGGCCTGCAAAGTCGCTTTGCCTGGCCTATTAAATCCCACTAAAGTAACTGCATTGCCATGTGACGCCTTGTGTCACATAAGGGCAACCCAAGCCCTTAGTAAATCTGCCACTAAGCTGTCTGCCAAGCTGTCCCAGGGCTTAAAGTTGATTTCCATTAGAACAAAAACAAAGGTGGTGTAGAAGCCACAACAGGAGTTGAGTAAATCTAATAATCACTCCCTCTCCCTCTTGGGAGTACTTACAAATTGGTATCGTTTTGTTGCTTTTGCTGATCACTTCACAAATATGAGGTCATCTCTGCCATGTAGCTTAACAGAGGGTTTGTAAAAATGTAAAGAGTGTAAAGAGGCCTAGGGGAATTTTTACAACAAGCATGTCAAGATACCTCAGACAATGCACCTCATCATTAACATGTACATAACACACCAGGAAGAGGCAACAGAGAAAACTTGGCTTGTGTATTCTCCTTTCCATCAAGCCTTTCCTCTAGCAATTGTTAAATTTGTGTTCCCATCCAGATTGAAACCAGACTCAAGGTGCAATTATTCTAGATCAGAAGCTGTGGATCATAAATGTCATGCAAAGACACTCTTGACCTGATTACGACCTTGGCGGAGGGGATTACTCTGTCACAAACATGACTGATATCCTGTCCACCATATTACAAGTTCCCGAGGATATAATGGGACTTGTGATACAGTGGGCGGAATTTCCGTCACATTTGTGATGGAGTAATCCACTCCGCTAAGGTCGTAATCAGGCCCTCAGTGTTCTCAGAGGGCAGAAACGAAGACAAGGGTGTAACCTAAAGTAATGTGATAAAAGACAATTCACCTATTTGTGGATGAGGTGCTGAATTTGCAGGCAAATCTGCTAGTGGAATTTGTACTATCAATTCTATACAATGCTGGAGGGGAAATAAAGACTGTCAATGGATAACCACTCCCTCCATTAAAAATCACAGAGTTATCTTTCAGCATCCATTTCTATACTAAGCCCATAGGTTCTAGAGAATGTAACTATATGAAGAGCTTGGATTTCATAAAAAAGAAAAACATTACCAATAGTCATCACTATGAATGGCCTTTTCTTATTCGTGTCACCATTGCTTCTTTTTCTGGGGTAAATTAACAAGCCACTTCTTTGTTCCTTTGTCCATATTCCTGTAAATGCACTCCTTGACCATCACTCACAAGATTGATTTTGAAAATTGTGCCTATATTTATGGAAAATGGTTATGGAAAATGGTGCACACCTGGGCTAACTCAGTTGGTTGTCATTTTATTTAGCACGAGCTAACACCATTCCATAGCACCATCCGTGCTCCATATTTAAGTAATGACGCATGATGGTGCTAAGGAATGGCTAGCGTAAAAAGAAATATGCTAGTCGGGCGGATGCATTAGGGGGAATGGTGCTAGTTGGTCAGAAATTACGTTCGGCTGGTTAGCGGCAAGAATTCTGCCGCTAATCAGCCTAGCCCAAAAATGACTCCTTAGACAGGAGTCATGCCAACCACCCCATTGGCCATCACAGGGGACCAGTGTCCCCTGGGCAAGCCCTACATACCCAGTGCCAGGCACCATATAAGGGGCCCGCAATGCACAACACACACATACACATACCTGCAATTTACTTGAGATGGGTCCCCTTCTCCAGTAGTGTCCCTTTGGTGTGAGTGGTGGTGTTTCTGGGACTTGGGTGGGCATATTTGTGCCAATTCCATGGTGTTTTGCCATGACAATGGGCCTAACTGCACTCTATGGGGCTTAGCACCATTATTAAGGCCCGCCTCCTCCTTGCAAGATGTTTCTGCACCTGGAGGTAAATATGGTGTTAGGGTTTTAACATCATGGCGCTAATGCAACACTATCCATCCATAAATATGGGCCTTTGTGCATGGCTTTCTTGTTAATGAGGCAGTAGTAATGGTGTTCATTGGTACTTTTGTGAGCTCTGCACATAAATCCCCAATGATGAGAAGTATGCTATTTACACTCACATTCATAGTAATGTAAAAACCTCTCTAATGGTATGGTCGGATTTTAAGTCACAGTCCTGAAAATGTCCCTCATAGAAAGTTGGTGTTTTCTTGTGCTATACATCAGGCATCCTTCAGTGTCCTGCGTCACATAACTGTGAATGGCCCTTTTATTGAGGTTTGTGTATTTCTCCCAGAAGTGACAAAAAGGGAACTATCCTGCCAGGATAGCTGAGGGGTTGAGCTGTGCCCTGCCCCACTTCCATTTCAAAGTGCTTGCTTCCTGCACACACAAATGAACCTGACACCAGACGTTTGTCACCCCAAGCTTCATGATAGGGAAAGAGGTTCAATTTTCCAGAATCAGATGCAGGGTAGACAGGAAATCCACTGGCACTATGAATAAATATTGGGCCTCCAGAGCCACTCTTCAGAACACTCCTGGAACTGCGGACATTACAGAAGAAGTGCTGCCACATCAACTTGTTGGCCATAGTTGTAGGGTCTGCCACCCGGGATGCATCTGGGAGCAAATTAAAGTCAGGTGCTTCACAGATGGGGTCCATGGGTGAGGGGAAATGTTCCCCATGGGCCAGTGTAGTGGCCCCAGAGAACAATGTCAGGGGGATAAAGTTAGGCTTGGATGGCCATGAAAATGGCAAGTGCCTCTGCGAAAGAAGTCCACTGTTCACAATTTATCACCTAAGAAGGGAGGTCCATCAAGGTATTGATTAGTCTAATCTAGTGTTTAGCTTGACGGGCCTCATGTTGGACTTGGCCCTTTTTACAGGGTCTCCATCAGATTTTTGACTAATGTTGGCGAACCTGTTTTTGCAGTCATTAAAACTGTGCACTTTTTCCCCGGTAAAGTGCTTGTGCTCCCTCCCCAAAACACTGTACAATTGGCATCAACCCGATTGGTCCATTTAATTTACTTGTAAGTCCTTAGTACATTATAGTACATGTGCAATGTATTTAAAAAGGTGTGAGAAAGTGGGTTATTGGTTGGAGAAAATTGAGCCCTTTCAAAGCAAATCCACAAAACCAACAAAAAGACATTAAGTTGTGATTAAGGCCCAGATATATCATAGTACCGTTTTGCATTTCCTAAATATCAAATTTTGAGAATTGCTATTTGAGAAATGCAAAATGGTATGTGTGAAAATATTAGCGATTTCTTAAAATGCACAATCTCTTTTTGGGAATAGCTATTAGGGAACAAACTCTATTCATCCCTATGGGCCAAATGGTCTTGCATTTCTTAATATGCAAATTCTAGTTTTGAATTCACAATTTAGGTAATGCAAATCCAAGGGTATAGGGCGCCTAAGGCCCACTTTGATGCACCCTTCAAAAACAAATGTGCACATGTAAAGTGCACATTTGCCCTAAGTTACATGGCACTTTTAAAAATGCATTTTTAATGCATGTTTAAAAATTGCACATGGTTACAACCAACTTGGAGTTGGTGGTAATTGCATTTCTTAAATGCCCAGTTTGCACTTAGGAAAAGCATGCTACATGTGCATAGGTAATCGCAAATAGGTATTCCCTATTTGCCATTCCCTATTTAGGGAATCACAATTTGTGATGCGCAAAATTGAGTCGCAATTTTAGGGAATCGCTATCATAGTAATTCCTTAAAATTGCACTGTGAATGCCTTTCATAAATTGTGAAAGGCCATTTTGCATATGCAAATGGTGGGATTTTGCGATTCGCACCATTTCAGAATGCAAAATAGTTTGATACATCTGTCCCTATACCTCTGGTGGCACAAGGGCAATTAGGTTTAGCTTAGAGGCAATGTGTAATGTATTTATGCAGCACTAAAAACATTAATAAAATGAAAAGCAGTACAAGAAAAAATCCTCACCAATTTAGAAAGACAGACTAACATGTAATATATTATTTGATAGTAAAATGGCAAAAACCCAATCAGTTCAACCAGAGTTAAGAATTTTTACATTTTAAAGTGAAAAATTGTGTCTAAAAGATTGAAGCACCAACTGCGGACATCTAGTCTCAAAGACCTGGGCAACATCAACGGTTATTGCCAACAACGATGGAGCACGGTTTGGACACATTGACAGACATTAACAATACAAGTCTTACCCTCGAGACTTGCACCACAGTTTTGCAGAGACAATATAGACTTACCTCCTCCTCACCCTACCTTTACTTACAGAGATGTAGTTTTCAAACCCTTAATGAACAACAAACGTAGTTACTTTGTATAATGTGTGTCGAGTGACACTTCCCTGTGCCCCCCCTATGTTTTGCAGAGGTACCTAATTGCTACTATGTACCTGTGATCAACTGGAGATTCAAGGCATGGGGCTTAATGTAGAGCCAGATCGACGTCTCAAAATCTTCAGGTTGGTCTTAATGTATGTACATAGAGTCCACATTTCCTTGGGCCTATGTTCCTATGACCTAAAGAAAATAACAAGCAACAGGTCACCAACTGCTCCTTCCCCAAGAGACTCACCCAATAGTATTCCCCAACTCCCCTAATTAGTAAACGTGCCCACTTACTTTAGCATAAAAGAGATTGGTGCCAAATCAAAGTCACTGCGGTGTTAATGATCACACACACAATTTAGTAAATATTTAACAAAAATCTAGTAAAGATCCAGTAAAGATTCAAAACACTCTGGGGATAGGCACAGTTGCTCGATGTCTCTAGAATCTGCTTCAGTATTAAAATAGTTTGGTATCTTAAATGCCTTTTTCCTTAGAGTCATGGTAAGCTCTCATTATTGCTCTCTTTCTTTCTTTTCTACTAATTGCTGGTCTTGCAACAGGGATCACATGACACTTCTGGTTTCTGGGTATCTCTCAGGCAAGTAAGAAGAGGACCATTTCTTCTGAAGTCCTCGAAGCAACTCTTACACTGGCTTGGGCGTGGTTTAAATACAATTTGCAGAAATCTCGTGAGATTTTGGCAAGCCTCACGGTTTTCAGATCTTACTACACAATCAGGGCCATGTGGGAAGCCACTGGCTTTCTGAAAAGAACATCACCCATGACATATATGAAAATCAGTCTTTCCAGTGTTAGGGGGCTAAGATCCCTTATATCATGGTAAATGTAAGTACAATATTCTTCAAAGTGCTGAGATACCCTTGAATGAGATCAGATTGAGGGTGAGGATAAGACTCCCTCATAAGAAGTGTACTTGGGGTGCAGACATATGCAGTTATAGATGTGTGTTGTGACACAAGAACTTGTCTTGGCACTGTGGTATTCAGGTGGCCTTGACATGGGGTTCATTGCCATGGGGTTCTGACGAACATTAAGTGGATTGGTTTCTGCTTACCTTCAGACTAAGAGGAAATTCTGTGGAAACATGTTGAGAGGGTGAAGTTCAGTGAGGCAAGGCTGCAAGGGTGTCTAAGGAAGAGGCATTATTGTCAGGGAGCCATTGGATGAAACTGATGTGAAGATTTCTAAGTTTGGTCTTAGACTTGTTGTTTGAAGTAGAAACTCCAGCAGGACAAATCTGCCGGCTGTGGCTAATGAGGGCTCCACAACGCCTTCTGGACTGGATCTACTGAAGAGGATTTGCTGCTGTGGAGAATAACGTAGCAGGAGCTACTACAAAGTCAGGCAGACCAGCAATGCACCTTGAGTGGATCAGTGTTGGAAAATGGGTTATTGGTAAGGGCAGGTAGGTACCTACACCTAGCAACAAGCCACTAACCTCCACCTAGGTACAGTTAGGTCTCAGTAAATTAATCCCAGCTCAACCCTTGGTAGCTTGGCAACGAGCGTCAAGGCTTAACTTAGGAGACAGTGTGTAAAGCATTCAAATATCACAAAACAGTAATTAAATAAAACACAGGAAACAGTTTAAAAATCCAAAACCAATTTATAAAAATAGTTTATGTTTTTATCTTTAAAATGACTCAAAAACGAATAAAATCGGTTCAGGGGAACCGGAGATATGAATTTTTAAAGAATTATTATTTTTCTAGCGCTTAGAAACAAAAAGCGCCAATCGGGTCATCTGGTTGCACCTCGACCGGGGCAAAGTCAAAGTTTCAGGCCGACCGCGATGGAGCCCTGCTCGGCTACAAGTCGCGGGAGGCCTCGGTTAAAAAGTTACCTTCTGACTTAGTCTTTATTTTGAAGTTTTTCTTCACCGGGACGAACCTGCCAGTTGAATCCGACCTCCTGGAGCCCTTGTCCGGATACGCGATGTGTGTTTCCTCGGTGGAGATTTTTACCTTCGGACTTAGTCGTTTTTTCGAGATGAAAATCCTTCGACCGGGGTAAACCTGGATCTTGATCCGACGTCCGTGGAGCCCTTCTCGGATACGATGGCTGGGAGGTCCCGGTCAACTTTTTACCTTCGGACTTAGTCTCTTTTTCAGAGGTTTTTCTTTACCGGGACGAACCACCAAGTCAGGCCGGGTCGCGGTTGAGGCAAGCCGGCTAGAATTTCCGCGGCGGGTCGGTCCCTCTCTGGAGCTTTTTTCTAAAATTCTCAAATCTTTTCCAAACTTCTGGGGCTTCACCCAGATGTTCTTTTAAGGTTCTTTTGGGGTCCACAGCTCACCCCAAGGGTCCAGAAGTTCTGTGATGGTCCTTGGGGGGTGCGGACTTCAACTCCCAGAATGCACCTGGCGCAAACTCCTTTTTGGCCACTGGACAGTGGTCAGCTGGTCACTTTTCAGGAGTTGGTGCAGGGGGACTCTGGATAGCAATTTTTCACCTGTAGCAAACAGGGAGTCCCTCCTTGAACCAGTTGAAGCCAGGCAAAGTCCTTCTTGTGGTGAAGCCCAAGTGTGCAGCTGGTGCAGTCCTTCTGAGTGCAGGTTCCAGGTGCAGGCCAGGGGTCCAGCAGGGCAGTCCTTCTTCTCCTTTAGTTCTTTTCTTCTTGAAATCTGGCAGGGATCTGAGGTGTGGGGGCAGGTCTGCCAGTTTTATCCTTGCTCCTGGGTGAAAAGCAGGGGGGTCCTGGTCCTCCAATCAGGTACAGGGTCGTCCCCCTGTGATGACCACTTCCTGGGAAGTGTGGCAAAAATCCATCCCAAAAGGCAACAGTCTCTAAAAATCCAACATGGCTGAATCTGATTTTTGGAGGTTACATCTGGCTAAGCCCACCCACTGGTGTGGCTAAAAATCATAAACACACCCCTCTCCTGCCCTCTCCTAATCTAATCAAGGGGGCATCTAGTTGTCTGGGGTTGCAGGATGTGGGGGTGTTGCTGGGTGCTCCAGATGTCCTTCTCTGCCTTTGAAGACCAGTTTGGCAGCCCTCCCCCTTCCTGCCTCACCATCTGCTGAGGGGAGATTCTCTCCCCCAAGCACATTCCTTTGTGTGAAGCCAGGCCACTTCACACCTCATCAAGGCAGCTTGGCAAAAGCTGCTGCAGGCTGGCCAATCAGAGCACAGCAGCAAAAACAATGCAGAGCTGAAATTGGCAACTTTTTAGGTAAAGTCTAAACTTTTTACCTGAACAAGTTATATTAAATCCCACAACTGGAAGTTGTGGGATTTATTACAACAATTAATTTGATACCAAATTCTTGGTATGCAACATTTAAGGAGACTTTAAAATTTAAAATAAAGTCTCCCCATTCTAGCCTATGAAGGCCATTTACTTCAATGAGGGAAAAACGAATTTGGCTGTTTTTACCTCACCAGGGCTTATAAATCTATTTTTATAAAGTCCCTGATTATAGTTACATGGCACCCAGCCCTAGGGGCACATAGGGCACACCTTAGGGGTGACTTATATGTAAAAATAAGGTAGTTTAAGACTTTGGAAGTACTTTTAATTCCAAAGTCGAATTTGCATATAACTTTAATTTAAAAGCAGCCAGCAAGGCAGGCTTGCTTTTAAAATGACACTGGGCACTTCAGCAGTGCACCTAGGTGTGCACCACCTATGCTGTGGTCCCTTAACCTACATGCCCTACCATATACTAGGGACTTATAGGTAGGTTAACTTAGCCAATTATAATTAGCCTAATTTGCATATCCATTTTACACAGAGCACTGGCCCTGGGACTGGTAAGCAGTACCCAGGGCACAGCCAAGAGTCAGTAACCACCAGTACCTATCCAAAAAGTGTGGGGGTGATCAGGCAAAAAAGGAGGACTTTCCTACAATCAGCAAACAGGTAGATGCCGATCTCCTCTCAGGGTACTTTGTGGCTGAAAATGTTTTAATGTCCCAAATTTTAGATTTAGGCTATCTAGAAACCTTTAGTATCAATTTCAAGGGTCGAGGATTAGATGGCCACCCCTTGGAGGGGCAGGACTCACTCAGTCTAGGGCCAGTGGGGGGTTCAAGATGAATGGAGCCTTTTCTGTCTCTGAGACTCTGATCAGGAGGCTGCCAAATAGCCCATAGAGTAAATCTTTAAGTCTTGGGTTCAAGCAAAGAAGCAGGTCTCAAACAGCAGGGCCAACCTCTGAGGGCACACAGCAGGCTTCAGGCAACAGAGGAGTCCACATGGTGCATCAGGGCAGTCCTCTGAAGCATTTTACATACCACAGGCTGCAGGGCAACCCTTTCAGAGTCCTCCACAGGTCCAGAAGTGAACTGAAGAGTGGGTCTGAGTATCCTAATTGTATATCTGGTGGCAGCTCCAAAGCAGAAGAAACTTCTGGAATCTCCTCCACCCACAGAGGTAAATGGAAATTCCTGCCTCCCTGCCCTGGTCCCTAGATGCTTAGAGTCACAAACGGTTACTGTACAGTCCTTTGTGTATGAGCTGGGGCAGTGTCTTTAAAGTACAAGTAGGGCTGTGCACAGCTACAAACCCCATCCTGTCAGGATGGCCAATTCTGCCAACACCCAATGCCCTATTGTTCTGGTGTTTGGGAGGAATACACAAAGGCTACCAACTACACCTAGTCATGTAACCCAGAAATGGGTTGCAGAGTCCAAATGATTATAACCAGAACATTTCTAAAAGTTGCATTTTCAGAATTGTGGCACAATATCTGTTTAAGGGGGATTTTAAGTTACAATTCATTAGACACCAAACATGAAATTGGTACCTGCTACCAACAAAGTTATCACATATTAAATGTAATAAGGTAACTCAAGGTTATCCTAGGAGCGAGGCAAGCCTCACAGCAGTGAAATACAAGTTTCTGAATTTTTCACTATGAGGATATGTAGAACTTAAAAGTACTTGTATCACTTTTTTAATTACCTATACCCTGCCCTATGAGCTGTATAAGGCCTAGTTTAGGGGTGGCATATGTATTAAAAAGTACATTTTAATCCTGCAAAGGGGTTGTTTTGCAAAATTACCATAGCATTATGCAAAGTTATGCATACTTACGTGAAATATATAACACAGTGAAATAATTGCTCAAACATTCTGCTTGGGTAAAAATTCAACACAAAAATGTTATTTGATTTGACTTTCCAGTTGCTCGCATTCAAAATACTGCAGCTCACATTCAGATTTGCTGTTTTGTGCTAAAAAAATCCCCAAACAGACCCCTTTGGTAAACCAATCGGCCTGAAATGTCTGTTGACCACCCACATTCCAACAGCTACTCACATTCAAAACACTGCTGTTCACATTCATAGTTGTAATGTCACTCTCAAAAACTACCCCAACACTTTGCCCAGGTAAAAAAATCTACCATAAATGCCACTTGTGTTCAAAAGTTATCAACATAGAACATCTCACGTTACAATACGCAACGTGGAGTAATTGTGTAATGTTTGTAATTTTGCATAGATTTTGTTACTCAATATTACCAAAATTACATCAATTATTACGGCATAATTAGAAGTTTGCCAAAGCCTACTTAAAACTGCACACAGGCTGCAATGACAGGCCTTGACATGTTTTAAGGGTCCTGGACCCTTGGCTGGAATGAGTCTGAGCTCCTCCCAAGAAGAAAAGGTGAAAGTTTGGGCTCTTTGTGACAGTGCACAGGCCTTTTTGCACTGAGAATCTGCCACCCAAGACAACCACCAATGCGAAGCTCAGGTGACAACCTGCTCTTCACACTACAGCAACCTCCAGTGAGGCCCAGCAACACAAGATCTGCACTTCACTTTACAACAACAAAAGCCTCCCTTGACTGCCAATGCACAGCTCCTGCCATGGTTATTGTTGATGTCTGGCCAGCTCTTCTTGCTACAGAGATGACCATTTGTGATGCTGTCTCTGCTCTTCATGTCCTTCCCCAATGTGAATGGAAATCTTCATGTTGGACTTTCAAAAGGTAACTTCTTCAGCAGGACTAACATGGTCCCTGCATGTGACCCACCCCTCATTGCGGTCAGCCTGAACTTGTGACCTTCCCTGGTCTAGTTCGACCAGATGACCACAAATAGTGCTTTGTTTTTGGCACTGTTTTCTGCAAACATTGAAATTGCATATCTCTGGTTCTACTGATTTAATTTTCGTCACTCTGATACAATTAACTCTGTTTTTCTAAATTTGTTTGGGATTTTTCTTGTGTTGGGTTTTCACTTTATGGCTGTTTGTGTGGTGCATAAATACTTTATATTGACTCTAAGTGAAGCCCTGCTGCTTTTGTATCAAGCTACCAGACAGCCAAGCACATGTTAATTTGGTGACTTTTGTGGTTAGCCCAGAAAAAGAGTGTGGTTGATGCCTGAAAGGGGATTCCTACCCCCCACAACCAATAACCCAGTTTCTTACAAAGGACTAACAGGGCTGATATAGGTTTTAGTCTATCTTATGAATCTAAGAAAGCTACTAGGACTAAAACAATGCAAACCTTTTTTTTTTACATGATTTGCGCTTCAAAAAGCAAGCTTAGGCACAGGTGCGTGTCTTTTGCTGTGCCAAAACCACAAGTATAAATTACAAGCTAGAGGTCTAATCTATTCTTGTCCTCTTTGCTTCTGTCAAGCACCAGCAAATATAATGAAGAAACTTGTTCAAACACAGGTGGTTCTGCAGATATTTAAGTGTCACTGTACAAAATAGACTACGTAAATCTTTTCAAGGAGATCAAGCCCACTGTAACGGGTATTAGAAAACAGCGTGTTGCAATCTATCGCGGTGGTGATTGTATGGAGCGACGGTATTTTTTTTTCTGCATCTTTTTATCATTTGACAGATTGACAGCATGGATTCATTTCTGAACATACTGGTTTATGATTTCCAGCAATGCCCTCTATTTCTCAGAAATAAAATAATGCTGCTCGAGTATAGAAAATCAATGCGTTCACAAAGGTAGGTGAACGAAGGAGGTTGTGTTTCCTGATAATATAAACGTGTAAGGTACTTAAAGCTATAATCGTTCTTGCGGTTTTATTTCTGAGGTTTGCTTGGTATGGTTGAATGCCTGCTTGAGGAGCCAGAGCAGACATAATTACAGCCTGTTTGACAAGAATGTCATATTGCAGTTTGAAGTCTCCAGCGGTGAATTATCAAGTCATGTTGAGTCAAAGGTGTAGGACTGTGTCAATATAAATTGAAGGCAAAGTTATAGTTTAAGGCCCGGTCTGGTTAATGTCTTGTTTCTTCCTATTGCCAAACATATTTTAACTTTTCAAAATAACCTTGCTTAACTGTGACTCACTTCAGATGAGTACATCATTAAGTTACTTTATCATTTCAGTTAGCTAACAGCATCTGGTTCGCAAGCCCTAGTTGTTGTGTGATGCATATGGAATGAGAATGTATGAAAACATCTGTAAAGTGTATGAAGGTGTATAAAGGGGAGTGCCTAGCAGTAACTCACGCGGTGCCAAAGCCTTCAACTTAACTAAATGCAAGCAAAATAAACATATATAAAACCGTGACAGGTAGATCTTTAAAACAACAATGAAAGCTCCACTCACATAGACACACACAAGATACGCATGAATAGAAAAAGTGGGCCCAATTAAAAAAGGTTTTCTTTAAACTGTGTCTTACTCTTGTCTTAGATGAGATATACATTGAATTATCCAGGCATGATTCAAAAAGATTTCCGATGGGTAGGTGCGTTTTACTCATAGCTTATTCATGCCTTAAGCATAAATTTCCATGAGTTATACATGATTACTTAAAGAACAAAGGTTTTGTGTGTCACAAATCTTGGTGTCTTTCATGGGAATGAGCACAATCTGTGATACACTCACCTTTGTAGGTGTCTTTCGGCCACTCATAGGTGTAGAGGACATTGTTTTTTCTTCAATCTCTGCTAGTACAGGATACAACTACGTCGATGCCACTGATTCAACGGCGAAGACATTTTTAATGTAAGTACTGAAATGTAAATCTATTTTGATCACAATACCTCGATCATACATATGCAGCAAACCTTCCGAAACAAGTAATTTTAATTCAAACAAATAAATATTCACATGTAATTATATTGTTTATAAAAGACAGTCCCGTCTGTGACATAACCCAGCCATAACATAACCCTTACCTTTTCCTTATTTTTATTTAGTGAATGTATTTAAAAGGTATCCTTAAGCAACCCTTTTGCCAATTTAAACCTAACCCCTAAGTTATACTAAAGTTGATGAAACCACGTCATCCGATTCAAATATATTTATTTGCCTTAAACAATTAACCAAACAAACACCATAACTGCATTTCTTTAAATGAATTACTTTTCAATAAATGGAATAATTAAAAATAACCATTGTTTCCAATATTATAAAGTAAATACTAATACAAGTTTTAAATATGTAATGTTAAACTAAACCCTATTCCTTAAAAAAATAAATTCATTTAATTCCACTAATAGTGAAAACAATGTCTAAACATAACCCGTAATAAATGTAATTTGGTTAAAATAGATAACTATAACTATTTTTATCTATATTCAATGATATTAAAACGAACTCTTAATCAGTAAAAAAATTAAGGTAATCCAAATTAAGGGG